>NC_092874.1:68413926-68742426 GCF_028372415.1 Notamacropus eugenii
TCTCTAATGCAAACCTTTGTCTCATCAATCTAATATATGCTTAAGGAAGGAACAGAACACAGAAATATCTAAATACTACATCAACAATATAGGAAAAGGCAACGGTCATTGCCAATTTTCTTCAAATTCAATTGAGTCTCCATTTTTTACACATGAAGTTGTTTTGCCATTCGGACTAAACTCTAATACAGTTACAATATTCAGAAAGTATTCAAAACCAATAACATTCCAAAATGTAAAGTCTTCAGAGTTAGGATATTCATCCCCTGCAAGTAATAGGGAGATTCGTTAATACAGCCAATATGAAGCCAGAGTTTTGGAGCATACTTTATTGGAACTACTTTCTCAATTTTATTTTGATCCATTTAACTTTTTTAAGATTTTGGTGCAGAAAGTGCAGGAATAGAGAGGAAAGCCACAGAGGCATGTGTCTTATCATTGTAGGAACTGCTTTTTCCTCACTCTTCTTAAACTGTAACTCACTGAATAAAGAAGAAAATAACATGGGTCATTTTTTTTAAGCAAGAAAGCTCAGAGGAAAGGTTCTCTCAATTTTAGTAACTTGTAAGGTACTATGCTAAGCCCTGGGTTACAAAAACAAAGGGCAAGATAGTCCTTGGCCTCAAGGAACTTGTATTTTAAAAAGGAAGACAGCAGATAGAGGGAAATGGTGACCAAGGAGACGTTGCTGGTCAACAGACTAACAGGGCAGTTGAATGACAAGTCCTTTCCAGGAATGATCAAATTGCTTTGATTACTGTCCTCAGATCTAAGAGAGAAAAGTGGGAATCCAGGAGGGGATGGGATCCAGCCTCATGGCATACAGATAGCCTGGGAGCAGACTGTTGACCTGTCTAGATATGATGAATTCACACCAATCAAAAGCCCGTGGTCCACTGCTGAGGTTAGATTTGACTAGTTATGCAGTGTCGTTTGACTATTTGTGCAGTTGTATATAATGCCTTGGATAAGCAGGTCTTCAGTAAACATTTGTGGACTTGAGTTTGAATGAGAGGCAGTACACAGAGTACTGTGCTTGGAATGAAGAAAACCGGAGTTCAAATTCAGATACATAATTACTATTTGATCCTGGGCACATCACTTAACCTCTGTGTGCCTCAGTTTCCTCAAATGAAAAATGGGGATAATAATAGCACCTTCCTCACATGTTGGTTGTGAAAAGCAAATGAGATATTATCTTATAAAGCTCCTAGCACATAGTAGGTACTTAATAAATGCTTGTTTTCTCTCCTCCCTTTGCTCTTCTTTCTTCCCATCTCTTGACTATCTATTTTCCCATATTTTATCTTTTTAATTGTTCAGAACTTAGAACAACATTTTGTTCACTCTTTCCTCTTAAAAAGTTCAGAGGCTCTAAGAAAAAGAGATGTCTTTTAGAGATGAACTTTCTCTACTTTGTATTTCTCATATTTTTAAATGAATTCATATTCTCAAGTCTTTAAAAATGACTGAGAATATTAAGCAAACTTTTACAGTTTAACAAGGTTTATACCAGCAACCAGAAAATAAAAACGAATTTTCCCTGTCCCTCCACCCTAAGCTCAAGATGCAATATCTAAGTAATATCTTTGTTCTTTTTTTACTGTATAATTTCAGGATTTAAAGGCATTTCCATAACAGGAGCAAAAAGATCTTAGATGTTTAACAAAAGGCACTCAACATCATTCTAAGGTAGGTTATTCTATGTCCCTAGCCTTTTCCCAGCAGAGGCTACTTTCAATTAGACAGATAGACAGATAGATAGATGGATAGATAATGATAACTAAATTAATAAATGACACATATAAGTAAATGATAGGCAAGTAGATGGATAAATGATAAATAGATGAATGATACAGCAATAGGTAAGTAGAGAGATGATTGACAGATGGATGGATGAACGGATGGATGGATGGATGGATAGATAAGATAGAAAAATAGATAATGATCTCCTAGACACTGTCCAGCACTATGCACTCAACATAAACAAAGCCAAGCCCATTCACTCTCTTCTGCTCTGTATATTCTCATCCTCCTAACTGCTTTACTTCCATTAAGAAGTAATTAAGAAGGAAATTCCATTTCCTTCAGCCTTGATTCTTTCTTATGCTTCACACTTTATATCCAATCAGTTGCCAAGTCCTGGCCATTGCACTTCTATTACTCTCAGGTCAATCCCTCTTTCTCCATCCACAGTCTTTGCCCTTATTCAGGCACGTGATGTCTCTCATTTAGACTATAATGATATCCTCACACGTTGGTCTTCATGGCCCTAGTCTCTTCCCTTTCCAATCTATGTTTCCCACAGTTGCCAATAATAAATTTCCCTAAAGAAGAGACTTGACCCTGTCACCCCTCTGCTCAAAAACCTTCCATGACTCCCTATTGTCCCTGAGATAGAGCACAAAGACCTTAGCCTGGCATTTAAGGACCCGGATATCTTTCCATACTTATTTCCTAATACATTCTGCTTCCCATTCTCTATATTCCCAGATAGGCTGATTTTAAATTCCATCTCTTTCCCCTGTGTGTGCTTAATCTGTCTCCCTGCCCCTCTCCTTGCCTGGAAGGCTCTGAAATCTAATCTAACAAGCAACTGCATTATGCTAGGTAACAGGGGCCCCTGCCCGCCAAGAGCCTATATTCTACTACTGCTTAGTAGGGGCAGGTAGTGGTGATACAGCTCTATACTCTGGAATATCCTGCCCCGGCTTATTCTGTCCTGAAGTTGCCTCATACTCCCAAATTAATGATCCCTTCCAGACCCAAGTTGTAACGCTCTAAGGAGTTAAGCAATCTCTTTAATCTAGTTTAAAAAACTTATTATGCATCAGGTACTGTGCTACGTGCTCTATACTTACCATCTTATTTGATCTTCACAAGGACCCTAGGTGGGGTAAGTGCTGTATTTGTTGTTCAGTTGTTTTTCAGTCATGTCTGACTCTTTGGGACCTCTTCTGGGGTTTTCTTGGAAGAGATATTGTAATGGTTTGCTATTTCCTTTTCCAGCTCATTTTACAAATGAGGAAACAAGGTACCCCTCCCCCAGGATCACACAGCTAGTAAGTGTCTGAGACCAGATTTGAACTCAGGAAGATAGATCTTCTTGACTCCAGGACTGGCACTCTATCCATTGTATCACCTAACTGCCCAAGTCTTGTTATTATCCCCATCTAACAGAAAAAGATATTAAGTCAGTTGTCCTGGGTCACACAGCTAGTACTTGTCTAAGGCTGGACTTAACTTAAGTCTTCCTGACTTCCGTCCTGGCACTCGATCCACTGTACCATCTGGCTGCCCCTAGTAAAAATATGTACTAGTTTATCCACTAATGGAGAGACAGGTACTCCTTTGTAGGTTTCCCTTTAGATTTGTATGCACTAGACATCCACCTCTCCTCTCCCATGATGCAGTGATGGGCCTTTGACATCTGCTTATCCCTAGCCTTAGCTTCTCCCTAAACCAGTTCACCATCCATGACGAAACAGTGCTTGCAAATCCAGAATGATTCAACTGTTAAAACTCTTGCCTTCAGCATAGATCTTAAGCGAAGGCTTCTTTAAAGGTCTAAGTGGATTTTGTTGACTCTCTCAGCTGTAGTTATCAAGGCTGTCAGCCCATTCATCATGAATAGGAACTCTATCTCAAGAGATCATAGCAATAGGAGAAGCTAGAGTTGGCCCTAGAGTCAGAGAGACCTGGATTCAAGTCTTCCTTTGGACACATATGAGCTAGGTAACCTTAAATTCTCAGTGACTCAGGTATCTCTTTGTGACATTAAGTGTGTGTCCATCTATGCTGGTAGAGGAAGCTCTTCATGGGACCTCTATATCCTGCTAAGTTGCTACAACAAACCTTAGTAGGGATTGATGGAACCAGTCATTCCTCATTCCCTGCTGCTGGGTCATTTCAGTCCTGTCTGACTCTTCATGACCCCACTGGGGGTTTTCTTGGTGGAGATACGGGAGTGATTTGCCATTTCCCTCTCCAGTCCATTTTACAGGTGAGGAAACTGACAGCCCTTGAAGATACCTTTGGTGTCTAAGCATTCTCTTCTACAGGCTAAACTTCCAAGTGCCTGCAAACAATCACCATGCAGTATGGTCTCAAGACCTTTTCATTTTCCTAGTCACCTTCTTGGCTATGCTCTTTGAGTTATCAATCTTTCCTGAAATGTGACACATACATTTCCCCCCACCCCAGCCTGAGGACAACACTCCATATGTATGTAGTCTGACCAGAGCAGACTATAAGGGGACTATCACCCTCCCTAATCCTAGACACTATACTGAGCTTGTAGTCCCCTCAGATCCCCTTGGAGGAAGGTAAGGGAGCCATCAGGGAGAGGATGTGATATGCCAGGTATCTTGTCATAGAGGGTGTAGTGAATAGTGTGCTGGGCCTGGAGTCAGGAAGACTTATCTTCCTGAGTTCAAACCTGACCTCAGACACTTACTAGTTGTATCAATTCACCTAGACAATTCACTCAACTCTGTTTGCCTCAGTTTCCTCATCTGTAAAATGGGCTAGAGAAAGAAATGGTGAACTACTCCAGTGTTTTTGCCAAGAATACCCCCAAATGGGGTTGAGAAGAGCAGGACAGGACTGAAATGGCTCAACAGCAAAGGGTATCTTCAAGGGCTGCCATGCACGGCAGGGATCGGTAAAATGTAAGCTCCTTAAGGTTGCTTCATTTTGGTCCTTGCATCCCTAGGGCCTGGTATGGGAAGGAAGGAAGGGAAGGAGAAAGAGAAGGAGGGAGGAAGGTAAGAAGGGAAGGAGAGAGGGAAGGAGGAAAGAAGGAAGGAAATGAAACAAACATTTATTAAGTGCCCACTAAGTGCCCACTGTGTGCATGATGGTATCTCATTTTATTCCCACATTAGCTACTGTTGCTATTATTATCCCCATTTTGCAACCATGGAACCTAAGACAGACAGATTAAGTGACTTGCTCAGGGTCACGCAGCCAGTATGTGTCTGAGGCTAGACTCAAACTCAAATGTTCCTTCTTGCTTCCAGGTGATGGAGGGGACAAGGGGAGGCGTAGCAAGTGTGCCAGTATGAATGGACTGTAGTGTATGTGGAAGAGAGTGATGTGTCAGAAGACCAGAAAGGAAGGAAGAGGCCAGGTTGTGGATAGCTTTAAATGGCAAACAGGAGTTTATGCTTAGAGGTAACAGAGAACCACTGAGAATTGACTGAGTGTCAGTGAACTCAGAGGCAGATCTGGGATTTAGGAAAGTCACTTCCGCAGCTCACATGGCAGTTTGTGATAGAGCTCAGTTTTGAACCAGCGTCCTTTCCTCCCTTCTCTCTCTCTGAACAAAGACAATCTTCAAGGGGTTGCTGACTGAGACTGAAGGTCAGCATCGGTATTAGCATCTCTCTTGATGTTCATTTCTCCTTGTTAATTATTTTTGGTTGGGAATCTTCTCAGGCACCTGTCTGGATGGGAGGCATTCTTATGGAGCCAGGCTCACCGCTCACTCTAATCTGCAGTGTCAGCTTCAATCATCTATCCCCTTTCATGCTCCCTCTATTCATCCTCAAGGACCAGGAACTCAGAACATCTCCTCTTGGCACTCAGCTTGCTCATATTTTGGTTCAAATTTGATCAGCTTCTTCAACTCCACATTCCTCTTACAGGGATAGTACTAGTAATTTTCAACAAGTATTTATTGAGTCAAACAGCATGGTATAGTGAAAAGAGGGTTGATTTTGGAGCCAGAGGTCCTGGGTTCAAATCTTAGATCTTCCACATTCTGCCCATGGGACCTTGGATAAATCATTTAACCTAAGCCTCAAGTTTTCTCTTGCATGAACTGAGAGTATGTATTAGAGAACTAATGACTTCTAAGGGTCTATTTGAACTAAATCTATGGTCTTATGATTCTCTACGTCCAGCACTATAGGATATCAAAAAAAAAGTAGAATATGCAATCTCTGACTCCAAGGAACTTACAATCTAGTTGGAGAAACATGATTAACACAAGGAAACAATTGCAGAATGACAGATGACAAAATAAACTTCAAATATATGACCCAGATGATTGAATGAAATGAGAAGTCAAGGAGGGGCTGAGGGTGAGGAAAGGAACAAGCATTTACTAAGACTGGGCTTGTAGGAAAGAAGCCAAGTTCAAATCCAGCCTCAGACACTTACTAGCTGTGTGACCTGGAGAGGCCACTTAACCCTATTTGCCTCAGTTTCCTCATATGTAAAATAAATTGGAAGAGGGAATGGCAAACCTACTCCATCATCTCTCCCAAGAAAACCCCCAAATAGAGTCACAAAGAGTCAGACACAACTGAAATGATTGAACAGCAACAATGTGTGTCACCCTAGGCAAGTCACTTCTCTGGGCCTTGTTTTCCTCATTTGCAAAATGGAAGACTGGACTCAGTAACCTCTAGTTACTTCTAGCTCTAAATCTATGATCCTAAGAGAGAGGAAAATCAAATGAAGTAGAAGGGAAAAAAAAACAAAAACAGGGTCAGTGAAAAGCCGTTGTACTATTAACTGCCTGGGTCAGTCCACACATGAGTTGTATTCTATATATACTATTAATTGTGTTTGATTGTACATCAGTTGATTTGAAGGATTTCTACTGGGACCCCAACATGGAAGGGCATCTCTAGTATTGTTTCAGGATGAAAAAGAACACCACAGTATCACATGATGCTCTTCTGATTCTGTGCCATGAGTGACCCAAAGTTACAGATGATTTGTAGGCTGCATTGGTGCTTTTACCCCAATGAAATTATAGGTCTGGATTTTTTTTAATCACCAAAGGGTGGAGCTTGATGACTTATCTTTCAAATTCAGTGAACATGTTATAGTTTTCACAAGTGAGTTACTCTCTCTTCATCTGTGGGATATTAGAGAAATCACTTAACCTAATGGAGCCTCAGTTTCTTGATCTTTAACGTGCGGTGGTTGACTTGGATAACATCCAAGCTTGAAACCTGTGGTCCTTTAATCCTATGAACTGAGCTTTTAGGAATTATCTGAGATTACAAAGCAGTTGAGATGATGTGAACATGTGCCCTGGGAATCTCCCATTCTCCCCAAAGTTAGAGAAAAAACAAATAGGGCATGAGCCTTAAAAAAAAATTTTTTTTACCAGACTTCTGATTTCATTAAGGGAGGGAGCTCCAGTGTGAGAAAACACCCTCCACCAATGTAGAGCAACATCCTGCAATTAATATTCTAAGAGAGCTGGGTACTGATAAGTCAATCAAAAAGTACTTATTAAGTACTTACTATGTGTCCTCACTCAATCAACTGATTGACACAAGGATGAGATATAAACATAATTTAAATATAATATATACATATGTATACACACTTTTCTATTGGCTTTTGAGATATAACATCTTAGATTACAAAATCTAACTAAAATCCATTATTGAGACTGCACATGGATCTCTTTCTGAAAGTAACTCCTCACTGACATTTTGGACAAACCCATGATCTCATCAGCAAAATTGAAAAAGAAAAAAAGAAGCAGACTGCTGTGTAGGTATGCTAAATTGTGTAGGGTTCTTAAATCAATTGTGAACAACCACTTATGATCACCATGTAGGACTTAACCACAGAGATGAGGAAAATTTAAGCCTCAAAAGTTCTTTAACCTTTTTTACATGTTAAGACCTCTAGCTGTTTTATAAAATACACTGTCTCTTTATGCCTTCCTTCACATTAATGTGTTTTTAGTTTGTTAGCACATTTTGCCTGAAGAACTCAAGATGTTATACAAAGAACTTTCAAAACGCACAACATTCCTCAAACATGGCATTCTAGGGGGAGGGGTAGAAGGACTGGGGAAAAGTTAAATTTTCTTAAAATAAATGGCCTCCCACTTGAGTTTTTTTCTATTTTAAAATATGGGAGAATGAAGCTCTTTGGGGATATAATTCTTAGTTTTCTTAAATTTTTACAAATTGATCTGGGTTTTCATGAGGCTCTTCAAAACTCCAGTAGAATACAAATACACCCAATGTAAAAATATGGGGTAACTTTCCTAAGGTTGGGAAATAGGCAGGAGTTCATTGTAGAAGTATAAGTAAGTGATCAGAATTTCTGTTTTTATAAGTCAATGTCATCTTCCTTTTTTACTGTAGGATACGATAATGTTCAGGATTTTATTGAATTTATTGAAATCTGTGATAGTGGTAGAAACTATTAAATCTTCTAGCATGATTGTGTTGAACAATTATCAGAGCCTAAGCTTCAATGTGAACATTGAGACATGGAGAATTGATTCAATTTAAAACAACAAATAAACCCAAAAAACCGCAACCTTATTTCAAGTTCCAAGCTTGAAGAGTCTAGTTGAGTTAAATCAAGATTGGGTAAGTACTCAAAAGCCTAACTGGAGACTGACAAAACCTTTATAAAAGAGAGCTGGACAGATTCTTGGTGAAGTCCAGCCCCAAGATTCCTTTTCCAGACCAAAATTACCTCTACGGCAAGGACTCTTCCGAGACTTGTACAAACATAACTGAGGGTAGAGTTTGGCTCTGAGAAAGTATATTCAATCAGAGGTATAATTTATTTTCAACACAATTTCATTTTAAAACAAACCAACAACTTTTCTCCTCTGATATTCAGAATGAAAATGTCAACTTTTCACTTTGTGGTCCATTCTGACAACACTGCTCAAGGTGAATAGTGATGCTTTCATGTTACCTTTCACCAGATGATCATAAAATGCACCTTTAAAAGTGGTCCTATCTTTGGAGCAAAGAGTAATTTTTAAAACAGCCTTTGTATTTCTCTGCAGAAAAAATGGAATGGGGGAAAAACTGGACTTAATCTTTGATGAATGCAATCTTCACTGCCAAGTGACCATCCTAAGGAAAATCCTGCAAAATTAATTCCACTGAAATTTAACATATTTTCCCCAGTTAAAAAAAAATCAAGTTAAGTAAAAGCACCAGCAGTTTGATGAAAACAGGATTCATATCTTGAAGTTCTTTACTTAATTATGTAGTTAATTTACTTAATTAGCCCATTATTAAATTTAATTAGTTTAAAATATCATCCAATCCCTGGCTGTTGTTGTTCAGCTGTGTCTGACTTTTTGTGACCTCATTTAGTGTTTTCTTGAAAAAGTTACTGGAGTGATTTGCCATTTCCTTCCGCAGCTCATTTCACAGATGAGGAAAGTGATGCAAATAGGGTTATGTGACTTGCCCAGGGTCACACATACAGTAAATGTCAGAGGTCATATTTGAACTGGGGTCTTCTTGACTCCAGACCTAGTGCTTTATCCAGTGTACTGTGTCCATCCCTTAGCTTCCATGAAAGATTATCCCTTTTTAAACCAGAAACCATTTTATTATAGAGATAAATGAAGGAGGGAGCATCTTTCTAAATTTTAGCTTGAGGGTCTAGAATTTATACTTACAGTCCTGATTACAAGTGAATTCCTGTTGAGGATCTATGAGAAGCTAGAGGTTAAGATCACCAATTATTTTCCTAAGCATCAAAGAACAGGAAACAGATTTAAAAGTTAAGTGACTTTTCTAAAACCTTAAAGAAATTGAGAAGAGCAGTAAGGAGAGGACATGAAGGCTTCTGACTTCTTAGTCATATGCTCCAACTAGTTCTTTCTATGTGATTATTACAGAATCCCCAGTGTGGTTGTTCTCACAGATCTTACACACCCCAAATTCTAATTCCTCCGGTAAATACTGCAGCTTTGTTCAGCACCTGCCCTTTTAAATTTGTATCAAAAGAGGCTACTAACAAAGACCTTCACACCACAGAAATATGTAGGCAAATATTGAGACGGTGGTGCCTAAGGGTCTGAAAGTATTTTTTAAACAAAAACTGATTGATCCTGCAGAAAGAGTGTTGGGAGAAAGGGAGGGGGGACAGAGAGAGAGAGAGAGAGAGAGAGAGAGAGAGAGAGAGAGAGAGAGAGAGAGAGAGAGAGAGAGAGAGAGAGAGAGAGAGAGAGAGAGAGAGGCAGAGACACAGAGCAGAGACAGAGAGAGAAGCCTTAGAAGTCAACTTTAATGAATGCATATTTTGAGGACATTAAAGACTGTTAAGTGCTCATTCAAGTACTGTTTACTTTTTTGTATGAAACAGGATTGCAGATTTCAAGGGAAAATAGACGATACTTATCCACTGAATGCCAAAAGCTACTTATTCATCAACTCTGGAATACCATTACTATTATTATTTCTTACATTGAGCTTCTGCGAATAACTTCTTATACAAGGAAACTATTTTGGGTCATCTGAATGCCAAAAATAATGACCTGGCATCCTGCCTTTGTGTATTAAGCCCAATATCTGCCAATTAAGAAAACTGATTTTTTTTTTGGTTCTTCAAGAAGATAAGAAAAAATGATTTTTGTAGACTCTTTTTTTTAATGACTGCCAGTTTTTTAAAAATACATGTATGTATATTTCCCCCCCAAATCTGAAGACAGAGAGTACTCTGCTGGTAACTGAACAATGACAAGAAGCCACTGAGTGTGTTTCTGCGGTTTAGACCAAGTGCCAAGTCGGAAGGAAAAGACATTCCCTGCATTTTCTAAAGCTAGATAAACAGAGGGGGAAAAATAGATGAAAGATGGAACTATCTATGGTTACTGCCAGATCTCTTGGCTTTTCTAGAGCACCTACTGAATCTGCCAGATGTAGCAATCTTTTCCGTTAAAAAGAGCAGCATACATTTCGGCTTAACATATTTTGTTTGTGCATTTTTCACCCTTCAAAAATATCTCTCTAATTTTTTCTTTTGAGAAAATGATTCTTTTTGCACAGTTGGCTACCGCTCCATTTATTTGAAATGGTCCATTTATCACTAAGAGAGCCGCAGGGCATAGCTACTGTTGAACAGCTCCAACAAACCTACAGCTTAGTGGGACAAGCTTCTTTTTATAAGACCAAAAGATACTTTAACATGGGCCAAATGCAGCCTCATGCCAGCTTACAGTTCTGTTATCCAAACTTTTCTGAATTTGAGGTTCTCACAAAGCACACAGTTAACTCAAAGATAAGCCGGTCCACCCCTCTTCACCCCTCCCCCTTCTTGCTGAATCCTGCCATTCAGAATTCAATCCTCCATCCAAAATATTTCACAGGCACCTGTGGAATATTTCAAATTCTAGAAAAATGAAAAAAATTCATTTTGAAATATAATTTTCATGGAGTCTAGCCCTTTTTGACCCCAAGATTTTTTTTTTATTTGGACATGGCCTTTCCATTTGGCTGTGGTACAATGTCGACTTACTTGGTCCATGTGAGCCATGTGCTTTTAGTAAGGTGTAACACAGCAGCAAATAAGAAGGTAGCAGTTTCCGGATTCTTCAGACCAACTCAGGAAGCAAAATGTTCACACCTGACAGCTCTTTATACAAGTCAGACTGTGATGACTTGTCGTTTTTTACCTTTCTGTGGATTCTTCCTCCACTAAACTAAACATGTGAGGAGAGACACTGCCGCCTGTCTCTGTGAAGTTTCTGAGTGTAGCATGATGGATAGGCTTGCTGGCTTGTAAACAGCTCAAGTTCAGACAGACTCTGTGTAGCTGACAGTCGGTCCTGTGGGGTACTTTTTTCTTTTTCTTTTTTTTGCCATCCAGTGCCTTCTTTCTTTGTCAATTTCCAAATAGTAACTAGTTTATAGCAACTGACAATCTTCCACTTAGTGAATGTGCCAGCCACATCTTGCACTTTCAGTTTAAAACTTGGAGCCGGCAGTGACAGTTATAAAAGTTGGAATCTTTAATTTGCCAAGTCGAAAATCCAAAAGCCAATATGTAAATGCTTGGTAAGGGTATCTGCAGTACAGGCTATAGAATGAAGGCCATTTTTGCATAAATTTAAAATGTTTAAAGGACATCTTTTCTTAAATTCTAGTCAACAGCAAATAGTGCACCCTACAAACAGTCATGTTATAAGAAAAGGGGCCAAATGTTTTTCTGTTTAAGTTTCAGAATGCTAAATCCATACCAGCAGTTGGCAATTGCCAGGTTTGAATACTTTCACTTAAAATTATAAATAATCACTTTCCAAATTTTGTAATTTACATCAATTTGCTTCACAAAAATCGACTTAGGAAAGAGGTTCTTTCATAAAGAAAAATAAAGTTAGCCAAAGCTGTCTGCAAGAATTTGTAATTTTCACAAATAAGCCACAGTATTCTGGAAGCAATAGAGGATGCAAAATGTAGCATATGTGTTTTAAATGACACATGATAATAAAATTTAGCATCCCAACAAAGGTTAGGAAATGTTATCTGCAACAGCAAGCATTCATGTCAGTTTAATCTCATATGATAAATGGTAACCAGCCAACCTGGTCCTTTGACCATTTTAGTACTTATAATAAAAATGCATTATAGAATGCAGTATCAATCAGTTAATCATTTATTAAATACCTACTATGCATCAGGCACTGTGCAAAGTGCATACTTCCTCTACATGGGTATTCTCCTCATGGAGACAAATCTTATCTCCTCTACACCAGAGTCAAATGTCTTTTCCAGTTTCTAAAGCCAAAAACACTCTTCCCTTGGGTGGCCAGCCTCCTCAGTGTGAGCCTCTGGATTTTGACACTGTCAGTCATGCTCTTCTGGATATCCTCTCCTCTCCACTTTTTCATGACCCTGCTTTTTCCTTGTTGGTTCTCCTCCCATCTGTCTGACTACTACTTCTCAGTCTCCTTTGTGGTATCCTGATCCACATTATGCCTACTCATCTGAGTGCCTCGCCCCAGATCTGTCCTAGGTCTGTCTCTTTTCCCTTTATATGACCTCACTCATGATTTCTCCTGGATTAAATTATCATCTCTATGTAGATAATTTCCTGACCTATATACGCAGCCCTACTTTCTCTCTTAACCTTCAAACTTTCATTGCCAACTGTGTTTTGGACATTTGAGCTAAATGTCCCATAGTCATTTCAACCTCCACATGTCCCAAGCAGAACTCATTATTTTCCCCAACCCCTAAAAACTCTCCCTTCTTCCAAACTTCCCTGTTACTGTAGAGGGCACCACCATCCCTCCAGCTGCTTTGGCTCAAGGTTTTGGTCTCATCCTCGACTCCTCACTCACACTGACTCCACATAATACAATCTGCTGCCACACTGTATCATTTCTACCTTCATATTTCTCACACCTGTCCTCTTCTCTCCACTTATACCGTCAGCCCCTCATCACCTCACACTTCAAGCATTGCAATAGCCCTTCCAGCCTCCAGGCTCTATCCACTCCATCTGTCCTCTACTCAAATGCTCAAGAGATTTTCTAAAAGCTTGAGTCTGATCAAGTTGTCCACTCCCCTCCCCATCGCCCCAATTAATAAACTCCAGTGGCTGTCTATTACCTCCAGGATCAAATACAAAATCCTTCGTTTGGCATGTAAAGCCCCTAATAACTTGACGACTTCTTGCCTTTCTAGTCTTATATTTTCCTCTTCTCCTTGCACTTTATGATTCCGCTACACTGGTCTTGATGCTCCTCGAGTTCCATCTCCTGACTCCATGACTTTTCAATGACTGTCCTCATGCCTGAAAAATGTTCTCCCTTCTGGCTCCTCTGGCTTTAACACCCAATTCAAATTCTACCTTTTGTAGAAGGTCTTTCATCCTCCCTTTAGCCCCTCACTACTGGTGCCTTCCCTCTGAAATTGCCTTCCATTTGCACTCTGTAAGTATCTTGTATGTACAGGTATTTGCATGTTCCATATTGAACTGTAAGTTTCCTGAGGACAGGAGCCATGTGGTTTGTCCTCATTGTTGTTGGTTTGTTTTTGTATTTATTTGTATCTCTGGCACTTAGAACAAAAACCTGACACATAGTAAATGCTGAATAATTACTAGGTGACTGATTTGTTGAGTTTAATTGGATGATCCTTGGATAACAGACACACATAAAGACTACTACCAGACTTTACATGAATCCATTTCTTTGGAATAGAACCTGCCAAATCTGTAACTCCAATGGCTTTTGGGAGCTAAGTGTCACCTCTAAGCCACAATAAGGCATCAGAGTCAGATTTCACTAGAGGATAAAAATGCACATTTCTCTTCATATCATCCAAAGGAGGTAGCATGATGATGTGGAAAGGGTACTGATACCAGAGTCAGAGGAGCTGGGCTCAAATTCAACCTCAGATGCTGATTACATGTGTGAGTACCACTCAATTTCTCTAGACTTCAATTTCCTCAGCTGTAAAATGAGATTGGACTGTACAATCCCATCCATTTCTAGGTCTACCATGCTATGTGAGGAGCTCACTGTGCTACAGGAACTTCAGTTCCTTATTGTTAGTAATTATACCTTTATATTTATTAACTACCCATATGAAATGTGGCAAACTGTTAAAGTTTAGTAGAGGATAGACCTGTTTGTATAGAGCCCTGTATAATGTCTCATTCTTGCTTAATAGATGCTATATTCAGTGTTGATGAAGCAATGACCCTTATAGATGTTGCTATAAAAATATAAAAAGCTAATAAATGGGGGATTGTGTGATGGACTTAGCATTTCTACACTATTAACCACAGACTAGGATTTATGAAGGAGGTATTGGCCTATAAAGACTATTAATATGGAAAACTTTCGCCCCATAATTCCCTGTTTCTGCTTCTTACATTAGAATCGGCTTTACCTCACACTGAGCACAAGGGGGTGCTAATGGTGAATAATTGATTGAAATTAATCTACCATATTATTCTGCTTATAATCAGGAAAATGTCTGGTCTTTTGGCATCCAATCTTGTAGTATCTGGTGATGATAAAAAGGATGATGATGATGATATCTTATATTGAGTGTGGGTGATTAGAAAAGGTGGGATTCAAACTCAGCCCTCTGCCTAATGATGCAATGCTCTGTCCAGTACAACAGTGAGACTTTTCCAGGGTCAAAGGACCAACTGGTGGCAGCAATAGGAAAAGTTATGTAGGATTACATATTCCCAAGTCAAGACTCTTTCCCCTTTACTTGAGTCTTCAAAAATCACAGGTTTGTGTGTAAGTCAACTGGACTTCCTCAGAAACATGTAAACCTACTTAAGCAGATTTTTTTCTTTTCCCCTCTTTCATAACAAAAACCTCACACCTACTATCATATATAGAGGTTAGCAAATGCCACCTTAGCTCTTTACCAGCTAGGTGACCTCAGGTAAGTTACTATCTTTGTCTTCAGGTTTGTAGTTTAGCATGTTAAAAAAAAAAACAAACCAAACAGACTTATAGTTTCATTGACAGAGGGAGCTCCCCACAAGGAAAGAATCTGCTCCATAATTTGCATTCGAAAGGGCATTAAGGTTAAGTGGCTTGCCCAGGGTTAAAAAGCCAGTAAGTACCAGAAGTGGGGCCTGAATTCAGGTCTTCTAGATTCAGAAGCATGCCAAGGATGCTTTTTGCTTGGCACATAGTAGGTGCTTAATAAATGCTTGCTGACTTGAATTGAATATAAGTTTTCAATACTTTGTCATTGATACTTCATCTTATTTAATCCTAACAGTCATGGTATACTGTCTTCCCCAAAGAAACTCAATGAGTCAGAGGATCAGAAGATTTAGAGCTAGACGGGGACCTTGGAGATTCAGTCCATACCCCACCCCTTATTTTACAGAAAAAGAAAATGAAGCTCACAGAGAAGTGATTTGGCCCTACAAAATAAACAGATAAATTAACAAACAACAAATAGATCACAAAGGTGAAGAATTAAGATTTTAACCTACTTCTTCTAAGTCAGGGCTGTTCCCACTCTACCATGTGACATCTGCAGGTAGAAATTACAAGGATATTAAGGCTTCAAGTAGTTCAGTGATTTGCCCAAGATCACAAACAAAACGAAGTGGAAGAACTGGCATTCAAACATGTTTTCAACCTCCCACAGCCCAATTCTTTTGCCACTATAGCAACGCTGCCTCTTAGTGTTGATAGGCACTTTTACTGACAACTCACTGTATCAAATAAATTAGTCTCTTGATGCTGGCTGCTTATGGTGGTCCCAGGGGCAATTTTCCAAAAAGTAAACCATGTTAATTTAATAACTACACTACAACTTTAAAAAATCTTTTAAAAATTCACATCACCCTTGCCACAGAAGCAACGGTCTCACTGTCAAATGTATACTTAAGTTATTCATTAGCCTTTGACAATAAAGTTCAAATGATAACCTTCCTGATGAACAATTTTAAAGAATGTATTCTTTATTTCTTTAAAATGCACATCTAATATATTACTTACTTTTTACAAGTGCTCAATCAGTATGTAGCTCTTCAAAACATTTTATTTCACACTCCAACTACATTGTCAATCACAAGATTTTCAGATTAATTTTCTTTCATTCAACTGAATGTGACCCAGAGTTGGTACTAGTCATGCCATACTTGCAGCACAATCAGGGCACTTGTATAACTATTGCTGAAGCAGCCCTCACCATCCTTTGGGGCTTAATAGAAATAGGGTCACTATCCAGAATTATAATGTTGGCACATGTATTGATACTAACTTGAAGGCCAGGGATTTAAAATTATATCACACTGGAAGCCATAGGAAGCCATTAGGGTTGATCGAATCAGTGAGCTACATGGCTAGATCTTCTCTTAAGGAAAATTATTTTGGTGTAGGATGGACAGGATTGGAGAGAGACTTGGAGCAAGGAAACCAAATGAGGGGGGCTACTGCAAAAATCCAAATGAGAGGTGATGAGGATGTAAACTAAAATAATAGCTATGTCAGTGGCAGGAAGAATGAGATTGAAGAGACGTTGTACAGATAAAAAAATCCAGATTTTGCAACTGATAGGATATGAGAGAGAGAGAGAGAGAGAGAGAGAGAGAGAGGAATCCAAAATAATGCCAAGGTTATAAAACTGAGAAAGTAAAAGGATACTAGTGTTTTCTATAGAAATAAGGGAAATTTGGAAGAAGGAAAGGTTTAGGGGGAAAGATAATGAATTCAATTTTATGTATGTTAAATGTAAGACATCTCCAAGAAATCTATTTTGAAATATCCAATGGACAACTGAAAGATCAAAATTCAGGTGAGAGACTACTTCAGGGTGTCATCTGTATAGAAGTGATAAGACAAACTCTTAGGAAATAACTGTATTGAGGAATTATAATATACATGATGAATCAGAAAAAGACAGTGAAGAGGAACAGTCAGACACATAGGAGCAAAAAATAGCATCAGGAAAACCCTGAGAGGAGGTATTATCCTGGAGAAGGTGTCCAATAGTGTAGCAGATAGGTTGAGAAGGATGAGGACTGAGAGAAGACCATGAGGTTTAGCAATTTACAGATCACTGATAAATTTGTAGAAAGTAATTTCAGTTAAGTGATAAGGTTAGAAACCAGGATGTAAAAGTTGAAAAGCAAGTCATCTTAGAATGAGTAAGGGTGGTGAGGAAAGATAGCTTAAAAATCAAACGTCACAATTAATGAGTGACCTTGCTCCTAAATACTGAGAGGGACTTCGTTTTAATGTTTTATATTAACCATTTATGTTTGAAAGATCTCCCACACAGGGCTACTATGGTGCCCGATCATGATCTGGAGGTGACCTTGGAATTTCTAAGGCTGTGCCAATGGATTATAAGGTCCAACAGGTTCTATCATGGTAGAAACTCTTTGAGTACGGTTGTTCCCTGGCAACTGTTGTCTGCTCTCCTACCTTTGCAGGGCAAACATAGTAAGAAGAGGGGTATTTAACAGGATTCTTAGTACTAATTCAGTAGTATTAATAAGGAAGCAAATGGTGGTTGCAAGAGTCACCCTCAGAATCAGGAAGATCTAGTTTCAGAGCCTATCTCTGACACATATTAACTGTGCTAGCCTAGGCAAGTCTTTTAACCTCTATAGATTCAGTACTCAATCTACTATGCCACTGCTAGTATATGTTTTTTCCCTTTTACAGAATGGAAGTTGTGTCATAATCAGGTTAATTGACTTACTCAGAGTATACAACATTGGAATAGAATATTAAATGAAGCTCTTTTTCATAAGAAAAGGCAGTTAGTTGATGCAAAGGAGAGTGTACTAGCAGATACTTGCTAGCTGGACAAATCACTTAACCTTTTTGTGCCATGGTTTCCCCATCTACAAAAGGGGATTAATAAAAGCACCTAACTTGCAGGGTTATTGTGAGGGCCCAAAGAAATCACATTTGTAGAGTGCTTTGCAGAACCTGAGTGCTATAAAATGCTAAATATCATTATCATAATTAACCTTTTGGTGCTCTAGGCAATTCTTTATGACCAGAAGTTACAGACTAGTTTGTCTGAGTCAGTAAAGAGAGTCTATACATGGGCAGTTTCTTACACCGATGAAATCACAGGTCCAGACCAGAAAAATTTAAAGGAGGGAAAAAAAAGTCTTCACACAGCCAAAGACCATCTCAGAATGGATTAACTTGGAATAGCAAACAGAAAACCAATTCACTTACAGTGATTAAAGCTTCTTTCCCAAATCCACACGCTTAAAATCTTTAAATAATTTAAAACTGTAACCTAAGGAACTCAAATAACTTTTACATATTTCAGTTCTATTTTCATCATCAAAAATCATTTTTTTTGGTGCAGTGCCTGCTGCCCATGAAGGTGGTAATGGCGGTGTAAGGTCGTCTACTACTCGGGGAATTTTCTCTTGTTTGGCTGTGCCATGTTGTGCTCTTGATGTTCAGTCCAAAGTGGAATTATTGTGCCTCAGTTGAAAAGGGGAGCCACTCAGTGGAAATGGATTATGATCCTTCTACCTACCACTTTTCTGGCTAAGGGAAAGAATGTGGGGGGAGGAGAGGCATGAAGAAATAAGTAGTATGAAGTGATGCAAATCTACTCTCATCCTTTCAGTGCAGAGAAGACAGTCTGGGGACCATGATTTTATTTTGTTTTCATGGTGTCTCTGGAAGCAAGTGATAATGACAACAGTAAGTGATGTTTACGTAGTCTTTTACATTTTACAAGGTGCTTTCCATATGGAATCCCACTTAAGGCCCCAACCATTCAATGTCAAGGAAACTAGACCCAGGGGGCCAAGTCCTCCATTTGTAAATGACAAAGATAGGACTTTGGCCTAGGTCTTCTGACTCCAAAGCCACTGTTCTTTCCATTATGTCATCACTGTTATTTTCAATCCCATTTAACAGAAGGAGAAATTGAGATGTGGTCAGATTAAATGATTTATTCAAAGTTGTGTAACAAATGGAGGAGTGCTGAATGAAACCTAAATGCTTTCTCTCTCAGCGGTGAATTGCTACTGCCCACAAAATTCTTCTGACTGTGTTTTACAGCAAGATATTTAATGTGTTCAATGACTTGTAAATATTCAGAACTCAGATAAATAACTTGTTTAAATATGAAACATTTTAGGATGCAGTCAGAAAGTCCCAAAATTCATCCATTTGACAAGGATTTATTAAGTGCCTACTGTATGTCAGGTACTGGGCTATGTACAGGGGATACAAAGGCAGAAACAAACAAAGATTGTATTCTACTTGGGCGGGAGGGATAACAAGAACATAGCTAAGAAACATAAAATCATTTTCAGAGGGAAAGGGCATGAGAATCTGAAGGCATTAGGGCAGTCTACACTCAAGAAGATGTACCTTGGAGTTCAGCTTTAAAGAAACTAAGGGTTTCTAAGAGATGGAGGTGAAGAGGTGTGGAGGACTGCCTATGGAAAATCAAGGAGATGAGAGACTGAATGGTGTGAGCATAAAACAGCAAATAGGCCAGTTTGACTGGAATTTCAAGTGCAAAAAGGGGAGTAGACATTCGATGAGCCTGGAAAAGTGACTTAGAATCAGATTGCAAAAGGCAATAAATGCTAAATGGAGGCATTTATATTTTACCCTCCAGGGAATTGGGAGCCATAGTGAGCAGTGGAATAGTTAGACCCATACATTAAAAATATCAATTTGACAGGTACAATGGGAAGAAAGGAGAGGAGAGGAGAGGAGGGGAGGGAGGGAGAGGTGGGGAAGAGAGGGAAGGAGGGGAGGTGAGGGGAGTTGGTTGTTGGGGTAAATTCCTGAAGGAGATGGAAAATGATGGGATCAAAGACACAAATAGAGCAGTTGCTCTTGAGGAGGAGAAGTGACACAATTTAGAGACTGGAACCAAGGATGGGAAATTTTGTCATGGGATTTTGAGATGTAAAAATAGGAGGAAAAAATGGAGTTCATAATAAATGGCCTCTATTTTCTCATTAAAGTATAGTAAGGAGGAGGAGGAAGGGGGCAATGATGGAAGCTTTAGGAAAGAACAAAAGTTTTAGACAGATAATCAGTATTTTTATTTTTCCTGTTCAGTTGTTTCAGGTATATCTGACTTCATGACCCCATTTGGGGTTTCCTTAGCAAAGATTCTGGAGTGGTTTGTCATTTCCTTCTTCAAATGATCAATTAGGGAAAAGTAAAAAGAATTGTCTTCATTCAGGGAGGGGATGGTGTATAACTGCACATTAGATCACATATGTATTATATATTCTCTCTTTTTAAAAATGTGTGTTAACAATGGAATACAACTTTGGTATAGGCCAAATATTTTTTAAGAGTATCAATAAGATAGCATTTTAAAGATAAGAAAGCATTATGGAAAAAATTCATCTACATAAAAATATCTGTGTACAAACCCAAAAACTTCTTGGTCAAGATAACTTCAGAGAAATCAGTGGTGACTAATCTTCATGATTTGATTTAAATAACCAAGGAAATGCTGCCCATAATAAATATTACTTGTAATTAATATTGCACATTATATTTTAAATTATGTTATTAATCAATGACATTAAAGACTATCATCATTTTAAATTAGAATTAATGCTACAAAGATGTTAACAGAAAGTTCCAATGGGAAAATATAATCCCTTAGTCAGAAGCTTTCAAATACCTGACCAACAAAAGGGGATATAATCCAGCTGCGTGAAGCATCATTCCTCATGTCCTAAATTTCCTTGGTAGCAAGACAATAAGCACCATGAGATCCTCCCAGGATATTAAGGTTGTTCAGCAAGGATGGTGTCCCTTACAACAGGATGTGTTGGATTTATAAGAATAGTCTCCCATCCTGAGAGTGGTTTCTGTACTCCGTGGATGGGACCCAAAATAACAGCAGAGTAGGGCAGCTGGGTGAAAGGGAATGATTTGACAACTGTACAAATACCTATGGATTGACTATAATAATACAGCATCAGACAGCTATAATATCCTAAGGGCATGATAAAATGAAATTAGAAGAACTCAATCAACAAACATTAAATGAACAGAGAAAAAAGCAAAAACAATCTCTGCTCTCCAGGAGTTCAAAAAGATAACATTTACACAAATAAGCATATATAAAAGAATAAAAGGTATGAGGAAACAGGTATATATAAAGTATATGGAAGGTAACCATAGAGGGGACCAAGTTACCAAATCTTCAAATATATGGATAGATCATTAGTGGAAATTTTGAAAGAGGTAATATTAAAGAAAATATCAGAAAGGATCAATTTACACCAAGAGTATTAAGTTTTAGAACTTATTACAAGCTCAAAAAAATAAATGTATTCAAGAAATTAGACACTGAATGGATGATAGAGCCATGTTGTTGTTCAGTCATTTCCAGATCTTTGTTGACTCCACTTGAGATTTTCTTGGCAAAGAGTGTTTGGCCATTTCCTTCTCCAGTTCATTTTACAGATGAAAAATTGAGGCAAATGAGGTTAAATGATTTGCCCAGGGTTACACAGCTGGTAAGTGCCTAAGGCCAGATTTGAACTCATGAAGATGAGTTTTCCTGACTCTCACCATGCCACTTAGTTGCCCATAGATAGGTTTTTAAGGAAAGCTACAGCTCTTTGAAGCATATCTCCAATCTTTGCAGGTGGATTTTATGGAGAACAAACCCTGCCTCTCACAAAGCATCCTTTGATGCCACCATTAAAACCAGAATATGTAGTAGGATTTTCACTAAGCACAAAAATTCTTGTTTTCATATTTTTCATATTTGCAGAAGAATAAGCTTTTTGTATTTTCTCCCTAAGATAGTCCTTTTCACCAAGTTACCTTGCAGCAAACTATTCTTTGAGCTGCATGCATTTGCAGTTTGATTATTTGCTTTCCCTCCCCTTTGTCCCCCTAAACCTACCTCTTCTCCCAATTCTACTTTTGCCGTTGGTGGCACCCCCATTCTTCTAGTCACCCAAGCTCTTACTGACAGTTATCCTTACCATTTCCCTTTTACTTGCCCCTCATAGCCCACCAGTTCTGTCATTTTTCTTTCTCCAACATATTTAGCATCCATCCCCTTCTCTCTCTCCCCTAAAGGGTTTATTGGATACTTTGTAAACATGTGGATATACAAGAAGAATATAGGACCACATGTGCACTTCTGCCTCATTGCCATCTTAAGTCATCCTTTTGCCACAATCCTAAGACATTTAAGCCACATAAACAAATAGCTGAACTCCTGGCAACTAGTTCAACTCAGGACATCAAATGGTTTTTGATGGCCTACAAACATCAAGGGTCTGTGGCGGTTTTATTCCAACATAGACAAAGGGAGCTGGATGCTCCAATCTAAGTGAGCCAACCTCATCTGTCTTTGACTACTACCATCATGAGTAGTTCAGATAAGACTAACATTGGGAGTTGGTAGAATTCCTTGAAACCAGAGGCTCCATTCCCCGTGGTGGTCTTCTTTTATATACCTCTCTAATTCTTCTGAGTGAATGGGATCATTGAATATAACTGTTTCAAGCTAGAATACATATTATCCAGTTAACGTCTCTGAGTAAGGATATTCCTATTTGAAAATCTATTCAGAGCACAGCACATAGAACGTGTGCCACCTGGTGGTGGTGGGGAGGAAGAAAAATGAAAAAAGGAAAAGGCCTTCTCAAGGTCGACGGATAACTTAAGGATGAGATGCATGTAAAAGGCAACTTGAGAAATTTGGCATAGCAGGGTTTCTGAGAGAATAAATTATTGAAATTAGTTATGAAAAAAGCAATCTTGTCAAAATATAGAATTTAGGTGAACAGTTTCAGCATGACAAATTATTACAAAATTTCATAATTTGGACAGAAATGAATCTTTAAAACCCATATTATATCATTGTTCTAAGTTTTAAGGCCACCTTTATGGTGTCACTACCTATAAGCCTACCTCCCATTTGCCCTGTATTTATCTTATATGTTCTGATTCATATATGTTCTCTTCTCTGTCAGAATACAAGCTCCTTGAGGACAGAGGCTCTTATTTCCTTTTTCTTTGTATCTGTTTAGCTCAGTGCCAAACATAAAGAAAGCACAAGCAAATGCTTATTGATTGATTGTTTTCTCTTATCAGAAAAAAATTAAACAAGCTTTTCCTAGATAAATTATCCAAATAGTTTCAGTTGAGTTTCAAATACTATAATCTTGTTAATTGTGAATATGCATTAGTATTGAATGACTATATATGTGTGTGTGTGTGTGTGTGTGTGTGTACATACACATAGATGATAGATATGGAGATGAACAGATCTATAGATATATAAATAAATAGATACATAGATAGTAACAATGCATCCTTCAATTTATATGAGAGTGCAAATATCAAGGAATCAAAGTTTTTTTTAACCAAAATTTTTGAAGAAGCAACATTTTTTTTTTGTCAAGTATGTGATCTGATTTTGGGTTTTGAAAATCTGATTTCAGATTTCAGCGTTACATAAAGGATATGGGAAACTGGGGGAGAGACTGGGTAGCTAATGCCTCTCATTTCAGAAGAGTGGAGTGCATTTCAAAGCATCATTAAATATCCAATTATCTACATTAAAGTTATTCATAGAGGTTTTCATATGATTCTATTAGGAGAAGCAACAGGTGTCCATCCCTCTGTGGCAAAGACTACATTTCTCTTCCATTGCCGTAACTTTTCAGGACCCTCTCAGCTCCCTACCCTAATCTCCTTTTGCCTTCTCAATTAAAGTCCTTCACTAGCTCTATGAGACAGCTACCAAGACTCTGCACAAGCAGCAGAAAACACAAATGTAGGTTAGATTCAGAAGCCATACTGCATGGAATAAGGCTCTGGCTACTACTCTATCCAGAAGTCTGGGCTGAGAGGTAAGATAGGGAAGTAGTGCAACAGAGTAGTAGGGTTATGATGTAGAAAAGAAAGGTGAAGGAAAGTATAGAGGAAACTAAAGGAGCCAGGGATCTTTGGAAGCTTTGCTTGGTGATTCCAGGGCATTTCTGAAGACAATTTTCCCACCTGAAGTAATAAGCTACCATCTGAAGACTTGGTCTCTTCCATTCATCCTTTTCACTGTTACCAGATAAATTTTTCTTATGCATGGATCTAATTAGGTTACTTCTTCTCTAACAACCATGTAATTTGGTTCTCTTTTGACTAATAAATAAAGTCAATTAAAGGCCCTCCACAATCTGCTGCCACCTTGTCTCTCAAGTTTTATTTCATTCTAGTGTAGAGGGATCTTTGGAGCAAACTCAGTTTGCCTAATGTGGAAGGATCCTTAAGGGAGCTTGTCTGGTTATACCTAGATCTCCTACCACATGGGTGGTTTGATTGATCAGAACAGGCATCAAGGGTTACTCCCTTTCCATCATTCTTTCTGCCTACCTTCTCTGTCCTACACAGTGTGAGGATAACAGTTGACCCATGATGTGAGCAGCACAAGCTGAACTGGTCAGAAGGGAAGGTCTTCCTTCCCCAATCTTCTTTTCTACCCAGGCTCTGAGAGATGGGCCTGGGGCTCTGTTTCTCTTTGTGCATTTGTTTTTCTCAGTTCATCCCCACCAGACTGGGAATTGGAGCCAAGGAGATCTAGACACCAGGATTCTAGGTGGGGACCCTACTGTACAATGTCTCAAACCCATCCCTTCCTATCTACTTTCACTCCCATGACCCCAGACAGCCACAAAGCTCAACACTAAAGCCCTCTCACACACATACCCTAAGTCTCAGTGACCCAGATTCAGGTTGTGATTTGTTCTTTGTTCTGGATTTCAGTAAGGCAGGGCTGTGCACCAGCCTCATTTTGTTGTCTGGAATAATCTGGGTCCAGTGACCAGGTACAGATCAGGACAACTAGAGAAGGCCCACGATGCAATGGGAAACCTTGGCCTTTTTAAGCAAAGGTCTTTCCAAGTTCTCACTCTGACTGAGGTAATGTTCATTCAGAACTTTGGAACTGATTGTGTGACATGGGAGACACTGGCGCAGGACCGCTCTGCATGGCATGCCCACATCAGAGATGGTGCTGTGTTTAAGGGCAAAGCAGAATTGAAACAGTTCAAAAGAAATGCAAGATGCACAAACTTAGAGAACCCACTCCAAATGTTCACATGGACTCTGTGTCCTACCTGTGGTGGAGTATCCTGAGCATGTATTGGTCTGATTAGCCACAGTGGGACATCCTGAAACTTGATTCTAGCATAGTGACATCATTTTGGTCCTCTTCCAGAAGTAAGGACGACTAGTCAATCAAGGGCTGTTTAAGAAGTGAACCAATTAATCCCCCCCCCCCCAAAATCAAACTGGGAGGGGAAGATCCTCAGGGTTTCTGGCTAAAAGGAAAATAATTTCTATTTACATTCACTCTGAGTTATCTGGGCCCAAATAATAATCATTAAGTGGTGCTTGGATAGGGACCTAATGTTGACCAATCCATGAGAATGGCTCCTGAGGTGAAAGTGAGGCTGGTGACTTTGCCCAGCTCTCCCTCACTCAAATCTAATTCATTTGCAAGTCATAGCATCATCTTCCTGATGTTGAGGTCCTCCACAAACAACAAGCCACAACCTGTGAGTAGTCCAAGCTGCCCACTAGGGACCTAACTGGCCAGTTTCGGTTGGGTAACTCAGCTCCTCTCCTCTCCTGTGTTCTGTTTTCCTCTCTCCACATGGGATATCATGACCTTACCAGGGGGTGATCTACCCAAAGGAAGGTAAATTTTGAAGGCTGAAACCTATCTAGATGTCTTGGAGTTTGTTAGCTGGGTTTGCCCTTTTTTAAAGACCATGCCTTAAGCCCAGACTACAAAAATCAACCACAGTGCCAACATGGTAACTCTCTGACCTTCCCATGCCTGGACAGAGAACTGAGGATCAGAGAGAATGTAACAGGATATAGTGTTATAGTGTAACAGGATATAGGGGTTATGTGGCATTCCACTAAGCATGAGAGAAAGTATTCAGTGTCAAGCTGGGGTCAGTTCTGTCTACCCCAAAGTCACTTTCGCCAGATACCTGGGCTACTGTGTGTGAATTGCCTAGAGTGGGAGGTGGCTGAGACACTTTGACATGTGGTGCCCAAAGAAACCACTATCAGAAAAAGACTGAAATTACCAAAGATCACAGGAAAAAGAAAACCCAAAAACCTTGGATGTAAGCATATAAATCAACAGGGAAAACATTAACTACAGAGAGAAATATGGCCTCCAGATCTAGTAAATGAGTTCAGGCATCTATGAATAAATACTTGGAGACTAAGGGAAAAGATCCAACACTTAATGAGACAGAGGACTCTGTAGATTTGGGGGGTGGGGAACATGGTACTATAACACTATGTTCCTGACGGGTTTAAAAGGGAAATAAGAATTATGAGAGGAGAATTTATGGTCTGTGCAGCTAAAATAATGGGCAGAATAGAAAAGCCAGAATCTGCAAAGGCAAGTCTCACCAAAGAAACAAAAGAGACAACAATAGATTGGAAGTGAAGGACAATGTGGAAGAAAAGGAAAACGATTCAACTTGCCAGAACTCCAAACAATCACAGAACCTCAGTTACAGGACAGGGCAGGGTGCCTCAGCCGCTGTCCAACGCAGCGCACACCTGAATCAGAATCCTCTCTGTAAGGCCAGGGGTGCCTGAGACAGTACATCCCCATTTTGGACACTGTTGTCACTAACAAGTTTTTCCTTACAACAGACCTAAATCTAACCTTTTGCAAATTCCACTCACTTTTTTAAAAACTAATTCCACTCCCATTTTTTCCCTCTGGAACCAAGCAGAATATGACAGTCCTTCAAATACTTGAACACAGCTATCATGTCCCCTAGAAGAGGGTTAAATATTCCCAGAGAGATCTACTGCACTATCTAGGCTGATAACAAGAGGCATGGTATATGCCCTGGAGTTGCCCAGAGAGTAAAGAATGTAGGTGTCACATCTACTAAAAAGGAAAGCAGATGGCACAGTGGATGGAGCACTGTGTATGGAATCAGGAAGATCTGTTCCTGTCTGAGTTACCAGCTGTGTGGCCCTGGGCAAGTCACTCAATATCTCTATGCCTTGGCTGTCCTCATCTGTAAAGTGGGGATAATGTAGCACTTACCTCACAGGATTGCTGTGAGAATCAAAAGTAAAATCAAATGTAATCAAATTTGCAAACCTCAAAGTACCACATAAATGCTAGTTATATAATATTTGGAAGCTTCAAATCACAAATCTGTGAATGGGAAGAACAAGCTGTATTAAATTTCAAATAGTTTGACTTCAAAAGTTGAATATATATAAAAGTTGAAGGTATACATATTTTTTTAAATTAGATTATCCATGCTCCTCTTCCCCTCTATTAGAACAAATAATTAACTGATGACTATAGTGGATACAAATATGAACTGAGTCAAGCCATTCACAACATTATGAAGTTTCAGAATTAGGAATTGCTGTGAGTGAACTGAAAATCAAATTCCAAAATTTAACTGTTGTTTAATTTTTCAGTCTTCTTGATAATTTAAAACAAATTTTTAAAGGAACGGCAACCTTTATATCATGGGCAGGGGAATTTCACATTTAATTATTAAATATGTGTTTCTCACACAGAAATGCATCTACTTTTGGTAACTTTAATAATTTAAAATGATTATTCCATTTCTTCATCAAATTTGGGGGGGGGGGTTAAAATCAAGCCACAGTTGAAAGGGATTTTGTATGTCATGTTTTTTTTTACCTGTAAAAATATTTTGACCAGGTTACAGACTTGTGAAAATAGACTTTTATAATGGAAATGATGATACATCTTTGAATATAGTATTGCAAACCAGATGTTTTATTTTTGAAAAATTAACACCCTATTCCTACATAAACTAGATCAGTCCCTAAACATAAAGAAAAGAGAGGAGGGATGGTGGAGAGAAAGTCATTCTAAAAATAATATTCTAATTACAAGATTTCCTGATTCCTACTATAGATTTCAAACTCAGCACAACTAAGACTTTGAATAATTATCAACTAATGATCAAGTTCCTAGTCACCTTACAGTATAAAAATAAATAAATAAATGTGTATTTATACATATATACACACACACACACACATATATAATATTGTCATATGCTCCTGAATTAGATTTTTTGTAAAGAGTCTCTGTTATATAAGAAGACAAGTCAATACAAATCAGTTATAAGAGTTCTTTCAAATGGGAAAAAAAACCCAACAAACCTCTTTTCCCCCTCAATACAAGTGATGGCATACTTTTTAATAGCTATTCAGTCTCTATAAAGGTACTTTTCATTTTCCAAGCCCTTAAAGCATCTATTCAATAGCACTAGATGGTCTCTGATCCATAGAAATCTCAGGGCCCACATATAGTAACAGTAACCATCCCTGTCTGCAAGTTGGCTGAGTAGTCTTATTCAAAATGCAAGGAAAAACTTTTATTGAAAACTAAAAAATTAGAAAGACATATAAAGTCTCTTTCTGAGTAAAAAAGAGACAATTAAAGTGACCTCAAATTAATACAAATCTCACTTGTGTTTTTGCTTTCTTTTTAATAATGGAATATAGAAAATAGATTTCATTTTTATTTTGAATTCATTTTATTCTGAATTTTATTTTGATTTCAATTTTATTTTGAATTTCAAATTTATTTTGAATAAAATGGAATATTTTATTTTGAATTGAATTTTAAAAACATTTTAAAGAGAACTAAATTGCCAATTAATAGTAAATGACTAATTTACTAATGCCCTCCTTATTCCAGTCTGGATCACCTTGACAGCTGAGTCTTTCAGTTGGAAGTATTAGATCATATGATAATAGACATAGACTTGGAAATGACCTCAGAAGCCATGCTGGCCAACATGCTACAGATGAGGAACCTCAGATCCAAGTAAAATGGCTTGCCGAAGGTCACATGGGCAATAAGCATTGGAGGTAGAATCTGAAACCAGACTTAATGGTCATTCCAATGTTCCCTACCACCTACTGGTGTTTGCTATGCATTTGTGCTTTAATGCTATAATAATAAGTTCCAGATAAACAATGAAACAGGCTTACAGTATCTGTCACTCTTTATGCATTAAGATTTTACAGGCTCACCTTGATTCAAACAAATACAATTAAGGAGGTGATTATTCTACAAAAGCATCCACCTTGGAAGGAGTTTTAGGGCATTTTGCAAGCCAGACCCTCTAGTGTGTATAAAACACGACTAATTTTAGAAAAATCCTATTTACAGACAACTTTCCAGTAACACATCTGTTGCGTGAAGTAATGCAATATCTGCATCTGTAAGCCAGGCAGGGACAAAACAGAATGTTCAAATTACCCTTCTCAGGATAAATTTAGCATCACCCAAAGTTTGCTCCCATTTCGAATGAGTCTTGGATACTCTGACTGTCACTTACCTTGACTGCTCCATTTTCATGCATGGTGATGCAATTGTTGGCATCTTCTGAGAGCTGGTAGAGGGCCTGGGCTGTGGCTCGGTGAACATTTGGGTCTTTGGATCTCAGGTACCGCACTAATGGTGCCACCGCTTTGTGTTCCCCAAAGGCAATTCTATTTCTGCCCCACATACAGCAACGAGAAATAGCTTCAGCTAGATGCCACCTTAGTTTATCGTTGTTCTGCATAGGGAAGATGGACACATATGTTACAATATCCCTGGTTTAGAGGATTTGTAAATCCAACTCCAACTTGGAGACATACGCCCAATATGACCCCTCCAAAATTTTTTTTTTACATTGGAACTGCTGTATTTTTCAGGTTTCAGAAACACTTTACAAGTGTATAAATCCACAGGGGGAGCTAGGTGATGTAATGGATAGAACAGTGGTCTTGGAATCAGGAAGACTCATGTTCATGAGTTCAAATCCAACCTGACATTTACTAGCTGTGTGACCCTGAGCAAGTCACTTAATCCTGATTGCCTCAGTTTCCTCATCTGTAAAATGAACTGGAGAAGGAAATGGCAAACCACTCCAGTATCTTTGCCAAGAAAATCACAAAAGGGTCTTGAGGAATCAGACACAACTGAAACAACTGAACAACAATATAGCTTTGGGAATCACCTGCAGAGAGATGACAAGTGAATCCAGGGGAAGAGATGAGATCATTAGGGGGAAAATTGTTGAGAAAGAGGAAAAAAGACCAGGAAGGAGCCTTGGGGGACACACATGGTTAGGACTGTTTTAAGGTAAGCTTGCACTCACCTCCACACCCCAATGTGATATTCACATAGGAGAATATAAAAATACAGACAAAATTGTTAGCAACTTGGCTTTAAAAAAAAGGCAGGGTACTCTTTTACAGTACATATACTCTAATGCAGGGGGAGGTAGAGAAAAAGGCTGAAAATGGTATTAACATGAGGTTTGGAGAATAATCTGAGAATTTTAATCTTTGGACCATAGACCCTTTAGGAGAAATGTGGGGAAAAAATCAAGGAAAATCCAGCATTTGAGACAAGAACTAATTGCCTAATTGAATGTTAATATTTGAATTGTGAATACCACTAAGTCTTAATTTTTCATAGAATCATAAGCTACCAGAGCTGGAAAGGGATGATAGAACCCCAGGATGCGTCTGATCCCTTTACAGATTGGATAATTGAGGCTCCTGGGGAGGTTAGTAACAAGTAATTGCAGCTAACATTTTATGCCGTGTTTTGATGTTTGTAAAATGCTTTATCTATACTATCTCCTTTGAATTGCTCAAGATCGCATAGGTAATGGGCACTGGAGATAGGCTTTGAACCCAGAATTTCTGACCTCCAGAGCCACTGTTCTTTCTACTCTACCATACTGCTTCAACAGTTCATTTAGTCCAACTCTTCAGTTTTCAGATAAGGAAATTAAGACCTATAGAAATTAAGAGATTTGCCCAAAGTTAATGACATATTCAGGACAACATTCCTGTTACAGACCTCTTACTTTTTCCTTCCTTCTTGTGATTCCTTCATTTTCCTACATTATGGCTAATTCATTGTGTTAAAGCTATTGTTAAAATTTAATATTTGTATTATCTGTGGATTTCATTTTTTTGGGTCAGAATTTTATTTATGGTCTTATTTGCCTGGGGCACTGAGAGGAGAAGAGATTTGATTAGGATGCTGTAACTGTTGTGTTTGTCCTTTTTTGAAGAAGACCATGACATCAGAGAAATGATGACATGACTTGCATTTGACTTTGTTTTGAGTGAAGGAGGGCTGTGCAAGGTCACCAGCCTCACTTTCTTCTCCTGAGCCATCTGGATCCAGTGACCAGATATGACTGGAGATGGCCTAGGATGCAATGGGAGACCTTGGTCTTTTCAGGTACTCACTTTGAGGGAGGTAACGCCCATTGAGTGAATAGGCCTCTTTAAGAAGTAACAGATATACATATAAGTGTCTGAGGTCAGATTTGAACTCCTGTCTTCCTGGCTTATTCATTGCTACCTTTCTGCCTCTAAAGAAGTGGGATTTCATTTGAGATACTACCCTGGATCATTTATGTGAATGGATTCCCCAATGTAACTCCATTACAACATTAGGTATAACTAAGGTGTTACTTACTGTATTTGCAAGTTTGGACAACAAAGGGACAACACCATGATCTGTTATAACTGCTAAATTTTCTTGATCCTTTGCTATGTTGGTGATTGCTGCACATACACTTGCTAGGACTTCCTTGTTTTCTGATTTCAGCAAATTGACCACAAGCTCCAGGCCACCAACAAAGGAACGAACCATTTCTCCAGCATCCTAAATGAAAATAAACATCAATGTTAATGGTTAAAATGACATTTAAAATAGAGATATGTACTTTGGAGCAGTGTAGAAGGAAAGAGTCAATTTGCCTTTATTTTCCTGTAATTTTGCAGATGCTTTTGCTTCAATACCTCTATGATCTCATTTATATGAGTACTTCTACCACCAACTTGGAATAATACAGGCTTTCTCATTCTGCAGGATGGCTGTCCATGACCTTCCACGAATACTTTGCAAAGAAACTGCCTAACATATTGAATGAAGGTCTTCCTCCAAATTTTTTTTACATTTCATGACTATCTCCTGCCACAAAACCCATCTTTTTAATACTGATAGTCAGTGATGCTATATGATTATGAGTCATGGAATACCACAATCTCCCAAGAATCAAAACTGTGGGTGATCAAAAAGACCATGAAATGCCACATGGGCCTAAGTGAGTAGTAGCCCATTACACCAACTATGAATTATGTGCCTGAAGTTACAGATCTGTGATTTTTAGATCCCTTCCCCTTCCCAATGATTTTAGTCCACTAAGAGTTGCTTGAGGCACTAAGAGATTGAAAGACTTGTCCAAAGTCCCACACAGCTAGTGTGAGAAATAGGTCGAATCCAGGCTTTCCCAATTCTAGGCGCAGTGTTCTATCCACTGTACTGGAAATTTCAAACACCAGGGCTGAATCCTGTTGCAACACTCTTTAATGTAGCCCAAACCAGATTAAAATGTCATTGGAAAATATTTAACAAAATAAATACAAATACAATAAACAAAGGTTATGTTAAGATGTAACTTTTTCTGTTTGAATTTAATACCACTGCTCTGCACCATACTTCTTCTCTTCTAGGAAACATAATCCAGTCAATATCTGACAAGAAAAGATGGTCCAATCAAGCAGCAAGAGTCAGTGATAAAAGTTAGAGCTGCAGTAGCATCCACAAAATTTAAAATGTAAATTATTAATAGTTAAGAATGGTTAAGTGCTATGTATAACCTATAATTATACAAATTCATATTGCAATTGAAAATTTAAAGATCTATATCCTATAAATATATGAGTGATACCCCAACACCAAAAAAAACCCCAAACCCCCAGACATCACAAGTGAGACTGAAAAATGTCAATCATGAGGATAGGAAAGACAAAAGAAATGTCTTAAGGATGCACTTAAAGTAGTGCAATTTCAAGCAAAACAAAATCAATGTCACTTATCTATAAAACAAGAGATCTCTAGTTATTAATGCTATGATGAAATGAAGTGAAGCTCTGGTGGCTACTGAAGGTCACATTTGCCATGTATGGATGTTCTGTTACACTTCTATGCATTGCCCTTAAATCAGGAAGGGACTAGAAGAGGCTTGGCATTTTCTCCCTCAAATCAGTTTCACACAGATCTCTTCAAATGAAGAACAGTTCAGAGAATCATCTTTTAATAAAAAGGAATTTCCATTTAGACACAAACTGCACACATCTATACAGACTATAATTCATATTCATACATGTATCCACATATACATTGATATATACATAGCTAATAGTGGTCAATAGAACTATATTTTTAAAACTAAGATCAAATTATAGCTGTAGAGACAAGAAAAAGGCTGCCAAGAGAGTGGAATCTGCCAATAACTCCTCCCCTAGGAATAGAAGTGAAATGGTATAAAGGTAAATTTCTTTATAGTTACAGATTTCTCTCATTCCCTTTATATGCTCTTCAACAAAAACACCACAAGGATCAATTATTTACATATTCCATGTAAGCCAGAGAAATGGATACCTGATAGTCTGATTTGAAAAAAAGCATTTAGAGAAATAAATACTACTGACTAAGGGGAATAGGGGAAGGAGTGAGAAGGAAAGAGGAGACAGGGAGATGATTTCCCTTCTGGGAACAAAGAGGTATCAATTTTTAACAAGAACATATTCCATCCTTTTTCTCAAATTCATCACACTTTTTGATTTCATCTGTAAACTATAAGGCTTAATAACCCTCTAGGTAATTATGTATTACCTAGTACCACTAATTATGGTTTGGAATATATATGGAATATATAGGGAGAGGAAGACAGAGAGGGAGAATGAGAATAAAGTGGTATGTATTAAGGAAGACTAGGTAATAATTTAGAATTATGCCCAAAAGTTTATAAAATTGTTCATACCCTTTGATTCCCCAACAATATCACAAGTAAGTCTGTATCCAAAAGAGATAACAGCAAATGGAAAGAGAGCTATATGTACAAAAATATTTATAGCAGCTCTTTTGTGTTAGCAAAGAATTGGAAACTGAAGGGATGCCCATCAGTTGGGGAATAGCTTGACAAGTTGTATTAATTGATTGCAATGGAATACTCCTATGCTGCAAGAAATGACAAGCAGGATGCTCTCAGAAAAACCTGGGAAGATTCATATGAATTGATCCAAATGAAGTAAGCAAAGCCAGAAGATCACTGTACATGATAACAACAACACTGCACAATGATCATCTGTGAATGACTTAGTTATTCTCAGCAATACAATCACATAACACAATTCTGAAGGACTTAAAATGAAAACTGCTATCCATCTCCAGAGAAAGAACTGAAGGAATTTACTATTTCTCAAAAACTGCTAGAAAAACTGGAAAGCAGTTTGGCAAAAACGAGTTATAGACCAACATCTTATACTGTATTCTAAGATAAGGTTAAAATAGGTACATGATTTAGACGTAAATGGTAAAAACATAAGCAAATTAAGGAAGCATGGAAAATTTTACTTGTCAGATCTATGGATAAAGGAAGGAATTATAACCAAACAAGACAAAGAGAACATTACAGGATGTAAAATGGATAATTTTGATTACATTAAATTAAAAAGGTTTTGCACAAACAAAAGTGATACAGTTGAGATTAGAAGAAAAGGAGAAAACTATAGGAAAATTTTTACAGTAATTTTCTATGATAAAGGACTCATTTCTCAAATATATAGAGAACTCAGTCAAATTTATAAGAATATAAGCCATTCCCTAATTCATAAATGGTCAAAGGACGTGAAAAGACAGTTTTCAGGTGAAGAAATCAAAGCTACCTACAGTCATATGAAAAATTCTCTAAATCACTACTGTTTAGAGAAAAACAAATAAAACAACTCTGAGGTACCATTTCATACCTATCAGATTGGCTAATATGAGAGAAAAGGAAAGTTATAAATGTTGGAGAAAAAATTGGGACACTAATGCACTGTTGGTGGAATTGTGAACTGATTCAACCATTCTGGAGAACAATTTAGAACTATACTCAAAGGGCCATAAAGCTGTGCATACCCTTTGCCCCAGTAATACCACTACTAGGTCTATATCCCAAAGATATAAAAAACAAAAAGGAAAAGGACCTATATGCACAAAAATATTTATAGCAACTCTTTTTGTGGTGGCAACTTCAGACACTAGCTAGCTATGTGATCTTGAGCAAGTCACATAACCTTTATCTATAAATGGAGATCAAAATAGCATTTTTCTCCCAGAGTTGTCGTGAGGACAAAATGATAGAACACAGCTTAGCACAGTGCCTCACATACAGTAAGCATGTAATAAATGTTTAGTCTCTGCCTGTTCCCTTCCCTCATATGGAATGACAAATATGAAGAATTCAGAGAAACTTAGGGAGACTTATAGGAACTGGTGCAAGGGGAAATGAGCAGAACCAGACAACAACTTACATGCTGACTATAATCGTGAAAGATTTGAGGAAGCTGGTCATTGGATGCAATGATCAATGGTGGGAAGAACCTCAGAGGTCACAGGGTCTAAATCCAACTTCACTCCCCTCCTCTTACAGGAAAGAAAACTGAGGTTTCTGAGGACAGACAGTGATATCTATCTCCTTGCAGAGAAATGGAATACAGATGCAGGAAAAAACACATATATTTTCAGACATGGCCAATGGGTCAATTTCCTTTACTGTGTATATTTATGTGTATATATATTTGTGTATATATATATGTATTTATGTGTGCATAAACGTATGTATATCTCTATATATACATACGTGTGTGTGTGTGTTTAGAGGCTATTGAGGAGTCATTGGGAAGTAATAGTGATACAGAGAGAGGGACAGAGGGAGAGGGAGAGAGACAGAGAGAGAGAGAGAATGACAGGGAGAATGGAAGAGAGAGAAAGTAGAATTAGGGATATTTGACGTGCAGGTCTTTGAACCAGACACCTAGCCTCATTCTTAGACATCAATAAAATTTCTTATACATAAAGGTACTTATAAAATTTTAAAACTTTTGAGAAAAGGCTACATGGTTGTTTAAAGTTGGTTCAGTCTTTTACTTATAATACTATTTCCTATAATTTCACAATTATGAATTTATTAACAATATGGACCAGTGAAATTATATCTAGAGGTATAACCTGACATTCCATGAGGCAGCTAGGTGGTGCAGTAGACAGAGTCATGAAAACTTATCTTTCTGAATTCAAATCCATCCTCAGACACTTACTAAGCTGTGTGATCCTGAGTGAGTCATTAAACCCCGTTTGCTCAGTTTCCTCCTCTGTAAAATGATCTGGGGAAGGAAATGGCCAACCACTACAGTATCTTTGCCAACAAAACCCCAAATGGGGTCATGAAGAACTCAACAACGACAACAACGTGATATTTTTTCCTACTGTTCCCAAATAAGAAAATGGTAAATACAATTCTTAGAAACTGTCCCTTATTCACTAATTTACATGAAATCAATTTTCCAACACTGATGGTGCTCCCCCGAGATCTGATACAGAATAAGGCTGTACCAATGTAAATTCAAAAGAACCGTACTCAGATCCTTTTGTCAAGATTTAAAATGACTTTCAAAAATATAATCCAAAAGCTAAAAGCTTCTGAGTGGTGTATATGTATGTCAGATCATCCGACAGCCCATGGCAAATGGCAAAATTACACAGCAATCTTTTCCTAAGAATAAACTGTTCTTGAATAAATGGTAAAACGCTATTACTCACAAGCAACATTTTTTTTCAACCATATAACAACTTGAATGGCTGTAAAATAATGAGACCGGCTCCACAGGCCACACATAAAAATTAGTCTCATTATAGTCACACCTCATAAGCTGTCTAATTGCATTTCTAATTCTCTTTCTTCTCTGCAGGCCACTGAGATGGTATACCACAAAGCGAGAGCCATTTTGGGAAACATACAAAAGTGATCGCATCTGCCTGGGATCCAAAGACTTCCTAAGGTGAGTGGTATGAGCCAGCAGCTCAATGAGATCATGGACACAGTTCACCAAGGTCTTCAAATGTTTAAAATCAGCGGAGGACAGTGAAATGCTAAACCTGGAATACTGACGTCCCCTCAAAAATGTGTTTTTTTTTAGGTTTGGATGTTTAAAACACATCTTGCTTCACATAATTTCTATGGAAAGTGGGAGAGTGGGTTTGAGGATGGAAAAAGCAATCAGTCTGCCAGAACTGTCTTTCACTAAGGCAAAAGGCCTGGGCAAATTCACCACATTTTCCACCTTCTCACATATCTTGAAAACTTCATTTTGCCAGTTTCACCGCGGGTACAATACTGTTTTTGCCCAGCTCTGGTCCTTCTCTTGTAATGGTACAAACCACATATAGTTCTCCTATAGCATACCCTGCCTAGTGTTAAGGACAGATATAGAACCCTCAGGTTCCTGGGTCAGGACTCACTGGTTTGGAAAATAGCCCCAAAATGACAAAGCTGAGTGTTGCTGGTGACTTTCCTGAGGATGAACAAGGTACCATAGCTATTAAAGTGAATATGAGGGTCTTCATGGGGCAAGTGATGCCTAGCTTGGATAGCTGGACGACTTCTAACTAAGAAGAAATATAAAATTCAAATTAAACCAAATTAACTATGGTTCAGAGTACACTAATAAGGCCTAAGAAATAAAATTGCAAAATAGCCATGTTTATTTTAAACCTAACTAATAGGAAAATATTAAAACAATATTTACAGATTAATGAATAAAACAGAAAACTAGCTGTTTTGGCACAGTGAGATTAAACTAATGGGTATGGAATTCTTTCTGTTGCCTCCAGCAAAAAAGAATTGGCAGTTGTCTGATGAGGTGATATACTCTTTATAAACCCTTAAAAGCATATACAAGGCAAATCTAACATGTCTTAAGACAAGGTTTGTTGTGTTTTTTTTAACTAGATGAACTATAAAAACACTGTCTCATGCCATGTATAGACCACATGGTCCATAAGACAGAAACAGTCCCTCCTGAAAAAGCTGCATTGTTAATAACACAAATCTAAAAATGCAATAATTTACAGTAAATGAGTTTAGGAAAGGAAAAACTAGATAGCTTTATTTTTTTCTTTTATTACATAGTTCTTGTATTTAATGGTGTTTTGGGCAATTTAAAAATAAGATTTGTAATTATAAATATCTCCTTTTAATTTCTTTTAAAGGCAACTAGCTAGTCAAATTATTTATTGGCTCCACTGCAACTGTCTTTATAATTTTGGGGTTGGTGGTTCTATGTCTATAATGAGGACTATGTAGCATAGCAGATAGATAGCCAGAAGACCTGGGTTCAAATTCTGTCTCATACATTTACTGGCTGTGTGACATGGAGTGAGTCATCTGACATTTTTCAGCTTCAGTTTTCTCATCTGGAAAATGGGGATGATAGTAGCACAACTAACACTTATATACAGCATTTTAAAATTTGTGAAAGGCTTTTCAAATAGTATACTACTTGAACCCTGGGAAATAGAAGATATTATTATCCCCATTTTCCAGATGTAGTAACTGAGGGAGAAAATGATTAATTGACTTGCCCAGGGTTAAACAGTAAGTTTCTGAAGTCATATTTGAACCCATATAGACCCAGGGCTCTATACACTGTATCACCCAGCTGGTTTTATTCTTTTTTTTAACAGCAACTAGCATTTATGCTGTGGCTGCTGCTATTCAGTCATTTTCAGTCACATCTAACTCTTCATCATCCCACTTGAGGTTTTCTTGGCAAAGATACTGGAGTGGCTTGTCGTTTCCTTCTCCAGCTCATTTTACAGATGAGGAAACTGAGGCAGACAGAGTAAAGTGACTTGTTCAAGGTCACACAGTTAGTAAGTGTCTGAGACTGGATTTGAGCTCAGGTCTTCCTAACTCCAGGCCTGGCAATCTATGCACTATACCACATTTATACAGCACTTTAAATTTTATGAAATACTTTATATATGTCATTTCACTTGATCCTCACAACAACCCTGTGAAGTGGCTGCTAATATCATCCCCATTTTACAGATGAGGAAACACATCTTGCCTCACATCATTTCTATGGAAAGTGGGAGAGTGGGTTTGAAGATGGAAAAAGCAATCAGTCTGCCAGAACTGTCTTTCACTAAGGCAAAGGCAGAGAAGTTAAGTAACTTGCCCAGGGTCATATATTTCTCAGTCTCAGTTTCCTCATCTGTAAAATGAGGACAACAGCACCGCCCTCATAAAGTCGTTGTGAGGATGAAATGAGATAATATTTGTAAAGCACTTAGCACAGTACTTGGCACATAGTAGGCTCAATAAATGTTTGTTCCCTCCCCTTCCTTTCCCTCCTTTATAGCCAGTAAATGTCTGAAAAGAGATTTACACTCAGATCTTCTTGACTCAGACACTTATTAGCCATATAACTAGAGATCATGTATGTAAGAAGATGGGGATAAGGACAGAATTCATAAGTTAATCCCAGATGTATAGAAATCTTCTATAGGTACAGAAATTCCCAAACCTCCTCTACTAAAGCAGACTGGTAATTTTACAGCAATTTGTAATCTAACAGAGTTCTTTTCCAGAGTGTGAAAAACATTTTGTAAACTGTAAAGAGCAGCAAAAGAGCAAGCTATTATCACTCTGTTTTCAATGGCATATCATAAATATAACTTTTCTCCAACAATTGAATTTTTTTCCATTGTGTCAAAAATAGCCCATCCAAGAAATCAAAATACAAATCAGTTGTGGAATTCTCTACTAAACTGAAGTAGACATAAATTAAGTGTGGGCAATGGGCTCTAGGTCTGTAGTCAGAGGTTATGGTTCAAATCTCACCTCTGCCACTGACTTACCTGTGGGACCTCAAGCAAGTCATTTAATCTCTCTGGGCCTCGGTTTCCTTATCTGTTAAATCAGGGAGTTGAATTAGATTGCCAATTAGACCCTTTTTAGCTCTAGATCTATGATCCTTTGATTTTGTGAAAATAAATTCTTTTAGTCTTGTGGAACAGGTCTAACGATTTATCATCCCATCTTTCCCTCTACTTTATGACTACTACCCTTTTATCAGTATGATTTTCAATTTCTCCACCCTTTAGCTCTTGCCAGGTATTGGTCATTCTCCTGTCCTCCATGTCTCAACCCTTTGGTGAATCTATTCAACTTTACCCTATCCTCTACATGCAAATCCCTTTCCCCTTTGTCTTATCACATATCACACCTTGCCGAACTATAAGTTAACATAATTTCTGTCAACAAATTCCCCTTACTCCTATCCACAAGTTGCTAAATTGAGCTGGAGAAAACCATGAAACTACACTGGTTGAATCCACTGAAAATTTATGTTACTTGATATCAACTGGGTCCTCACCTTGACAAAGCAATTCTTTTACAAATCTCTACTCAATTCACTTACTATCTTACTTACCATAGCAGTTATGCCAAGCCTTTTCATTTCTTTTCAAGGCTCTAATGGAGTTCCTCCTGTCTCTTAGGCTAAAATGTGAGATTTGGAAAGGCATAGGCCAAATCCATGCCATTTCCAACACTCATTCCCCTAAAAGAAGGAAAGAACGTATGCAAAGAGGCAAAGACATAGAGGTAGACTGATTAGGACCATGCATCAGCTTGTGTAGGGAGATGTGAAACTTGCAGCAGGAGGCTGCTTTTGCCATGACAACTCTATCCACTAAGAGGTTTACAGCAGTCCTTTCCTCAGTCACCACCATGAGAGAGAAAGATGTGACTTTGGCTGGATAGTGTTTTTTGTATGCACATCCAGTTCTGGTTCAGCAACCAATCAAAAATCCCATCTCCACCACATAACAAATAGACAGAAGCTAGTCACACACTACCTGTGTATGCTTCAAATAGAGGATTTCATGAGACACAGCATGATGCGCATGCTCACAAAAAACTAGGCTCTCCATGGATAGAACACTGAGCCTAGAGTCAGGAAGACCTCCGTTCAAAAATGCAAGTCACTCTGTTTGCCTCAGTTTCTTCATCTATAAAATGGAGATTATCACAGTACCTCCCTTCCAGGGTTGTTGTGAGGATAAATGAGATAATAGTAATAGTTTAGTACGGTGTCTGGCACACACTAAGCAGTTTATAAATGTTAGCTATTATTGTTATCACACTTGCATCTGCAGCGTTTAACATATCTATAACATAGTAATACTTGTTGACTGTCTACATAGCAGAAAAGAGAGAATTGTTAATTATTCAACAAATCTGAACTTTTTGGTGAGTTAATCAGTTAAGTCAAAGAAAAAGAAAGTTAATTTGAAATTTGTTGGTAGTGTATTTACTGTTGGCCTGGCTAATTTTGCCAGCTAATTATTATATCCCCAATTCACACTGTACTGTATTCACTTGACTTTACAGCCAGCGTTTTGATAACAAAAAAATTGAGCCTGGATATCAGAAAGTCTATAGATTTGGTTAAATGGCATATATGTCAGAAACTATAGGGTTAGGGATTAGAACTGAGATTTCATTGAAAATATCCTGGATAAGGAAACTCCCTCTAAAAATGTAAGTTGGCACTTTCTTTGTAGCTGTCCAAGAGAGTTGCCTAGAACACAGAATGACTGTTATACCAGGATCACATAGTCATTATGTGTCTAAGGTAGGGCATGAATCCAGGTCTTCCTGCAAAGATGTCCACTCTCCAAACTAATTTTGTCTGTCTATCTGTCTGCCTGTCTCTCTGTCTCTCTCAATGGTTGCTTAGAATTGGTTAAATATAGTTTTTTCTATAATTTTTTAGTTATAAATTAACTATGAACCAGAGAAACTGTGATATCTTGAGGTACAATCTGTAAAATATTATTACTCAGAAGCAACATTTTTTCAATTATACAACAAAAAATACATATCAAACAAAAAATCACTTTCTGCCATTATCAAATCTATTTATTCCTTATGTCATTTCCCTCCAAAGTAAGATGCTAATAAACAAAAAGGGTGATTTTAAAATTATGCAATTCCATTAGATTACATAGGCCAAGAATAGAAGCAATTTGAAGTCATAACTATTTATAGAAAAAATATTTAAAATAATATATAAACAATACTTGATGATATGGAGTACTACTTTTCCATATATATTTTTCTTATTCTCATTATCCTATGACTAAGAATTAGTGATAGCAATAAAATGTGCAAAACAAAGTCCCTGGCCACTCATTAAAATTCTTTTTTATGTCAATTTGTTCTTCAAATTAGAATTAAGATGCACATTTCTGCTATGAAGTAAAAGCATATTTAAAGTTTGCTTATTTTTCAAACCAAAACTAAATGCTTCACTAACGTTTTCACTGAGAAGAGACCAGTTGGTTTAAGCCCTGCCAGATGTTGGTATTATAGGCCCATGGTTCTTGTAAACCTAAAATCTTTTTTTAAAAAAAATTCATTATTATAAACTTTGCAACAATTCCCAATGATAAATAACCACATTGACATTAAAAAAACAAAATTTCACGTAAACTCTTCAGATTTAACAAAGTAGGAACAAATGAATTAAGAGGAGATGATTGAAAAATTCATTTGCTCTGTGTCCCTTTCCAAGTCCATCTGAAGTTCGTCTCCCTTTGGGAGGCAGAATGAAGGAATAAAAGGAGCTTGAGATCTGGAGTTAGGATCTGCATTTGACCCCTGGATCCATTACTAACTAGAGGTGGGATCCAGGGTCAATCACTTAATCTCTCAGTTGCATGAGGGGTTGACTATTTTGACAGGTCAGGGGAAGGCAATAATATGCAAAAGACAGCTTGATTTCAGCAAGGCTTTTGACAAAACCTCTCATCCTATCTTTGAGGACAAGATAGAGGCAAATAGGATGAAAAGTTGTTCTCCCAATTCTGCTCATTTCACTCTGCTTCATTTCATACAAGTCTTCCCAAGTTGCTTTGAAACTATTCCATTTATGGTTTTTTTGTAACACAATTCTACACATTCACATACTATAACTTGTTCAGCCATTCTCCAATTAATGGATACACCCTCCATTTCCAATTTTTTTACCACTAAAAGAACTGCTATGAACATTTGTATATATGTGTCCTTTTTCTCTTGCTTTGATTTCTTTGGGGAATAGAGTATGATATCACTGAGTCAAAGGATAGGCACCACTTAATAACTTTTAAGGCATATTTGACATGCATACTTCTTCAAGAAGAGAACTGAAAAATGTTGAATATCCTGAGCATAAAACCACATCCTAAAAAAATGACTGGTTGCCAATGTAGGACTTATTTCCAAATCAGCTGTCAGTGTATTGTCAGATCACCAAGTTGCCAGAATGAAGATCAAAATCAATAACTAATTAGAAGAAAGGATAAAAAAGAAGAAATGGCATACAATTTAAACAACTCCAATATGATCTAAACAAGTTGCTGCCGAAAATAAGAAATGGATAAAAGAACATCAACAAAGACTCAACATTTTCTAAAGAAGCTTAATCAATTAAAATCAATAGCCACAATGAAGAAGCCAAAAGACACCAGAAACCACCTCAGCAAGAAAATACTTGATATTCTGGCCAAGAGGAGAGATCTAGCAGCCAAGGGCAACACTGGTTTGGGATAAAAACTCTTTTATAAAAGCTCACAGAGGAGGCTAGTGGAAGATTATAAGCAATAGTGCCTCATAAAACTGTAAGAAGCAGTGAAGGGAAAAACCAATTGGCAGAAAGCTAAGCAAACGAACCAACTAAACCAAATTATTATGGGGACATTTAAGGATGATTCTGGCAGGAAGACAACGACCTGATGAAAAACTGAAAATATCTGTCAAGATTCCTGTGACAAACTCTCTTTCCCATCAATGATAATGGAACCACCATTTTTGGTCTCTACGATAATGAAACCACCATTTTTGGTCTCTATTATGATCTCCAACATGCCACATAAGGAAGCAGAAATGGTACTAGAGAAAACAAAAATGCAAAGAACATTTATACTAGACCAGGTACACACATAGGAGCCTTGTGCATGAAATGACACAAGTTTTAGGATGTTGAACAATCAATACTCAAGATATCAGGATAAATAGAAGATATAAAATCCTGGGATTTACCATTGTTTTGAAAGAAAGCAACTAAGAAAATATCAATAACTACTAATCTATATACTTTTCAATTGCTAAAAATATTTATGAGAATTACCCACATACACACCAAGACTATCCTTGAGGTAGGTATGAGAAGGGAATACACAGGCTTTGTCAAACATATTTTAGAGCAGACCAAACTTTACAGTTACATAACTGAAGGTCTAGAAGAATATGAGATTCTACTCTGCTTATTGTTTGTTGACTATTACAAAAAACATTGCATTCAGAAAAGCAAAGCACCATTTTAAAGCCTTTGAACTGAATTAATGTCCCATGAATTTATTAAAAAATCATACCAAATTCCTTGAAAGAATTAAAAATATTAATGACTTTGTTCAATGATCTCTTGTTATTAATATCAAATGAGGAGTAAAACAGGGGTCATCTGCTTGCCAGAGTTGTTTGGTAGTGTCAAGGAGAACACTTAGCAGAGTCCAAATGGAAAAGGCATCTCTTCTAGAGCCATAGATTAACCAGCAAGCATGTATTATGCAACTACTATGAATCAGGTGCTGGGGATAGAAAAAAAATAAAACAGTCTCTACCTTCAAGGAGTTTATTTTCTAAGACAGTGGTGCTCTTATTTGTGGATGGCATTATGCTGATTAAATCAAACCCCAGAACTTTGTATATTCATTCAAAAACCCAAACAGGAAAAACTAAAAAGGATGAAGAATGCCTGTAGTGTCCAATATGAACCGTAGTGAATAAACTATCAGTCTCAAACATATTGGTCAGATTTTGGCAAAGGTCAATGAACAGGGCTTGGAATGAAAAAGGGCAGGAGAGATTGGATTGCCTAAAAACACAAAGTATTTTTCACACCAAGCTTCTTCTTGAGATTCCCCATTTTTTTATTATCATTGTTCTTCTGGTGATGCTATACAGGCTATGAGTCATGGAAGAACATAATATCTGAAAAATTAAATTTCAGGGACCCCAAAGAACAGTGAAAAAGCATGAGTAGGTTGTGATGCATCGCCAAAGAAAATTTGCATAGAGGGAATAGGAGGAAGGCCAGAAAAAATAACAAATAGCTTTGAAAGCTACAAGTTAAATTATATACATATAGATATAGATATAGATATAATATATGTGTGTGTGTGTATTTTAAGAAAAGCAAGCTTTCCTGGAAGGATTTATATGAATTGATGCTAAGTGAAAGGAGCAGAACCAGGACAACATTGTAGACAGTAACAACCACACTGTGCAAGGAATTTTTCTGGTAGACTTAGCACTCCACAGCAATGCAAGGACCTAAAACATTCCCAAAGGACTCTTGAGGCAAAATGCCATCCACATCCAGAGAAAGAACTATGGAATCAGAATGCAGAATGAAGCAGAATATTTTCCCTTGTGCTATGTTTTGGTTTCGTTTGTTTTTTTCATAGTTTCTCCCATTTGTTTTAATTTTTCTATGCAATATGACTAATGTGAAAATGTGCTTAATAAGAATGTATGTATAGACACCATATAAGATTGCACGATGTTTTGGGGAGGGAGGGGGGAAGAAGGGATGAAAATTTAAGACTTATGGAAGTGATTATAGAAAACTGAAAACAAATTAATTTAAAAAAGAAGAAAAGCAAGCTTTATGGAATAGACACCTTCAATTTCACGAACAGCCCTCTTCTTCTGTTTTACTGTGTATATGAAAAGTTTACTTTGTTCAGTGATCATTAAATTAAGAATAAAAATAAATTAATTAAAAGGGGAAAATATTCACATTGCAGTGGTGTAAAGAATATCATCAGAGAGCTGGAACAGAAAAGGAGGTGGGCTGGTCATGCAGCAAGAACAAAGAGTAATGGTAGTTACCATGTGTGCTTCATAGAGAGGCCCCCAGACCCTCTATAGAGGATTTACAGGAGAACACGGGCAAGTGTAGAGCAGACTGAGAAGACACAGATCAACTGAAAACTGCACTCCTGATATACTCAAATCAATGAGATCATAGATTCACTGAAATATTAAAGAAGTTAAACTAGAAGTAGCCAGATCTCTCATAGTATGCTATAGGGAGCTGCTGTTGAACCTTTGCTATCCGCCATTTTTAGTTCTTATCAAACTTGCAGGTTACACAAAACTGGATGGGGAGATAGCCAACATTCTGGAAAAGAGAACAAAAAGAATCCAAAAATATCCAGAGAAGGTAAAATGGATCAAATATACAAAAAGATAAAATTCATTAGAAATAAATGTAAAATCCTATCCTTGGGCTCAAAAATTAACTGTAACAGGAAATGATGGGGGAGGCTTACCTACACAGCAGTTCATAAGAGAAAGGCACATGAAATTTAGTGAACAGTAAGCTCAATTTGAGTCACTAGTGTGATACAATAGTCAAAAGAGTTAATGAACTCATTAGTAGCATTAATAAAAGCATAGCATCTAGAACAAAGAATGCGATAACCCTGCTGTATTCAGTTCTGGTAACCCACATTTCGGCTGAGCTTTGCAGGTCATATTTTAGGAAGGTTATTGGCAAGCCAGAGTATGTCCAAAGCAGAGTGGTCAGTATGGGGAGGGGACTCAAAATCATTTCAAGTAAGCATAAAACATATAAAGCTTAGAGGGATCATGTAGCTTTCTTAAAGCATTAGAACAAAGAGTTGTCATGTGGGAAAGAGATTAAATTTTTTCTTCTTGGTCCAAGAGGTCAAAACTAGGAGTAGTGAACAGAAAGATCAGATTTCACCAAGTAAAAGGAAAGCTTCCTTAGAATTGAGTTGCCTACTCCCATTGATGAACCTTTCCTTTCTCTAGGGACCTCTCTCCACCTATTCCAGTCAGCCTTCATGTTTTTCACCTCCCCTAGCAAAACCTGCTCTCAGGAAAGGATTTCATAAATTCACAGTGAGGTGGAAATGACTGATAAGGCTTCAATTGCACTTCTTTCCACAGATTAGTGCATTTTAACCCAAGAAGAGAAACATTCATCTAAAGAAACTAATGTATGAGTAGAAATCCAGGTATCAATGGGTAGGTGCAAAAGAGTAGAACTAGGAACCATGGGTGGAAGTTGAAGAGAGGCATATTTAGGGCTCAATGTACAGACAAATTTAACAGCAATTAGAACTACACAAAACAGAAGAATGGCCTGTTTCTGACTAGAGGTCTTTACCTGAGTAATCATCTATTGGAAATGTTTCAGAAGCATTCTCTGTCAGGTATGTGTTCAACTCTATGGTCTTGGGAATCCTTTCTCATTCTGATATTCTATGATTCTTTCTATTTTGGAGTTTATTTTTCTGCTACCCAAAGCTCACAAAGTAGACAAGCTATTACTTGCCTTATGAATAAGTTCAGCCATGGACCATGATTTCAGCTAGGAAACTACTGATTAAAAAGTCCCTTTAGTTATAAAAAGTTAATTTTATCCTAGATGCCCAGTGTGTCCACAAGACAAATATTTGGGGACTCAAGAGGTAACTATTATATTTTTTAAATTCTTACTTCTCTCCTCTCTTTTCCAAAATTCTTTTTTTAAAAAATCTTTCCTGTCTGGCAGGATCACAAAAGTTCACTCAACATCCCTGCAAGAATACCTCTAATCTATCTGTGCTTTATTGAAACACTGATACCACTATACCACTGATACCACTATAACTTTCAAATCCTTTTTCAGTGTTCCCACTAATCCATATGATCTGGAAATCCTTTTCCACATAAGAAAGAAATGGTAATTCGAATGTCAGATTACATGGTCATGCAGCAAGAACAAAGGGTAATGGTGGTTACCATGTATGACTTCATAGAAAGGCCCCCAGACTCTCTATAAAGGATTTACAGGAGAACACGGGCAAGTGTAGAGCAGGCTGAGTACACACAGATCAACTGCAAACTGCACTCCTGATGTACTCAAATCAATGAGATCACAGATCCATGGAAATATTAAAGAAGTTAACCTAGAAGTAGCCAACTCTCTCATAGTCTTGCTTTTTTTCTCCAAAAGAGAGAGTGATGGATTTCAAGAATTTTTTAAATTGTTGACATGCTCAGTGCTATATATTTGAAAATGTCATCAAGAACCCTGGGGCACAGGTATAATATTCTATACTACCATGGAGTTGGGTTTACTTTACATTCACCTTATACTGGTAGAATCATCAGGACCTACATACAATAGTTTCATTTAACAGAATCTTAAGAAATAATCAGTTTTAATAACGAAGTAACCAGAATCAATTCCTGCTTAATAAGAACTATATAGGAAACCTAGAAATTTAAGGATATTAAGGATAGTTATACATATAAATATTGCCCCTAGGCAGCTAGGTAGCACAGTGGAGCACCAGGCCTGGAGTCAGGGAGTTTTTTTTATGAGTTTAAGTCCAACTTCAGACAGTTAGTAGCTATGTGACCCAGGGCAAGACCTTACCCTGTTTGTCTCAGTTTCCTCATCTGTAAAATGAGCTGGAGACGAAAATGGAAAAAAACTCCAACGTCTCTGCCAAGAAAACCCCAAATGCGGTCACAGAGTCAGACATGACTAAAAACAACTCAACAACAAAAATAAAACATTGCCCCAGACATATCTTCCTTACAGGTATCCCAAGAAATTAGAGAGAATACTAACTACTGTGTAGTTAAAATATGTAAGCCCTTTCTGAAATGTTTGATTGGAGACCTCAAGTTTATTTTCATATTTCCAAATATGAGTTATGTGTTTAGTATAAAAATAAACTTCAATTATTTTGAATAAATGAAGTAAATGGTTCTAGATCAGTATGTTTATAGATTTATTCCATGTGATCTTGGGGGAGATCTACCTATTGTAATATCATAGTGGAAGGAGGATTAGATTTAAAGTCAAGGGGGCTAGGTTCAAAGTTTGCCTCTGCCACTTACTACTTTTGTGACCTTAGGAAAAATCATTTAACCTTTCTGTTTTCTTAGCTACAAAAAGAAGAGGTTGGATGACATGGCATCTGAGTTTCCTTCCAGCTCTGAATCTATGGTCCTATGATGATAGAATCAAAAAAAAATTGAAAATAAGAAAAGACCTGAAAGGTCATAAGCTCATGTAGTTTTTAGCTTTTTAACCATTCCAAGGATATCTTGACTACTCAACAAATGATATAAATTCTTCTTGGGTGAGAAGGAAACTCACTATTTCACAAGATCTTTTGATATTCTGGTCATTAGAAATTCAACATAATGCTTGCCCAAAATCTGCCCCTTTGTAACTTAGAGTTTTGCCTTCTAGAACAAAACAGAATAATTTATTCCCTCTTCTTATGTAAGAAAGTTACCAGACCCCTCACTGTCCTTCTGGTTTTACTCTCTAATTTGTCAAAGACCATTTTTAAAATATGGTACAAAATTTTACCATTTTTAAAATATGGTAGCAAACTACTCCAGGTGTCTGTCTAGGACAGAGTGCAGCAATTAGGAGTAGTACACTTCATGTGATTTAGATACTATGGTTTTTATTAACGTATCTTAGAATTACATTAGTTTTTATTTTAAGTAGTGATATCATACTGCTGGCTTATATTTATCTTTCCATCAACTGAAATGCCCCATTCTGTACTCAGGATATTCAAAAACAATTCAACCAAAGAAATATTTGGGATTCATAAGGCAAACACGTAGATGTATATCCAGTTCATCAATCCTATGATTATGTAATACATTATATTCTGTTATTATTTCCTCTTTATTATAAAAAAGGTGTGAAACTTTTAACTCTGATAAAAGAATTTACACAAGCATTATTCTTTTAAAAATTGGAACTATCCTTTTCAAATTCTTTCCAAAATGAGCAATATTTTCCTTATCTGATGTATTTCTCTAACAACTTTTTAAAACCAAAAAGCAAATTGTGTTTATGTTTTAAAATACTGTGTTATTACAGATTAACATATCTCCACAAGAATCAATTGCATTTTACATTTAGAGCATCTTAAAAAGCTTAAGTTGTCAAACCAAATTTATCAGTGCAGACTGCCTTTGCCTAAAAATGTGATGGTAAGGCTGCATGAATAAACTTACATTATCAATAAGGAATTAAGACTTTAGTATCCTTGAGTGAAAGCTGCATGCTTTTCCTCCCCTTCTGCAATTTCAAAGCTCATAACAATATGATTTCTAAAATTCAACTATTTTAGCCTTGAGAAATAATATGAATTTGCATAACCTCATCATTTAGGTTGTCTTTCAATTGCATAACAGATAAAATACTGAGTTAGAACATGTGGTCATAGAGCCTGAGAGAGGGAAGGACCTTAGAGGATATCTGCTCCTGACCCTTCCTTTTACAAATGAGGAGAGCAAAGCATAGGGGAATTCAGTTGTTTGCCCAAACTCACACAGGTAGTAGTAGCGAGACAGAATTGAAGCCAAATCCTCTGACTCCAGAGCCAAGGTGCTTTCTATTATGTCTTCTACATCTTTGTACTCCCCAAAAGGCCATTGAAAAATGGTTGCTGAATAGATGAATGAAATATTTATCGGGTGCAATACACCATTATATTTAAATCAAAGGAAAGAAAATTAGTTTCTCAAAGTCTCCATTTAAAAAATATTTATTTCCAAAAATATCTAATTTAATTGTGTGACTTCATAAATTTATGCAGAATACTGATCAACTTAATAATGATTAGCATCTGTGATCATGGATGAATTCCTATGACAGAAGGTTTTTCATGTTGAATCCACCTTATACCAACCCAATTATCACTGGACTTTCTACTTCTAATGTGTGCAAAGGGAATGTCAAGGACCACGGCTTTGTTCACATCTTTCTTTATGAAAAGGGTTTCTAACCTTGGATCCATGGGCCAGGTACCTGTGGATGGATTTCAAGAGCTCCATAAACTTCAATGGGAAAAATTTGCATCTTTATTTTCACTAGCCTCTAACTCTGAACTTTAGCGCATCCTACAATTACAAATTTTAAAAAATATTCTGAGAAGGGGTTCATAACCCTGACTAGACTTCCATGAAACAGAAAGAGTTAAGAACCCCTGCCTGAAGGCCTTGTCTGTATCCCTACAGTCTTCATGACACTCCAACAAACTGCCTAGAACTATGTCATACTAGCAAAGCTCCCATTGGGGAAATGGTTGATATGCTAGATAGACTTGGAGTCTTGGAGAAAGACCAGAGTTCAAAATCTACCTCATATGCTTGCTAGTTATGACCTTAAACAAGTCAGTTAGCCTCTTTAAACCTCAATTTCCTCATTTGTAAGATGGGTACCTCCTCCACAGAACTGTTGTCAGTTATCATCAAACTTTTCTTAAGTGTTAAGCACTATTTTAAGTACTGAATATAAAAGAAAAAACATGGTCTCTGTCCACAAGAAGTTCACATTCTGATGGGAGAGACAAACATGCAAAAACTTGCCAAAAACTGCATGTAAAATATGTGGTGTAAGTGGAAGGTAATCTCAGAGGGAAGGAAATTCATAACAATTCATGATGAGAGAGAGAGAGAGAGAGACAGAGACAGAGACAGAGACAGAGAGACAGAAAGACAGAGACAGAGAGAGACAGAGAGAAGTAGCAACCAAATACAAACTGCATGCAGTAATACGGTATAACAGATTATGAAATGATATATGAAAAGTATTAGGAAATAGCTCATACATCAATATTTTTTAAATAGTAAAACTACATTTCAATAGTAACAAGGTATAAGAAACAGAATGCAACATAATTTCATGGGTTATATACATGCTCTTGGTGAATTCTGTTTTTCTGGTTCTACCAGGTATATCATAGGTTAATCTAACCACTGACTTGATAGTTCTGACACTCAACCTGAATTTCTAGATTTCTAGGTTTTTTATTATTATCCTTATGTAACTGTAACTTTCACACTCTTAAATACCTTAGTCTGGCTGTTATAGGTCCCAACTGATGTATTTTATTCCCTTGTAACTGGGGTATTAGGGCTGCTGTTGGGTTTCATTCCCCTCATCATTTTAAGATACAGGTAGTAGAATTAGCTGATCTGAGATGGTGAGGATGGCAGGAACCCACAAATACAATAAATAATCATCATCTGAAAGGGAGTCCTCAGTTCTAGGTACTGTTTTTGGTTTCCTCAAAGCAATGTCCTTTTGGTGTGTTTACGGGAGTTTTTTGCTGACTTTGGAACACCCTGAGTTTTAATAGTTTAATAGTCATAGGTTTCTACCTCGATATAGCAAATCTTTTTGTTGCAACAAGAGAGTTTCTTATGACATTAGCCCAGTATATATGTATATGTGTGTATAAATGTAACAAATATAACTAATTTTCTCATCAATTGAGATATCTCACATTTTAAAATCTCTGATTATTAAGATACTCAACATTTTCTGAGCAACAATGTTTTCCTTCAAAACAGTCATCTTGTTTGACGCCTTAGAAACAAGCTCAGGACTGCTGCCATTATTTCTCCACATGGTTCAATGGGCACCAGCTTCCTCTGAGCTAAGCGGCAATTCTTCTTTCAAGGGCACGCCACACACTTAGGACTAACTTAGTCCACAGTTATATTTGAAAATAGCTCTTTTTTCAGCAGCAACAACAACAATGATGATTATAGCTAGTATTTACAGAATACCTTAAGGTTTGTAAAGTGCTTTACATAGATTGAGCCTCAGGTGGTTTGCAGTTACAAGAGAAAATAGTTTTTGATAATAATAATAATTGCTAGCATCTACATAATACCTTAAAAATTGGAAAGTCCTTACCTATGTTATTTGAATTTCAGCCAGTTCACAGTTATCACAAGAAAATAGATTTTTTACAATAATAGCAGCTAACATTTACACAGAACCTTAAGGTTTATAAAGGGCACTGCACGTGTTACCTGAGCCTCAGCTAGCTTGGTTGTAACATAAAATAGCTCTTTCAAAATAACAACAAAAATAATAATAGTTAGAATTTACACAGTACTTTAAGGATTGGAAAGTCCCATAAATACTATGTATTATTTGAGCTAGTTCACGGTTATAACAGAAATTTTTTTACAACAACAATAATAATAGCTTAAGATATGTCAAGTCTTTTACCTATGTTCTTTGAGTCCTAGATGGTTCACAGTTACAGCAGAAAACAGTTCTTTAGTATTAATAATTACTAGCATCTACATAGTAACTTAAGAATTGGAAAGTCCCATATAGTTTTGTATTATTTGAGCTTTAGCTAGTTCACAGTTATGATAGAAAAGTTTGGGGTTTTTTACAATAATAATTGCTAACAATTACATAGTATTTTAAGGTTTATAAAGTTCTTTGAATATGTTGTCTGAACCTCAGCTAGTTCAGTTATAACTGAAAGTGGTTCTTTTTTTTTTTTAACAATAATAACGATGATTGCTAGCATCTATGTAGAACCTTAAGGTTTGTAAAATGTTTTACAGAAGTTATTTGAGCCCTGTTATAAGAGAAAATCGTTCTTTTTACAATGATAAAGACAACAACAATAACAGCTAGAATTTGCACAATACTTAGAGGCTTGCAAAGAATTTTACAGATATTATTTTAATTATGCCTCACAACAATCCTTTGAGGTAGGTAGTATTATTATGCCCGTCTTACAGATAAAGAAATTGAGCCTGAACTGATCCAAACATTCTAGGGAGCAATTTGGAACTATGCTCAAAGGCAGCCAAACTGTGCATACCCTTTGATCCAACAATACCACTTCTAGGTTTCTATCCCAAAGAGATGATAAAAAAGGAAAGGGACCTACATGTGCAAAAAAAAATCTGAAGCAGCCCTTTTTGTGGTGGCAAAATATTGGAAATTAAAGGCATTTCCATCAATTGGGGAATGGCTGAATAAGCTGTGGTACATGAATGTAATGGCATACATACCATAAATGCAATAAGAAATGATGAACAGGTAGTTTTCAGAAAAACCTGGAAAGACCTGAACAAACTGATGCAAAGTGAAATGAGCAGAATCAGGAAAACATCGTACACAGTAACAGCAACATTGTCTGATGATTAATAATGACTCAGCTCTTCTCAGCAACACAATGATCCAAGACAAGTACAAAGGACTCATGAAGGAAAATGCTATCCATATCCAGATAAAGAACTGACGGACTCTGAATACAGATCAAAGCATACGTTTTTCACTTTACTCTTTTTCACGCTTTTGTTTTCCTTTTGCTCTGTTTCTTCTTTCACAAATGTGACAAATACATTTTACATGATAGCATGTGTATAACATATATGAGCCTGCCTACCATTTTAGGGGGAGGATAGGGAGGGAGAAAAAAATGGAATTCAAAACCTTGTAAAAATGAATGCTAAAAATTGTCTTGACATGTAATTGGGGGGGAATAAAATGCTGTTTTAAAAAAAAAGAACTTGAGAATGGGTGGCCTGACAAGTTTAGGTAAGTTTTACTTAATTGTTAAACCATTAGAGTAATTCACACAGCATACATACCTCAGTATTAGGAAAGCTGAGCCCAAAATAGAAGATGAGATTTTATTTTCCTAAAGAGTTATTGGTAGATTCTCTCTCCCTGGCAAATCCCGACCTCTTACTAGGCAGATGTACATTCTCTAATCCAAATATGGCCAGATTTAAACTCACAAACCATACCAATGACTTAATATTCTTGGTCTGAATGTAAATTCCTACACACTCTTCAAACTTCCATTTGGCTTCCTAGTTGGGCATGGCTCACTGGGCAGCTGAATTTAAACAGGCAGTGAGTGGACATTTTTGGCTTGTTTAATTAGGTGGAGACAGCTGCACCTGTGGCCAGTTAGCTTGCCCTGCACATGTTCAGTGCTTAGAGTAGCTATAACATGGGTTCGAATCTCACAAGACTTTCCCTTTCTTTTGTCTCCTAAGAAAATAAGAAAACTTCTTTGACTGACTTCCTGTTAAAAGTTACTCCTTGAAAGAGTTTCCTTTAATTCACTTACTTTTGAAATTCAAAATTTTCTCAACAAATAGAAAAAGAAAGAGAGAAAAAAGAAGGAAGGAAGAGGGAGGGAGGAGGGGGAGGGAAGAAAGAAGAAACCTTGAAAGCAGAACAGGCTGATAGATATTTAAGATCTTTCTGAGAGTTAGAAAATATAAACTTCATTCCTAGTTCTGCCACTTGAGTTATGGTGTGACAATTCAATTTAATTCAACAAACATTTATTAAGCTCCTATTATGTGCAAATCAAATCTTTGAAATTGTAGATGCAGATCAACAATTTTTAAAATGTACAAAAACTTTGTTAGGTGCCAGAGCTACAAAGATGAAAATAAAAGTCTGAGAGCTTACATTCTATTTGGGGGTTGTGAAGGAGAGAGAGAAACATACAAAAATAAGTACCATATAAAATGATGTCAGGAAGGAGAGAAGGGAGAAGATATAACTTGGGGTGTTAGAAAAGACTTCATGGACATGAGGTAGTATCTGAGCTAAACCTTGAAGGGAGCCAGGGATTTGAAGAAGAGTTGAGGACAGAGGTAACATTCCAGGCATGCATTGAGGACAGCCCTGGGCAAAGGCACAGAGATGGGACAGGAGATGGCATGTAGAGTTTGGGTATCAGCTTGTAGGATAGTTTGGCTGAAACATACAGAATGTGAGGATGAATGAGCAAAGCTGCCTTTGCTCATTGTTTATAGTTTGTCCTTGGCTCCTACACAAACCCTGCCATGGGCCATAGATATTCTAGGGACCCTACTGCTATCACAGATAGGAAGACCCAAAGCTTTTGACCTTTCATTGTTTACAAGTTCTTTCTCTGGTTTAGAGGGAGCAGACAAGGCAGGGTCTTTCACCTTCTTCCACTTTGCCTCCTCCTCACCAGCTCCTTCTACAGGGCTGTGCTGAAGCTGCTTCCACCAGTGGACAGGTCAGACACTGGAATGCTAGAATCTTATCCAAGATCCACAGAGTATGACAGAATATCTTCAGCCAATCCCAGGCAATTCTTGCATAGGAACACTTCATTTTATCCAGTGCCCTGAAGCACTCAAGATCTTCTCAACCAGTTTGAATAAGTCATTCACACTTAGTTTAAGGCTTTTGGTGGATTGAGTCAGTGGCACTGCTATCATCTGATAAAGATATCAGGGTTGGATTGACTTATTAGTCACTTTAAGGGGAGCAGGGTTATTAGTTGATTGATTCACTTGGCCCTCATCTTATGACATTGAGTGATTCCTTTGACTTAACCCCTGTTGACCTGAGTTTCCTCATCTGTACAGGAGATTGGAGTCAATGGCCTCTCTGGTCTTTTCCAGCTCTAACTCTATGATTCTTGAATTATAAAATGCTTTATATTAGTGCTCATGACTTTTGACAATTCTGTTGCTCATAAAGTAAGAATCTGAGTTGTGGCTTCTTAAGAACAAAGAATTTAATGCACAAATTGACTTTTCAATCAATCTCAGTCATTATCATGTTTATCTCTTTTCAGGTTACTAATAATGTTGAACACCTGCTTAACAACTGTGTTGCTACAGAGATTGCAAAAATGTGTTGGGTTATTTAGCATGAAAAAAAATATTTCACTTTCTTACTTAAGTCTCCATCAGTTTTTGCAAGGCAGTTGTCCTCCAACCAGACTTGTAGTTGACAAAGTTCCTTGTAAAACTCATCTTCACAGAGGTCAAATCTGAGGGTCTCTGCCCCTTTCAGAGATCTCAATAAAAGAGGAAACTTTCCTAAAAGACCAAGGCTGAAAACCTTTAAAGTGAGGAGCTTTGGAAATAAAACCACTTAGAAAAATATGCAGAGTCTCTTTTGTAGCTGTGGTTCATGTCTGCCTGACCTTCTGTTCCCTAACTTTTGGCAGACTGAAGAATACTGAGTAGCTTTTTAATTGAAGCAGTAATCATTTCTGCTTGTTGTTACATATTCTTTCACTATTAAAAATAAAACTGAACTGTATTAACTCTTCCATTCTCTAAGCATGTAAAGAATGGGACAAAGACATTTTTAACTCAACAAATGTGACAACTTCATTTTCCTCATTCCAATAAAATTCAAATGTCCTTATCATTTTAATTCACATAAACAAACACTTACCTACTACGTGCAAGATACCTATGTACTAAGGATACAAAGATAAGTACTATGTATCCCTCAAGTTTAAATTCTATATATATCGCAGGGAGGGAAAGTAATGTTTGTGCAGGATAACAGACATACATAGGTAAGTTTAATAAATGGTAAGCCATCAGAAAAGCGAAGAAGAAATATCGACAAAATACTCTACAAAAATTTGAGGGCAGCCAGAACTCCTTCAACTGAGTGAATCAAGACAGGTTTCAAGAGAGAAGGCTGCACATGAACCGAGTCTTGAAGAAAGAGAAACATTCTTCAAGATGCAGGTGAAGAGGGAGGGCATTCCAGGTATGAGGAACAGTTTGTGCAAATGGCATGTGGAATTCAGGGAACGGTAAGTAGTCCAGCTTGATGGAAATGCAGAGCATGTGAAGTAATATGAAATAAAGCTAAAGAAAGAGATTTTTACAGTTTTCCTGTTGAAAAGTTGGGCCATTGCTGAAAAGCTTAAAATGCTTCAGTGTACAAACATAAAGCAAATTCCAAATTTCAATAGTCTCTAATTAACTGAAAATATATCCTGAAACAAGTTACTATGACAACCTTTCCATTTAATCATGGAATGAATCACAGACATACAGCTAGAGGCAACTTTGGGTCATCTAATCCAGTACCACTACCATCACTACCCCCATTTCATAGAGGAGACAAAAGGCCCAAAGACGTTTAAATGACTTTCTCAAGGTTACTCAGATAAGCTGGCAAAGCCAGGATTTGAACCCAGATCTTGTGACTCTAAATCCAGAAGTTTTCCCACTATACCTTGCCACTCTTCACTTTGATTAGTATCCAAGTGCCCCAAATGAAATTTCACAGTATTAATACTTTTCATTTATTGCACATTCACTGATAGGTAGCTTTCACAATATTTCCCAGCAAAGAAAGTTATAATTATTCCACTAACTGCTACATCTAGTTTTTGAATCAGTACAGCTGAAAGTTTTGATGCACATCCTTGTTAATAATATGCTGAGTATAACATGTGTTTTAAGGGAATTTCCATGCCCACAACATATTTATACCACATGGAAAACTATTCATTACACCTTGGCCTCAGCAACATGTCTGACAATGGGTTGCTGAAACTCTGGATTAGCCAGTAACTTATTTGAACACATTTGTTTTCTTTTGTGGTGGTATTAAGAATAATTGATAATGACTGATTTAATCATAACTAATGTTGCTACCATTAACACAAAGGGACCGAAATACTTCTCAAAATAGCTCCAAACACTAGAGTTTCAAAGCCACTCAGCCTGAAATACCTTGTTTAAAAAAGTACCATGCATTAAAACCATTAAACATGGGGCTGGCTTCTTGCAAAATAAATGATCTGTTCTGGATAGCTGGCACATTAGCTGACCTGGAAGCAGAGGTCTAGGACAAGTGCTCTCTTCCAGCTCTTATTCAAGACAATACATATTTATCAAGACCCTACTATTGAGCTATGAGCTCCTGGTTTATTCAAAAGAAGCATGAGGCTTGCTTACCTGAAGCTTACAGTCTTGCCAAAGAGATTACATTCTCACACATGGATCCATTAGACTACAATGTGAGACTGTATATAATAGATGAACTGATTAGAATCATGTGCCCAAATAGGAGGAAAAGGAAAAGGAGGAGGATGGAGAAGATAGAAGTAATAGATGGGGAAAGGGCAGTAAGAGGAGTAGGAAAGAAGGGAGAAGAAAAAAAACTTCTCTAGAGCAGTGTGATCTAGTGGGTGACTGCCAGGCCTAGAGGCCTGTGTGGGCTACCCGAGTCTTCTTACCTCACCTCCGAGGTCTTCGGTTGGCCAAACCGGATGCTCGTATGAGAGAAAGGACGTTCCAGAGTCGAACAAGGGTTGAGCTTTATTTCAGGATCTCGGTTACAAGTGCAGGGGAGTCTTCCTTAGGAGGAAGAGGGGGAGATTTCCTAAGGAGGCTAAGATCTTAGGGGATTGGAAGTAGAAGTACAAGCGGGGAGAGAGGGGGAGGGGAGAGAGGAAAGAAGAAAAGCGGAGCCTACTGTCCTCTTGGCTCCTCACGTGCTAAGAGAGCTTTCAGGCTTCCTCAATCCTACTTAACCTTCAGCCGCATAGTTTGCATCTGAATACCGTGCTGTTAGGTAACTAGGTGTGCCCAGATCCGGGACAATCTCAAGGGCGGGGAGATCTCTTTCCCATCACGTTTCTCACGGGAAGAGGCGGAATTACTCGAGATAGCTCGGTTCACCTCGATCCCCTGCCGTTTCCTGGGGGGGTCTTGTGAGAGCTCTAAGATTTAGAAGCTCCCACCTTTACCCGCCCGAGACTGTCCACACGGAATTGAGCTTCCAATCCCAACAGGTGAGTATTAGACTTAGAATCAGGAAGACTTGGATTCAAATAATGCCTCAACTTTCTGGATGTGTGTCCATAGCCAAGTCACTTGGCCTTGCTAATTTCAGCTTCTTCATCTGTAAAACAAGGAGTTAGATTCAATGACCTCTAAGGTCCCTCTTAGCTCTCAATCCATTATCATTGCCAATTTTCCATTTCACCTTGGGTCAACTTAGTCATACAACTCAATATAACAAGGAAACACAGGTCATTCTAGCTCAGCCCTGATTCAATCTTCAATCTTCCTTTCCCATATCATTGGATTCTCTGGACTGCCTGCCTTTCCCACACTGAGCATCATGGGCTCATGCAGAAAGAGACTTCAGAAGACCAGCTAGTCTGAGTCCCTCATGTTATAGATAAGGAAACAGACTTGTCCTCATGCAGCCAAGAGAAGGTAGTAGAAAGTGAACAGGGATGTACGAACTCCACAGATCTAACACACAGGTGAATCAATCCAAGAGCCCATTTCGTTCAGGGAGGGGAGCCTTGTCTTAGTGCTGATGACTACCTCTGTTAGGTTGGTTTGCTATTCTGTTCACTGTTAGTACATGTGAGTGTGTATATTCATAGTGGAAAGATCATGATTTCAGTTAATTAGGTGGCTAGATATTACAGGATCAGTTAAACTTCTTTATTTTATAGCTCTTAAACATCCTTACTAGGACAGAACTGTATTGAAAGTAAAGGGAAAAGGAAAAAGAAAAATATTTACTGTTTTCCCTTGTAATAGCTAAAAAAAAAATACAAAAAAAATTACCCCCCCCCCCACAGTTCATAAAATACTTTACATTTTTTATCTCATTTGATTCTTACAATAAAACTGTGAGGTGAGTAATATTATGAAACTCATTTTACAGATGGGGAAACCAAAAGAGAGAAGGTTTAAGTGACACACCCAGGGTCACACAACTTGTAAGCCCCCAGGAAGAATTTGAACTCAGATCTTTTGTATTCCATGTTCCATGCTCTACCACTGTACCACCGCTAAAATAATTACCACTAAATTACCTAAATTAATTTACTTAAAATTACTGAATTATCTCATTTGAGTCTTACAACAACCTTTTGAAGCAGGTATTGTTGGTTTTGTCATTGTTACCAATGTTGTCACATGTATTGGCATAGGAAATTTCTTTTAAAATGGTTTTTTTAAACTTTAATTACAGGTTTTGTTTTTCGTGTCACAAGAATTCTTCAAGAAAATTTAAATAGAATTTGAGGGTTGGCTAAAAGTGGGTTTTTTGAATAAGCAACAACAACCAATTCACATGGGATGCATTCAGTCAGTTTTCTGGACCTGTGATATTAGAGAAATAATAGGATAACAGCCCAGCATGGAAAGAGACAGCCAAGGACAACTGAGTAAACAGGAGGCTGTGCAAGAGCATCTGTAGAGATCAGTGATTTGAAGGAGATACAAATACAATTATTCCTGCAATAAAAAATGTTGCTTCCAACCTAGGGAAAGTCAGTATAATAACATTCACTAATTCAAGTTAGTATCTAATATGACATATTGGTTAAACGTGAGCTTGATGTTATCCTCTTAATTTAGATTTGATGCTAGGACAAAGTGATAGACTTATATGTCATTGAAAGGTTAACAAAATGTTTACATAGTCCTTACCCTATGAGGTAAGTACTATTATTAGTCTCATTTCACATTTGAAGAAACTGAATCAGAGGTTTGGTGACCTGCCCAAGGTCACATAGTCAGTAAGTGTTAGAGACCAGATTTGAACTCAGGTTTTCCTGATACCACCTAGCTGCCTCTAGCTAGAATATATAACAAAAATACATTGGTACTTAGCTTCTATAAATTGTTGCCCCTCACTGGCCTGCACGGCATGGTATAGTGATTCTTGTCATATTTAGACATCTCCCAAGTAAAAAAAAACTCTCCCCTCATATGAGTGGGGACTTTTATGCCCTTTGGTGACCAGGAAGCCATGTAAATGCAACCAGAGGCCATCAGGAAAAAGACAGGAGAGAGGAAGAGGCAAGGAGAGAACTTTGAATGGTGAACTAGAGAATCTTAACCCACTGTAACTGGCAGGCATGTGGGGAAAAGCTGGCATACCCCAAGAGACAATAATTTAATGGTTAATGCCATTGCATGTACATAAAATTCTGGCTCAGCAGTCAATTAAAAGCCTTTTCACCACTCTGCAGGAAACAGTCATAGAATAAGTGTGCATGCTCTGAATTACCACAGTGTCCCTTCATAACATGCTATGCACTTCAAGAAACGGACTCACCAACATTCATGTGAGCTGGTACCAGGTAGAACAGAATGTACATGCTCAAAAGTCTGGGTGCCCACAGACCTGTGTCTAGTTTCACAGATATTAGTGGATCCAGAGGACAGAATTATGAGCTATGGGTAAAAGTTGCAAATTTTGGCAAAATCTTCCTAATAGCTGGAACTTTCCAAAAGTGAAATGGGCTGGCTCAGGAAGCAGTGGATTATCTTTTATTGGGGTTCTTCAAGCAGAGGCTAAAGTATAGAGTGTATTCCTTTGGGGTATGAGTAGTACTAGATAATTTCCGAGGTCTTATCCAATTCTAAGATTCTGTGACTTGAAGAAAGTAGACGTATGGGTTGGCAACTGCTGATATATTCTTAGATGAATTTCTTACTTTCCCAGAGGGATTACTACTCTTCCCCTACCCCAATTATTTTCCCACTTCCCCTCTTGAAAAATCAATCCTTCAGTACCTTCAAAATTACATCTAACACAAATTTTTTGCCTATGTTAGTGTGCAAATGATTTGGGACAAGCAAACATTTTGACTTATTTTCATTTTTTGTGACAGCAATGGTCATATTTATGTAATACACACATTTAATTGATCTCTTTTGTTGTGTTTTTACTGCTGTGGTTTTAAAGAATGGATGCTCCTCCAAGGACGAGTGCAATACTTGTAGTTCTTAAGGAGCACATTTTGATTTACAGGTGTAGCTTGCTTTATTGCACTTCACTTTATCACACTTTGCAAATATTATGTTTTTTACAAATTGAAGGTTTTTGGCAACCCTGCATTAAGCAAGTCTATTGGTGCCCTTTTCCCAACATCACATACTCACATCATGTCTCTGTGTCACACTTTGGTAATTCTTGCCATATCTCAAACTTGTAAATTATTATCATATCTGTTATGGTGATCTGTGATCAGGGATCTTTGATGTTACTATTGGAACTATTTCGGGGGCCACAAACCATGCCCATATAAGATGGCGAACTTAACTGACAAATGTGTGTGTGCTGACTGCTCTATCTACTGGTCATTCCCTGTTTCTCTCCATCTCTTCAAGTTTCCCTATTCCCTGAGACACAACAATATTGAAACTAGTCCAATCAAGAAAGCTACAATGGCCTCTAAGCATTTGAATGAAAGGAAGAGTTGATAGATAACAGCAAACTTTATGGTTGTCTTATTTTAAGCAACCACCACCTTGGTCAGTCACCAGTCATCAACACTGAGGCCAGACCCTCCCCAAGAAAAAGATTATAGTTCAATGAAGACTCAAATGATGATTAGCATATTTACCAATAAAATATTTTTAAAGTAATGTAGACATAATACTTAATGTGTAATGCATACTTAATAGAGTACAGTACAGTATAAACATAACTTTTATATGTACTGGGAAGCCAAAAAATTCATGTGACTCATTTTATTGTGATATTTGCTCCACAGTGGTCTGAGACCAAACCCATATCTCCAAAGTATGCCTGTATACAGAAACAATAACGTAAAGACAAGCAACTTTGGAGGATTTGGGAACTCTGATCCACACAATGACCAATCACAATCCCAGAGGATTCATGATGAAACATCTTCTCCATATGCTAATAGAGAGGTGATGGGACTCAGAGTTCAGACTAAGAAGTAGTTTTCTGGACATAACCAATGTGGGAATTTGTTTTGCTTGATTTTACATGTTTGTAACAGGGTTTTGTTTTTCTTGCTTTCTCAGTGGGTGGAGAGGGGAGTAGATGGATCTTCATTTAATTTTTTAAGACTATCTCCCAGTGACTATTACTGAAGATACTGAAGTAGCTGCTGGTATGGAAGTCAAGCACTTCAAGGATAATATAAGTCTACAAAGAAGTAGGATCAGTTACACCAAAGAGCAAAGGAAAGTAAGATTAAAAAAATGAAAAACGACACCAACAACTAACAAGTTATTGTTGCACAGTGATCTAATTAATCTGCAAAAAAACAAGCAAGGACTTTTAAAAGGACCTGGAAACTAAAGGGACTATTAGTGACTCTTCTGCAATGTAGTATAGATTTCTTAAACTTAGAATATCATGAAGACCAGCTTGTTTGTTTTTTACCGCAAAATAGACTTATACCATGCCATATGTTATAGAAGATTAAAAAATTTATCCACGAGATGGAGATAATCATGGTTCAGCCACCTGGGGATTTATCTGGTGTAAATAAATGTCACTCAAAACCTATAAGCTATAATTCAGTCTAGACTTAGAAAAATAGACTGCTGATCAAAGATACATTTAATATTCGGTGTGGCAAAAACATGGTTTCATGATGAAGAATTAATGTATTTGTATCTAAGTCTTGTGAATTCAATGTCAAATCATGTAAAACAAGTGACCGCAACAAAAAAAGGTTTTAGAAGGTATTTTCAAGATTCAAAAAGTTGTAAGATTTATTGTATGCCAACAAATGTAATTATTTGACTTTGTCCCAAGTTATTCTCATCCCGTTGTAGATGGTTTTGTTTCTATACAGCTGCTCTTCCTGACTTTTTTTAAAGTATCACCTTCTCTTCCTCTCACAGCCCATCAGGTCCGAGCGTAACAGTAGAAATACAGCTATCTTTCTTTCATGGATGAGGAGGATAAGTTGTTAGGGAAACATCAACAGGTCAGTTACATTTTGCACCTTTTCACTCTCCTTTCTATTTCATTTAAAAATCCTGTCGGGACTGATCTGTCTTGGCTGACACAAGTTTCTGCATAAGCATCTGCATCTTCAGGTATAAATTCCCCTCTTTTCACTGTCTTTGAGGTGATACTATTCCATCTTCTGCCAAGGTCCTCCATGTTGTTCTTGTTCAGTTGTTTTCAGTTGTGTCTGACTCAGTGACCATTTAGGGTTTTCTTGGCAGAGATAATGGAGTGGTTTGCCATTTCCTTCTCCAGCTCATTTGATAGATGAGGAGACTGAGGCAAACAGGGTTAAGTGACTTGCCCAGAGTCACACGACTAGTAAGGGTCCAAAGTCAGATTTTAACTCAGAAAAATAAGTCTTCCTAACTTCAGGCCCAGAATCCTATTCAGTGCGCCCCGCCTCCCCCACGATTATTGTTTAGTTGTGTTTGATTCTTTGTAGCTCTGTGAACTATATCATGCCAATACCATCCATGGCATTTTCTTGACACAGGTAGTGGAGCAGTTTACCATTTCCTTCTCCAGAGACAAACAGAGGTTAAATATCTTCCCCAGGGTCACGCAGCTAGCAAGTGTCAGAGGCTTGATTTTGACTCAGATCTTCCTGATTTCAGAGCCAGCACTCTATCCACTGCATATTAGTTTATAGTCTAAATGACATTGCTTCAGCTTACATGTCTCTCTCCTTGCAAGGTAGTCATGGGTTTGCCTTCTGAAATAGCTTCTTTTGGTCTTATCATGGCATTTTTTTAAATCAATTAAAACTTCTTGAAGTGACTGGAATAATCAATGTCTTTATCTATTTCTCATTTTTCTGAGTCAGCAGTTTGCTTAAAACAGGATCATAGGATCAGAAATCCTATGGCATCAAATTAGGTTATTTTGCAAAACTTAGAGACCACCGAGTCTATCCCTCTCATGTTACAAATGAGGAAACTGAGGTACAACAACTCTGGGAGATAGGTACCATTGTCATCTCCATTTTACATATGAAGAAACAGAGGCAGAGTAACTTACTCAGTGTAATACAGCTAGTGAGTGTATCAGATGGGATTTAAACCAAGTCTTCCTAACTCTATCCCCTACACCACATCACCTCTAGTATATTAGAATACTATTCAGTCATTTTCAGTCATATCTGACTCTTCATGACCCCATCTGGAGTTTTCTTGGCAGAGATACTGGAGGGGTTTGCCATTTCCTACTCTAGCACATTTTACAGATGAGAAAACTGAATCAAACAGGGTTAAGTGACTTACCCAAAGTCATACAACCAGTACAGGTGTCAGGATGAAGTGGCTGTAATTACATACACTGTCCTAACTGGTCAAAGGTCCAACTGCATGCAGACAGATGATTTAGAGATGATTTCCATGTCTGTAGCCAGTCATTTTCCTGTCTAAGGGCATGGGCCATTTCACTGTTTCTGAAGTTTGATGCTCATTATGTTTAGTGCTTTCTAACTCTCTCCTTGAAAAAAGTATTCATGATACACAAATCTGTGTATTTCTAGTTTGAATTCTCTGTCTGAATTTTCTAGCGTTTGGTCTCTTTCATTCTTTGATCCCAAACCAAATTTTCTAAAATATTTTTCAATCTCCTCCTCCAGGCCATTCTCACAATGAACTTACAAAATATCAAGGTACATGATACTTCGTTAGGAGAATCTTGTCAAGTTCTTCACAGAGTTTCTTCTATTTATTCATCTTCTGTAACAGAGGCTGGATCACAAACTCCCGTTATCTTCATGATTCCATTTATGCTTATTGAGAGCAAGGTAAAGTGAGATGAACAAATATATTTTTAAAAAAACCCTCCATGTTTTCCCTCTCCAACAATCTGTGAACCAGCTTTTAACATTGGCTGTGATTTCCTTATGGCTTCTGAGTTCCTTTAGAGTGAGAATGTCAAAATTTATGTAGTTCCGGTTCTCTGGTAATATGCCAACACATTGGTCATTGAACAAAGATGTTATATTTAGAGATATAAATGTAAAATTAATATTTTTAAGAAGTCTAAAAATGTTATTCTTAGTACCTTCTCTCTCTCCCCACCTCAATGCCCCCCATACCTTTTTCTACCTCTCTGCTATTAATACTGCCGAAGTTAATGACTTCCAGTAATGAGCCCCATTTTGTTTTTTTGCTTCATTTTGCGAGTTGCCAAGGCTAAAGAATTCTTCGCCTAGGGGCCATTATACTGATGAGTCACTCCACACTTAGCTAGACTGGTCCTTGGAGTGCAGGCACAGACTAGAACCTTGAAAAAAGTGTCAGTTAATAAATATTTGTTAAATTTTGGAGTTACTGGTCTAAAGCCAATAAAAATGTTACATTTACTTTTACTAAGAGACTAATATTAGCAAGGAAATATTTAGAATGGTGTTTAGAGTTCTGCTAAATTTATTATGAAAAAAGATGTCCTTAAACATAAGATGTTCCACTGAAGAGAAAAGCTTTCTCAGTGGAACTCACCTTGGACCACAGAACAATATGAGCAAAAATAATGAAACCTACTCAGCAGACTGAAAAGGCTTTTATAGGAAATCAACGTAATTATATACAATAAGATACCCGAATAATTAGATTTACTTATATGTACAACATACACTCACTCACTTTTGCATTTTCAATGCAGGGGCAGAGAGCCCAAGCAGCACTGGCCTTCACATCTGGATGAGGATTTTTCAGCAAGGACCATAACAAACGAACTCCATCTAAGCGATCAATGATCCTATTGAGTGAGCAATTAAAGATACATATCAATGACAGGTTATATGCATTACCAAAATGAAATGTCATTCATTTACACAACTTTCATGCAAATCAAAGCAAGCAAATTCAGGTGACAGTCATACAATAGTAACAATAACAACATTGTAAAAAAATGAGTAATTTACAAAGAATTAAGAGCTGTGATCAATGCAGTGTTCAACCGTTATTTCAGAGGACTGGTAATTAGGAATGTTACCCAACTCCTGAGAGAGCACTGATAGGCTAAATAGGAAAAATGGAACATATATCTCTGGCAAATGTGGGAATTTGTTTTGCTTGATTATGCTTATTTCTTACAAGGGTTTTGCTTTTATTTCTTTTTCCCAGTGAGAAAGAGGAGTCAAGAAGTTTGAAAGAAGAGAAACAAAATGCTTATTAATTAAAAGATTTAATTTAAAAGAAAACTAAAAAAAATTATTGCATTTCATTAATTATGCACATTTAAACTCCTGTTTGGATTTAAAAATGTAAAAAACAGAAAAAAGCATTTTTAATAAATTCATGCCAGTGTCAGCTCAGTGATTTCAACACTACTAAACTTAGGACAGAGAAAGCAAACTCCATGATAACCACGTGACTTTGTAATAAACTACGTGCAAACTGAAACCCCAATTCAAACATACTGGTTTCTTTCATATAGTAACAACTAAATACTTTCCAAAACAAATATTTAGGCCAAAAAAACTATGTACTTAACTATTTTATTTGGTCTGTGTTTAATGTATTTACCTTACTGTATGACATATTTTAAACTCCTACAGTTTTAATCTAGCATTAGGAATTAAAATCGTTACACCACAGTGCATCCTTTGTTGGGCATGAATAACACGTAACTTGTTTCCCATGTGTTCCCTTACCAACAAGACTAACATTGAATACTGTGTTATAATTACTTAAACATACTGTAATCAAAGTATCTTCATGACTAGCCGAAAAATGAATTATCATCAGAGTCATCTCTACGCCATCTGTCTTGTGTTTATATATCAATCAGTCTAGGGGATCCTAACTTCACATTAGGGTCCACTGAGTACTTTAAATTGAGAGAAAGGCCAAACAAAACTTAATATCCTTTACAAACATGGCTTTGTTCAGAAAGATACATTAAACTCAAAGCAGATGAAATGAAGATAATGCAAATCAAACTTTCTTTGAATCTTAACCTCAAGTTGAAGTTTAATTATATGAAGTATTTAACCACGAACACAATATGTATTATTAACATGCAATGTAATTCAGATTCAATCTCAAAAATTAATGCAAAAACATCTACTTTCCCTTGATTGTTAGAGCGAAGTTTGCCAGAAAAATATATTAGTCACAAAGCTCCAAGTAGAAAATCACTTTTGCACATCCTCATAAAACAATTGATATCTGTCCTATCATACGATGAGCATTGCACTAAAACCTAAAGGCACCTTTTTTTCCCCAAAAAAGCATGAAAAATAACTCTGATTTGTTTCAGGTGAATTTATTGACTTCAGAGAGCTAATAGTGAAACAGACCTCTCTTTTCTTAGCAGGAGGTGACAAACTATGGGTGTGAAGGGAGGCTTACTTTGTCAAGTCCAATGTATGAGTTTTTGTTGCTTTATTATACTTATTTGTTACACAGGAGAATTCTAGTGAGCTGAGAATTCTATTGAAAGAGATAATATATTTTTTAAAGCATCAATAAATTTTTTTTAAAAGAGTAGATTCATTTTGAGATTTAACCTTTTCTCCAAACCAAGGATAATCTGTCAGATAGCACCTTACAATTTTACACATAGTGGGGGTAGAGGGAAACCTTTACTTGACAATTTACATTATAAAAAAGTAAAGATACACAACTACACACTTCATAATAAAACATATAAATGGTTCTTTTTAAATAAAAATGGTCCATTGGCAATAAGCCCTTCCGAAAAGACATTCAATGCCAAGGTCTTATTCTTTATACAACTAGGTCCCAATTAGTGCCAATAATGAATTCCATGAAGTGGTCATATTATTCAAATTCACACTATTTGAAGTTATAATTGTAATGTAAATATAAAATATGATAATTGGCTCAGTCCAGTGGAAATGAGCAGTATGAATTTGAATAGTATGACCACTTCCTGGTATCCATTATTCTCACTAATCAAGATCTCACTAATCTCTAGCTCGAATTATATGCAGGATCTCTTTCCACCTTGTCAAAAATTCAGTGCTACAATTTTCATGTAGTTGACTAAATGAAAGCATGAAGTTTTCTAATGGGATTATGATCCTTTATAGAGGCAAACTTCTCAGGAAAGTTAGGGAAAATGATGGTTTTCATTTTTACAAAAATATAAAAGAATGAAGAATTACCAGTTATAAACTGTGATCTATTTGAAATTATGTGCCTCTAGATAAAAATTTCAAGAAATCTTTTAGTTTAATCCCTTAGTCTAAAAAAAATCTCCAAACGTTTCCCCTCCTCTACCCATCTAGTTTCAAAGTTTAAAGATAATAATAATAACGAAAGGTTATTCAGGCATGAGCCATTCTTGATAAAGTCATGCCTTCTTTTAGTGATCACTGATTCCCTTTCTAAATGTTCACAAACCATCTTCTTAATAATGTGTTTTAGAATTTTTCCAGAAATAGAAGTCAAGGTTACTGGTTTACAGTTTATAGAAGTGGGCCACTTCCCTCTCTAAAAAATTGTTGGGACAACATTTGCCCTTCTCCAGTGCTACGGTGCCAGTAGTGGCTCAGCAATTACATCTGGCAATTCTTTCAATACCCTAGGATGTGTTTTGTCTGGGCTTGGTTACTTGAACACATCAAGAGAAGCTAAATACTGTCAGTCTCTTCACTTATCTTGGGTTTTAACTACCTGTTAGCCATTTTTATTATCTCCTTCCCAATCCAAATGTCTTCCTCTTTGGAAAGGAAAACAGAAGAAGAGTTGAAAAGTTCAGCCTTCTCAGTTTCATTCATTATCACCACCCTATCCCATCAGGCATCAGTCCTATCCTTTTCTTGGGTCCTCTGCTTGCCCCCAACATAGCTAAAACAACAGCAACAATTGTTTTTTGCTATTTTGAACTCAGCCCATTCTGAGTTTTATTGATCTTGACACAGTTTTTACAAGAATCTACTCTTTTACATTTTATTCCCACTTCCTTGCCCATGCTTTCATCCCTCAATACAGTTTTTTAAAACAAATCTCAATAGGTTAAATTCTCTTTGCATTCATATTAATCCCAGCATCCCTTGTTTGCATGCTTTGCTTTGGAATAATTTCTATTTCAGTGTTCATTCCTCTTGGGCTGACTATCCCTTCAAGTTATTGGGTCATTGGATCTAACCTATCCTTATTCTGAATCCTTTGAAAATTGTTTCCCCTTCCTCCCTTCCCAAACCCCTAAATGTAGGATGCACCTCTGACTATATCCACCTTTGCTCTCACTCTTCTTGTATGAACTCTTCGAGAGAATGGCCACTTGGTTCCAAGATTCTTGCCATTTCTACTCCAACAACCAATTCTTCCACATTGGTCAGTATCAGGCCCATTAAAGCAGCTTCCATTGTGGCTTCCTCCATGTTTTGGAGGATGAAATGATCATGAAGGGAAACCAGAAATTTTTCAGTTCTTCTGCTCTTGGCAGAGAATTCTAGTTGCTACTCAGTTAGTTAAAGTTCCCTTTCATTGCAATATCTTGTTTCCATACCAGATTTATAATCAATTTCCCAAGTTCTCTTTTAATTCTTTTCTGTCCACTCAATGTATAGAAAACCTCAACAATTACATCACTTTTCCACTGATATTCACCAAATGCTCTCTTCAATGCTTCCTTCGGGTTCCTTGCTTACAATATTTCCTTTAATATCCTTTATAAACATGGCTTTGTTCAGAGAGATACATTAAACTCAAAGCAGATGAAATGAAGATAAAGAAAATCAAAATTTCTTTGAATCTTAACTTCAAGTTGAAGTTTAATTATATGAAATATTTAACCACAAACACAGTATTCTTAACTTAGTACACAAGGATGTTTCACTCTTACCTCTTTTTCTATTACTTTTATGGAAGGTATACTCTTCCAGTTCAATACTCTAGTCACAAGTCCCATCCCAGCATGTTTCAGTAATACCAATAAAATTACATTTTCCCAAGACACTTTATTTCACCCTGCTGAGGTGGATAGAAAGATTTAGTTTCAAATATATTAGACTTTGCACAGCTCTGCCTCACTTAAAATCAATTCATGCACAAGTCAAGATGTGTGTTTGTCCTTTGTTGTCAAAGAAGACCATGCCATCAGAGAAATGATGACATGACTTGCACTTGACTTTGTTTTGAGTAAGGGAGGGTTGTAAAGGTCACTAGCCTCACTTCTCCTCCAGAGCCATCTGAATCCAGTGACCAGATATTCATCAGGATGACTGGAGACGACCCAGGATGAGGCACTTGGGGTTAAGTGACTTGTCCAAGTTCAAACAGCTAGTGAGTGTCAAGTGTCTGAGGTGAGATTTGAACTCAGGTCCTCCTGACTCTTGCACTGGTGCTCTATCCACTGCACCACCTAGCTGCCCCACAAGTCAAGATGTCACCCTCATGATGTCCTTGGTCCTCTTCAAGAACAAAGGATGAACAGCAGTAAGGGCACTTAGCCATGTGTGGCCCTGGACAAAACACATCAACTTCTGAATGCTAATGCATCAGTACAAGGAAAAGGTTGGACTTGATGGTCTCTAAAATTCTGTCCAGTTTTAAATCTATCATCCTGTCATCTATAGATTGTGAATGGCTGAACAGAAACCTGAGGCCATGAGTTTTATTGTTGTTTCCCTTCTTAAATATTGTTTCTTGTGAAGTATTCATCCCCTCTTCTCTCTGTTGCACCTCCTAATCTCTATGGTACCAGTCCACACATAGCTTGACCAAGGTTATAGAGATGGCAGAACTGGAAACTGGCCCTAACTCTGCAGTCAGATGACCTGTGTTTGAATCTTGACTGTTGTTTACTACTTTGTACAGCTTTGGGGCCAGTCACCAAATCTTTTTGGATCTCAATTTTCCCAATCATAAAATAAAGGAATTGGACTAGACAATTTCCTATAGTCCCTTCTGGATCTGAATCCTATGATTCTACGTACATAGGCTTCCATATTTTTGATACAATCATTTTTTTACTATACCATGTTTTAGAATTAATTCTGGAATCAAATATAAAATCATGTGTTTGGATTTAAATGCTATTTACAACCTATCCCCTTTCTACCTTTCCAATGCTGTCCTCCACATACTTTATAATTCAGTGACACTGATCTTTATTCGAGGTAACATGGCATCTTCTGATTTCATGCAAACCTTAGAATCATGTTTCATTAACACAGAAGAATTACTTTCAGCTCTACTAATCTTGTTGTTCAGTCATGTCTAACTCCCCATTTGAGATTTCCTTACCAGAGATGCCAGAGTGGTTTGTCGTTTCCTTTTCCAGTTCATTTTACAGATAAGGAAACTGAGGTAAACAGGGTTAAGTGACCTGCCCAGGGTCACACAGCCAATAAGTATCTGAGGCCAGATTTGAACTCATGAAGATGAGTCCTCCTGATTCCAAGCCCAGTGATCTATTCACTGCCCTTAATCTTAGTATGACCAAAATTAGAGGCCATATGGTATAGAAAGTGAAAAGAGCATTGGCTAAGGACTCAGAGAAGGTGCCACCTCTATGATTTGTAATGTGCATGACCCTGGGCCCTAGTTTCCTCACCTGCAAAATGTGGTAGTTGTTTTACGTGGTCTTTGAGGTTCTTTCCATCTCGAAATCTAAGATCTATAAGCCATATGCTGCCCATTATCAGAAGTTATTTATTTGTTTTGATTAGCATCTTACTCTGAATTTATTTATAGAAGTATTCTAGTTAATCCTGCGGTTATAGTCACTTAGTAATGCATTTTACAATCATTTGTTGATGTTACAAAGGCAAAAGTAAACTATTTATTTAGAGATCTCCAGCTTCACCATAGCAATCACCACTCAGTCCAGTGGCTAGGCTAACCATTCTGAGTTATATAAACATAGTTTCAGTTTCTAGTGGCAACTAAAATTTTATCTATTACAAACTGATTTTGATTGATAATTTCCATTGCTATAAATTACTAAAATGAACCCCCAAAATGGGGCAGCTGTTTGCTATATTCTGCAATCCTTTTTGTAACACTAACATTCATCAGGACCTGTTAAGAAGTCTGGCTGGGTCTCTTGCCAACCTTAACCGCGTACACAAATGTAAACAAACAGTGTTGTATGAACTCCACATCATGAGCACTGGTAAGATTGTGAGGTTGAGTTCTGGCCCTGTTGACATGACTATTCTGAAACCACAGTTTTACATGTTTTAAGAAATGTTCACAATATTTGCTGAAAACTGCATCGATAAATAGTATTATATGACAATGGCTCAGACTAAATGTGGTTAGCTAAAGAGAGTATAAAGCTCTTCTTAAACCTCAACATTAGGAAATGGAAGTAAAATCCATATGTTCTGAAATCAAGAAGCAAAGTTGAAAAAAAAGATGGGGATGGGGAAGAAATTAATGCCAGACTTGTACGATCATCACTAAGCAAAAAAGTATGATTAGAAAATAACTTCCTTCAAAAGAAGCCTCAGAAAGTTTTATATGGCATCTCTAAGCACCAGTCTGAAAAAGAGACCAAGTTAGAGAGTAAGTTTTGGTTAGCCACCCTGGACAATCATGAAATTCAAACCTGTCACAAAAGTCTAGGGCTTTGGCAGAGTTTAAAAACAAACCAAAAAAGAGCTGGTCCTTTCATAGGACCTTTGGACTTCTAGCAAGAAAGAACTTTCAGGATCTTCTAGTCCAACCCTTTCATTTGATAGAGGAAGCTACTGAGGTCCAAGGGGCAGCTAGTTGGTGTAGCGGATAGAGTGCCAGGTTTGGAGTCAGGAAGACCTAAGTTCAAAGTCTAACCTCAGAGGTTTACCAGCTGTGTGACTCTGGGTAAGTCACTTAACCCTATTTGCCTCAGTTTCCTCATCTGTAAAATGAGCTGGATAAGGAAATGGCAAACCATTCCAGTATCTTTGCCAAGAAAACCCTAAATAAGGTCATAAAGAGTCAGACATGCTCTAATCATGACACATCCTGACTCTAGGATCCTGGGCAACATACAACCTCTCAATGTCCCAGACGACTCACTATGACTAAACATTGCAGAGAAGGTGTATTGAAAGAAGTAGTTCCTCACTGGGAATTGTCTACACCAGTGAAATCAGAGTTAAAGCTCAACGCCATGTTAACTACCATACCAACAAACAGAACAGAAACTAAAGGATCCTAACCTTTTACTGATATGAACTGATGAAAATTAGGATTAACCACAAGGCCCCCATCATCTGATAAAGAGTACTAGCCAGCAGGAGACCCAAATCTAAATGGCCATCAGAGCTGCCAATATACCTTCAGCAAACCCTTTTCCCAGCAGGGAGAAATCAATCAGTTAGTCAGTCATATTAATTAATTAAGTACCCTACTGGGTGCTAGAGGTACAAAGAAAAGCAGAACACAGTCCCTACTCTCAGGGAGTTCATAGCCTAACGCATGAGATAGGATGCAAAGAATGATGGACAAACACTCTCTATATAGGGGAAATTACGGATAATTAAGAGAGAGAAGGTAAGGGAGATCAGGAATGGTCAATGCCCAATCCTACTCAGAATTGGAGTCACGCAGAAAACACAGCACAAATTTTAGGAACTTCTCAAAGGAAACCACTGTTACAACTAATCGAGGACAACTGGCAAGCTGCTATCTGCCCGCAAGAAGAGAGTCTTGGTGAGAAGAGGAGAGGTGTCTGCCTAGGTACTGGTTTGGTTAAATAGCCTTTACCACTGAGAGTCCTCTGTCATGCTTACAGGCTCTTCATCTCCCTGCTCACCATGCCACAAAGACAATTGCAGAACACTTGACTTATGACAATCTGGTAAGTAGAGAATGCAAGAAGTATTGCCCCTACTGAAAGTGAGATTCAGGGAGGTTAAGGGCCACCTTAACCAGTTGCCAGTGGTCACATAGCTAGTAAGTGCCAGAGCCAGATCTTGAACTTTTATCTTTGGATTCAAAGTCCAGGGCTCTTTCTACTATGCCATACTGACGCCCATGTCTAGCATCTAGGTTCTTCTTCTGCACAATGCCAACTGCATCAAATTCGTTGTAAAAAAAATGGTCATCCATAACTATCTCAGAGAAGGTCATAAGTATTTCCTGGAAGGTATACTGCTTACTAACTAAAGTAGTCTAATTCACACTTTCCAATATTACTCTGAGGGAACCAGAGAACAAGAAATACCTCCAAGTTAACACAGAAAGGATTAATGTAGAAAATTACTGGACGAGGAAAAGCATTCCAGGGGGGTGGAGCCAAGATGGTGGAGAAGAAAGATGCACATACATATAGCTCCGAACCCACAACCCATAGAACATCTGTAAAAAAAAAGAACTCCCGGCAAATTCTGGAGCAGCAGAGGCCACAGAACGGTGGAGCGGAGGAGATTTCTGTTCCAGAGAGCCCTGCAAACCTCTCACAAAAGGTCCGTCGCGCTGCGGACATGGAGTTGAGCCCAGCCCAGCCCTGCCTCGGCCATGTGGCGCCGAGAGGAGCAGATCCAAGCAGGCTTCGGGGACGGAATCTCCAGCGGCCATGTGGGTCCTTCCACCCACAGGTGATGGGGGTCAGTGAGAGGGTCTCTTTGGCGGGTTGAGAGGGGAGTGTGGTGCCCCCATAACTCAGGCCCCCTTGGAGGCAGCAGCGGAGGCAGGAGCAGACCAGGGCTCCCTAAGCAGGCAGGAGCTTGGATCCATTGTTGAAGGTCTCTGCATAAACCCCCTGAGGGAACTGAGCCTGGGAGGTGGCCCTGCCCCCACCTGAGCACCTGAACTTAATCTCACACTTCTCCCCCGCCCAAAGCCCTGAGGCTGGGAAGCAGTATTTGAATCTCAGACCCCAAGCACTGGCTGGGAGGATCCTGAGGTGAAGTGGGTGTGAAGAGAATATTCAGAAGTCAAGTCACTGGCTGGGAAAATGCCCAGAAAAGGGAAAAAGAAATAAGACTATAGAAGGTTACTTTCTTGGTGAACAGGCATTTCCTCCCTTCCTTTCTGATGAGGAAGAACAATGCTTACCATCAGGGAAAGACACAGAAGTCAAGGCTTCTGTATCTCAGCCCAGGGATGGGCTCAGGCCATGGAAGAGCTCAAAAAGGATTTTGAAAATCAAGTTAGAGAGGTGGAGGAAAAGCTGGGAAGAGAAATGAGAGACATGCAGACAAAGCATGAAGAGCAGGTCAGCACCCTGCTAAAGGAGACCCAAAAAAAATGCTGAGGAAAACTATTCCAAGTGAGCAGCAGTCACATCTTCAAAATCTACTGGATAATGGGCATTTAATAAATATTTGGCAGCTAGGTAGCCCAATGGATAGAGCAATGTGCCTGAAGTCAGAAAGACTCATCTTCGTGAAGTCAAATCTGGCCTCAGAAGCTAGCTGGGTAACCCTGGACAAATCATTTAACTGTTTGCCTCAATTTCCTCATCTGTAAAATGAACTCGAGAAGGAAATAGCAAACCACTCCAGTACCTCTGCCAAGAAAATCCCAAACAGGGTCACAAAGTGTCCCCCACAACTGAAATGGCTGAATCACAAATGGTAACTGAATTGAACAGAAGCAATCAACCCACAAATCTTTGTTAAGTGTCCTGGGTCCTTTGTTAGATAGCAGAAGTTACAAAAGAAATGCAAGACACAATCTCAGCTACAATGTAGCTAAGGAGAAAAGAGATAAATATATTCCCAACAATTACCCAACAAGACAGAGCAGCAGAGGTACCCTGGAATGAGCACTGGATCTAGACACAGAAGACCTGTGTCTTCTGTGTGAATCTCATCTCTGCACTTGCTGCTGCTAAGTGGCTTTGAGCAAGGATCTTAACCTCTTGGCTTCCTTACCGATGTAACAAGAAGTTTGGGCTAGATGACCCTGGAAATCCCTTTCAGTTCTAAAGCTATGATCCTATAAGAGGGTCTTTAATATAATAGTATTGTATGTGGATATAATCAAGAGTTCAATCATACAGTACAGCTAATTACAAAACAAGACAATGTTTAATAGAATGCAAAATTGTAGTACTAATGGCAAAAGAACTTAAGGAAATACCAATAATATAGTTTGACAGGATCAGAAAAGATTTCCTGAAAAGAGCAGGACTCAAGGGGGAGCTTTAAAAATGAGTAAATTACAGATAATTGGAGGGGAACCAGAGAAAAGGTCCAAGACCAGGGACTGAGGAAGTGTGATGAGATGAAAGAGAATGAGAAAAAGCATGAAGGGACAAGTACAAATAGAAGGATAGCAAGAAAGCCACTGATTGAAATCAATTGGTCAAGAAGCATTCCACATCTACTTCCGTATGTACCATGCACTTCGCTAAATATTCTTTCCTCACTCTCCTTGTGGAAGGTTTCTTTTTCTGGTCATCTCTAACATTGGTAATAATTGCAGGACCACTTTTTACATTGGCAACATACTGTAGTCTTCTAAGAAGCACTGTCTTGTTTTCTTTTGCCTTTTGTATCATCTTTAACACTAACTTCATATCTCCTGGTTCCATTTATAGGGGAAACACATGCAGGTGATTCAGTTCCTCTAGTAATTTATCATTTTGTTGTTCATTGTATAAAGATAATAACAAGTAAAGTTGACAATGATGACAAGTTAAGGCTCCCTAAAGTTGTTTGTGAATAATTTTAAAACTTGTGACCCTAACCCCCTACACACAAACCTCACATTTCTTTAAAACTTTAATATCTGTAGAATGCTTTCCTTGTAACTATCCTGAGAGGTAGTTATTATTTTAGAAATGGGGAGACTGAAGTTCAAAGACTTCAGTCTTTGGAGAAGTGGCTTGTTAGTGATCATGAACTGTTGTTAGGGGTCATATTTCAGGGATATTGTAGAGGAGAAAACTATTTAGGTACAGCAATCTGATAACTGGGATTCTGTGAATCTAGGATCAGTAGAGACCAGAAGGTAATGAATTTGAATAGCTGATTAGGCTTGACTTGAAAAATAATAGGAATCCTTTTGTCAATTCATTAGCAGAAAAATGACTTGATAAAATTATATTTTAGGAAGATTATTTTGCCAGCAGTATGCAAGATAAATTAAAGGGGAAATGGACCAAAGGGAAGGAGGACAGCTAGGAGAAAAATGCAAAAATTGAAATATGAAATGAAAAGGGGTTGGACTAGGATGGTAATATTTGGCATTGAGAAAAAGTGACAAAAATCTAAACATTTCAAAGGAAGAACTGACCAGACTTAGCAACCAACTGTAGGAGATGGGTGAAGGAAAGGAAGAAGTCAGAGATGACTGGAATGTTTTGAGCCTGGAAATTGGACAAATCACGGCACAGAAACGAGCAGAATGGGGAGGTCAAGGAGACCAGTGGGATGATAATGAGTTTAGTTTTAGACAATACAGTGTTTGGGGTGATCATGGCCTATCCAAGAAGCTATATCAAGCACATGAAAAAGAGGACAGCTAAAGGAAGAAATACGAAAAGAAGGAAAACTTCTTTTCATACTAGCTCAAAAAAAAATGAAGCAACTTCTACTTTACAATTAGGCCATTTAGACTGATTCTGTGGTAATATGACCCATTCAAAAGAAAGGTCTTTTCAGTCATAGAGGCCAATTCCTTTCTCATATGAACAAAACATAGCTTTCTCTTTTGCTTTTTTTCCTTAACACAACAAATTCAATGAAAAAAATCTATACTGTCTCAGCATAAACCACAAAAGTCAGGAAATGTTGAGTTATAGGATCCATGGTAACTTTTAATTCTATCCTGGTACATAATTATGATGATGGGATCTTTTATTTCATGATCATGTAATGCTGGATCATGCGACAGTTCAAGAAATATTTTATAAATCTGAGTTAATTGCATGGAGGGAAGATTTTATACAATTATTGTAAAAAATGTACATTTTATACAGGTTAATTTTCCTATGAGGCAGTGTAATGTAGTACATAGAGAGCTTGTCTCAGAGTCAAGAAGACTTGGGTTCTAATCTCCGACTCTATACACACTGGCTCTATGACCCTGAGCAAGTTATTTATATCTCAAAGCCCCAAACAACTCTTGATAATATAAATTGCAGAGTAGTTACCACCCTGTTTTGGTAGAAAGAGTTTCCTTATTTAGAGTTCCCTACACCAATAAAATCAGAAGTCTACACCAAAAACAATTTTTTCTCTATACAAATATCCTAAAATACCATTCATTCATAGACTGAGTTAACAGGAAATTTTTTTTCTTTCAGTATCATAAAATGGTGTACAATATAACTCCATCTAATATGTAGTTATTGATGAAAATATCCATATTTCAACTCAAATTACTTTAAAATAATTAAAGACAGTCCTTTTCTAAGCTACTTCAAATTTAGCACATGGTCTAACTTCATATATTCATACTTTACAAACTCCTAAAGTAACTTAGAGGGAGTCTAGACTTGTCTAACTTTTTTCTGTGGAGAACAGTTAACTGGCACTTTTGGCACCTGGTATCAATTCAGTCAAGTAGGATGGAAAAGGAAGAAGAGATCTTTCAGTACTTGGCTTCTTTGGTAGATAAACCCTAGTGAAGGAGACATATGTAGGACACCACCAGGATTCTTCCTATTAGTGGAAGGAATCCCCAAATCATCCCCTGAGAAAACATGGCACAGATCCAGAAGAGCTTTCTCACTCACAGACAGGCTGAAAAGTTAAGTGGCAGCCAGACTGGGAGAGGGGACAGGGTTTTAAATGTCAGGCTGAGGATTTTGTGTTTTATCCTATAAGCAAGAGAAATCTATTACTGACTTCGGAGGGAAGGGAGTGATATGGCTGGATCTATGTTCTAGGAACATCAATTTGTCACTTGGGTGGAGTACAATTTGAAAATGAAAGAGACTAGAAGTAAGGAGATCAATTAGGAGCCTATAATAATAGTCCACATGAGAGATGAAGAGAGCATGAATAAAAAAGAGGCTACATCAGCAGCTAAAGAGGAACAGATGTGAGAAATATTGTAGAGGCAGAATACATAAAACTTAGAAACTGACTGGATAAGGAAAGCAAGGAAAAGGGAAGAGTCAAAGATGATTCCAAGGTTGCAAACCTGTGTGACTGGAAAGATGGTGGTACCGTGACAGAAACAGGGACATTTAGAATAGAGATAGGCATAAGGAAAGAAAATGATGAGTTCCAATTTGGATGTGTTGGGTTTGAGATGCCAATAGGACATCCAGAAGGATATTTATAGCAGACATTTGACAATGAAAGACTGAAGAAAAGGAAGAGATTAGGGCTAAATATATAGATTTAAGATGGTTAGAAAAGAGATCAACTCCACACATGCTTTTGGAAGAGACTCATGAAAAAAAGAGAGACCCCTGAAAGATGCTCACTGAATATGTGGAGGAAGGATACAAGAAAGAAAACTGAGAAGGAACAGTAAGATAGAGGAATCAAGAGAGAGCAATATTGCAGAAAGAAGTCAAGGGAGGAGAAGAACATGTCTACAGAATGCAGTTCACGGGGTCAAGATATCTTGATAGAATGACAATCGAGGGGGAAAGGCCAATGGATTTAACATGTAAGAGATTGTTTTTAATCTCACAGCAAATGTTGAAAACCAGATTATAAGGGATTGAAAAGTGAGTGGGAAGTGAGGAAATGGTTTAGGAATTTTGGAAAATAAACATGTATTTGGAAGAAGGTTAAAGAGTTTCCTAAAATCAATAATCGATAATTGATCATTGTTTGAAGTCTGCTGAGAAAAAGTATTTTAGCTTGGAACTTGTATTTCTTTAAATTGTATTGTACATTTAAAAGGAATACCTTGTACATAATAGATCTGCAGTTTCATGCACAATCATCTTTTTTCATTATTATGGAAATGCTTGTTTTATTCCATAAATTAAAAATAAAATAAATAAAAATTTTTAAATGTATTATATATGTAAACATATACAAACATATGTACACATGTACACACGTATCTTAACAAATTCTTTGCATAAATATCATTAATTAACAAGTCAGGAGTAGTTTATGAGATGCAGTGTATCATAATGGATCTGGCCTTGAAGGCAGGAAGACAGGAGTTCATAATGTCACCTCTAATATATAATGGTGGTGTAACCTTGGCCTAGTTACTTACCCTCTTCATGCCCTCGTCTACTCTCAAAGACTATAAATTGCCAAGAATGTACTAATTTTCATTGGTAGAGAGTTTATTTATTCTAGAATATTTCCCTTCATGACTAAAACCATAGGTACAGTCCCAAAGGAGTAGCCTAATGATTTATTCTATCGTTTTAATAAGAATTCTTTTATAAATTGTACTCTATGACAGAAAAGTCATAACGGATTGGATCATATGCTAAAATATCTAAAGCTTAAGAGTTGGGGAAAATCCAGATAGTTGGGGTTTGAAAACAGTTTGCCTTATCGAAATACTTGGAAGAAAAAACAGAATACCTAAGGAGGATTAAATATAATCTTATCTGCAATCCTAACTCTAACTGTAACCTCTGTAGGGCTCGTTTTACTAACTCAAATTTAAAATTAATTGGAGGCAAAAATCATGCCAACTGTAAAACTAGCACACAGCCATATATTGAAAGATGAGACTGAACCTTAAAGATTTAAAATGATGGCTAAGTATTTTAACAAAAATATAAAACACATCTATATTTCCCGATGATGTGCTAACTATACTCAGTACTAGGACTGAGAAACATTTCAATGAAATCTATGGTTATTCCTGTAGAAGTGGCATATAGTGGTGATAAGGGGATGGTGTCCAGATTTTTTTTTTTGCCAGGTTAAGCACTATTTCTCCACTCAATGAAATAATATTAAGAGGCATATAATTCTCTTTAACTGTTTTTTTAAAGCTCTGAGCTCCCAGAAAGAGATAGCACTTCTGACAAAATATTTCAGTACTAGATCTCTCTCTCTTATCTAAGTACATTTCCTTTTTTAGTTCTTTCTCCCAAATGTATTCCCAATAATTACAACTCCAATTATAAAATACAGTAATTAATAATTTTTTAAAGACAAAATAAATATCTGAAACATAGAAAGGTAAACGTCCTCCCTACCTCCATCCCTAATACACAGACGAAAACATTTCAGACTCCTATAGAAGACCTGGGAAGGGAGGGGAAGAAGGCAACAGATTACCACACTGGAGTTTATAGTTTGATGGGACTAGGAGTGGTTTCAGCAACACAGCTTCTGTCTCTGATACTAGTCATGTCTGATAAACCCAAGCAGCTTTGCTCCAGAGTCCTGGCCTCTTTCTTTGCAACAGTTTGTAACAGCAACCACACTGGCATACCCAGGATGACTGTTAGCACAGGTTCTTAGATTTGCTTTACTAGGAAAGGTAGCCACTGAAAGGGTCAACAATCTTTTAAAATTACATTCAAGAAACAGAGAAAATATAAGCAGAGAAGTAAAGACCAGAGACGGGGTTCTACTGCCTGAATCAAAGCAATATTACCATACACTGTGCATACATCCTTGGACTGAGAGAGTCTTTACATCTGAGCAGTCAGAGGGTCTGAACATATGGCCACTCAGAGTCTCAACCAGGTAATCTCAAGATCCCTCTCATAAGCAAACCCCCAAAGTAAAATACCAACCTCCCAGTATATATATAACAAAGATTTAGCTTCTGATTGACTCAGAGTCAGTAGGTATGAAACCTACATGAATCAACACAGCTGTGAACTATCAGAGTTCAAAGGAGATTGAACCTTCAGATGCTCACAATTTAGCCTGAGCCTGGGAAACTGAATTCCAAAAAGAAACAAAAAAAATCCTACTTTGCTTGCTGGTACACAGTTATCCTTGCCTATGCCTCTCCTCTCTCAGCCCCATGGGGTTTCTTTGTCCAGCTCTCAGTTCACCCCATCAGCTGGGTTCCTCTTCAAATCTCTCTCCTGAACTCAGTGAACTGGCTTTTAAAGATCACCCTTAGGCATGACGTATCACTCTTTGAAGTCAGTTTGACATCTCACCATAAGGCTTCTCTTCTGTGATTAGATCAGGGAAAAGTCAACACTTACACTCAAAAGAGATAAAGCTGGTACACTATATAGCAAAACCCAAGTAAAGGAAGAAAGCATATTATATTGTCTTGATTATGATATGCAGTTGGATAGGAAGTTCATCAAGTTGGTTAATCAGCACAAATATCTTGGACAGGCATTTCAAAGAGAAGATGAGCTGGACCCAAAATTGAACAGAAGAAAAAGAGTGATCTGGATCACATATGGGAAATCATGTAGCACTGTTAATGATCCTAATCACAAAAGTCAATATTTTTAACACCAACATTCTCCAGGTGATACAGATATAAACCATAGAACAGCACAGTCTTAGAAGACAAAAAAACATTTATATGACCCCCAAAAAAGTGAAAATAATCTTAGCAAGTGATACTGAAAATATGTCATCAACTTATATGATGGAAAAGAAAGTGGACTAGTCATGTACAGCAAAGGTGTGAAATATGGGGCAGCCCACTAGCCTCCCAAGCACAGCCCAAGCCAGATTAAAATGTTAAGTGGGAAAATTTATCAAAATAAATAAAAATAAAATAAAATATAGACAATGTTACATTTTTGAAATGAAATCAATATGTGACCTGCAGGTGTCCTTATGTATGGATTAGTACTCTATGTAAGGAACTACAGAACTTGAAGATTCCTTTGAGGACATGTAATCTAATCCCTTGATTTTACAGATGAAGAATCAAAAGCCCATAGAAATTAAGCAACTTGTCCAAGGTCAGATAGATGGCAGAGGAAGGATTTCATCTAACCTCTTCATTGTAAAAATGATGAAAAGGTCTAGAATGATTAAATGTTTGCCTATGGTAAGCAACCAGGGTACCAAGTTTCAGAGCCAAGAGTTAGGTCCTTTGATTTCAATTCTCCAACACTTTCCACTCCACCATCTTGCCTCCTGCAGCCTGTGCCAGTGGAGGAGGTACCATTGTCAATGAATTACAAAGGCAACTAGGTATAAAATAGAACCTAAAGTATCAGTGCCAGACTTCTTGAAGCTATTGACTTATTCACTGCTATTGGATGAACTGAGGTTATGTTTATTTGTCTGTAAAACTCAATCTTTAACATATGCTTCACTTGGAAGTAAACACTGTCAGTACTTCAGATCTTTAACGACTCTTATTCAAGATCTGATCATCAACCATAGGCTATCTCGAGATGAATCATTTCTTATGGATTCAATTTAAAAAACTGAGTGTCTACTATGTGTTCCTAACTCTGTTAAACATTGGGGATATATCTAAGTATGTATAAGGTATGAATATTTCTCATGTTTGTGCTGGAAAATATAGGGATGAATATGATCTACTCCCTGTCCTCAGTTTCCCCATTTGTAAAAGAAGGTTAAACAAAATCTCTAAGGCCCCTTCCAATTCTAATAATGCATAAATCAAGAAGACCACTCATCTATTTGGGGAGGCATCCAAGTAATTGTTGCACAAATTATAAAGTGTCCCGAAAATTCAAAGAATTTTGTTGCTACCAAGAATTAGCAGCAAGTACTTTTACCTGGGGTGTGCAGAGGGGAGTGGTGCAGAAGGAAGGGGTCATCAGAGAAAATTTCAAGGAAAGGATGATCTCAGTTTGGCCTCTCATTATTTAAACAGAATTTTAAAATCGGAAGAAATTGAAATAGTAGGGAGAAAGTAGGGGAAGTTGTAGGATTTAGAGCAGGAAACAATCTAGTCTCATTTTACAGATGGAAAATCTGAGAGCCAAGAGAAATTAAGTGACTTACACAGTCAAGTAAAAATAATGATGACGATTATGATGATGATTCACATTTATAAACCACTTTATGGTTTGTAAAGAGCTTTTCTCATGACAATTCTGTGAAGTATGGAGGTTAATTACTATTTTCCCTATTTTTACAGAGTTGAACCTAAGGTACTTTGACTCAAAATACTCTTTGCATCCAGGACAAAAGAGATGGAATGAGCAAAAACAGAGAGACAGAAAAAGAGAAGTAGTTCAGGGAATGATAACTAGTCTGCTTTTGTAAGGGCATAGAATATGTGAAGGAGAAGAGTAGGAGGAAGCTAGACTGCATTCAAGAAGTGAAAAACCTTGACTAATTTGGATAGGCAATGGGGATACCCTGAATGGTTCTGAATAAAAGAGAATCATGATTAGTGTGGTACGTGTAAGATAGACTGGATTAAAGAGTAGAGTGGAGTGGCAATAGAGTCCAGGAAGACCTTTGGAAGACCATCAAAAATATAGGTGAAAAACAGAAGAGGATCCAAACACAGCAGTAGAAATGGAAGAGAAGTACTTGAAACAAAAGATAGTGCAGGGATAGATCAAAAGGACTCAGCAACTGGTTGTGTTTGGATGGGAGTGGGGAATGTGGTAAGGAAAAGGAAGGAATCAAGGATGACAATGAGATTTTTGGCTTGGGAGATTAGGAGAATGCAGGCCATAATTAGAAATAAATTAGAAAAAGGAACAGGTTTGGGGAAACAAGGATAACCTTGGTTGGACAGTTGAGCTTAAAGTGACAGTGGAATATGCAAGTGGAGATGTCGACTGACATGTAGACCTGCATTATGGGGAGATGTTGGGGTTGGAGATAGAGATGTGGGAGTCATCCATCCAAAACTGAGCTTTGTACTAAGTGTCTCATCCTTGCGAGTGCATGAGCCACTCAGGCAGAACAGTGTCTCAAAAGAGAGATAAATTGACTGACATTTATGTAGTGCTGTAAAGTTTACATAGCCCTTTATACACATCATATCATTTCAACCTCACCATGTACACTCACCGTTACTACTATCCTGCCATACATATTGTAGTAATGTATTTTCTATGAGAGAACCCAAACCAAGTCTAAATCAGAGGTGTCAAATGCGTAGCCCAAACCAGAATAAGATATAATTGAGAAATATTTAACAAGCTAGATGAAAAATAACATAGATAATATTGTTTTGTGGTTTTCAAAGTCAATATGACTTCACTCACAGGGATCCATTTCTATTTGGGTTTGATTCCATAGGTCAAGAACTCTGCTTCAGGCTAAAGGTAATTCCCCACAAAACCCCTATTCAGACAGGCACAACTCTTTCTATCTTCTCAAAACCGAATGCTGCTTGTATCGGGGTTACAAAAACAGCATGGAGCTGGATCTGAAAGACCAACTAATTGTCTTTGCCCAGAAAGGTGAGTGTCTTCTTCTACCATCTCAAGAAAATGGGTGGAAACACAACCAGTGGCTCCTGTGATGTCACAACTGAGGAAAACACTGGAGATACTTTCAAGAAAGTGTGTGCCTGTCACTGATATAATTGTACCTCCTTGTCCACATTACCCCTGCTAAACTATCCAATTCAAGGTCAGGAAAGCTGATTTCACGGTAGTTCTGACACAGATGGCAGCAGGAAGATCTCAAATGTGCCCCCTCCTGCCATTTTGCCCTGAAATGCCTCATTATCAGTATCCTACAAATATTGGGGCACATTTTAGCTTGTCATTATTTTTATATAATTACAATTATATTTACTATTCTAGTATCATACAAATATATCCTCATACTACCTTATTTTGTTTTGTTTAAGTCTGGACTTGTGATTTCATAGACACAGTTTCTACACAGAAACCCTCCTGGTGCTTATCAGCAAATTGTCTACAAGTTTTGACCTTTAAGTGGCACCAAGATTAGGTGACTTCCCAATGGTCAAATAGGCAGTACAGGTCAGAGGATGGGTTTGCACGCCAGTCCTCCTGACTCCCAGGCCAGAGCTCTGTTGACTTCATCACATAGCTTCTTCATTCCACATTGCTACTCATCCACTATAGATCAAGTTCCCAAGAACACCACTCACATCATGTTTTCTGGTTCTGTTGCACATGCACCAACTGCTTTTGTAACATTCACAAGAAGAGCCTGGTTTGTTCCAACAAGCAAATTAACAAGCGGTTGAATGCCACCGCATCTCCGTATAATAACTCGGTTTTCCTGTTCTTGACAACATTCTCCCAGAGCTCCAACCACATTCACAAGCACCTCTTCAGGCTGATCGGTTAGAAGTCCTACCAAGGTTTCAATAGCCTTATATTCTCGAAACCTAAATTGTAAGTTGAAAAGAGAGAACATCAAAATATTTCTGTAGTATTATTTTAAGAAAATATTTTTTCCATTTTAGAAAATTTTTATTGAATTTCTTAGATGAACTAAACATTTGAAAATGTTTAATGAAATTCAATCATGTACACAAGTTTCTTATCATCATACACATTAAATCTGACATTTGCTATGTTCTATTTGTTCAAATTCAATTAATAATTTAAATAACTAGTGACAAATCACCTCAGTTAAGTATTCATCTCAAAAGAGCTTAGAAAGATAGAACGCATACCTAATGGCCACCTCAACGTCTGAGCGAGGTATTATAGAAGGTAGAGCTTTGTTTGGATCAAGTCAGGAAAACAGGACTTCAAATCGAGCTTTAGAAGTCACTTAACCTCTGTCTGCCTCAGTTTCCTTAACTACAAAATGGGGATAATAACAGCACCTACCTCCTAGGTGGCACAGTAGATTGAATGCTGGAGCTAAAGTCAGGAAGACTCATCTTTCTGAGTTCAAATCCAACCTCAGACCCTTACTAGTTGTGTGACCCTAGACAAGTCACTTAACCCTATTTGCCTTAATTTCCTCATCTGTAAAATGAACTGGAGAAGAAAATAGCAAACCACTCCAGTATTTCTGCCAAAAAAAAAAAAACCCAAATGGGGTCACAAAGAGTTGAACATGACTGAACAAATGACTAAACTACAAACATCTCCCAGGGTTGTTGTGAAGATCAAATGAGATAACATTTGTAAAGCGCCTGAAACACAGAAGGCACATGATAAATGCTTGTCTCTCTAGTCACTTTATTTCACTTTAAACAAAGCACAGATGACCACTTTAGACAAAAGGTAAAAACACATTACATAGAAATCAAACTTGTGAATTATTGGTTTATTAAACAAATTATAACACGTTTGTATGAAAATTTTATAGAAGTTGACTTAGCATATATGCACAATGTATATAAATCCTATATGTGTGTATATATTATATACATATAAATATATATGTAACATACACACATAAACATTATATGTGTACGTGCAAATACACACTAATATATACTAATAGGCTGGATAGTACAGATCAGTGGTTTTTAACCTAGCAACTACTAACTTTAAAAAAGTTTTTTTTATTACTATTCTAACATAATTAGTTCCTCCCTAATCCTGTGGATTTTATTTTATGTATTTAAAAAACACTATGCTGAGTAAGGATCTACAGGTTTTACCAGACTGCCAGAGGCATCCATAACACCAAAATGGTTAAGAACTCCTGGTCTAGATGGAAAATAAGTTTGGTACAGAATTGAACAGGGGGAGAGCTGGATAGATTACCTTCAGGAAATTGCAAAGGTCCTTTAATAACCCCAAGCTTCCCATGAAAGCAAAGGCCCATCTTTAAAACACCAACATTCCAGCAATATGGCAATAAGACATGGAAACACAACAGACTATGAGGAATAAAAAAATGAATATTATGCTGATGGGAAGTGGGCATTTCCCATACAAGGAAATTACACTAGGGATGGAGAAAATCTTTCTTTTGAAATTATTGCATTATCTTTGTCATCATGAAATCTAGCATGTTTCTAAATCTGATTTATGAAAGACATATACCATATATGCTGTGCTTTGAAAATGAAAAATTAATCTCAAGCTGCCAACAATTGCTTTAGAATAGACCTAAAGACCTAACAGAAGTTTAAAATATTAATCACAGTATAAAATAAATGCCTCTTAAACTTTACCTATATTTAATTTTTAACTTATTAAACATTTGAAAATATGTATTTAAAAATAATATTTCTCTGGTAGCTATTTCTATGGGTTGACTGGATCAATAGGAATGAACATTTTGACTTTTCTACAACCTCAGAAGTTTCATTTCCCATCCCACCTCCTTAAAATTGGCCAGATTCCAAATCTTCATCAGGTAAAGTGTAAAGTTGAGGCACTTCTGAATTCAAAGAGCTGCCTGCCTATAGAGTCAAGCAGCATATTTACCCAGTCAGCTTACACCAGTAGTTACCTTAAACCAAAGAGGAAAAGTTCCCCATGTAGAGGAATCATTGCTAGCGTGAGTTCCCACAGTGCCAAGAATTCCTTTAATTAGCAGGTTAGCCCAGAGCTGACCTTCTAGGCAGGTATCTCTATATTTAGGCAATATTACATTAGGAGAATGCATGTTAATCTCCATGAAGTTTTCACTTAAAATTAAATGTTTCATCCTTACTTTGTTACATTCTCCTTGGAGATCGCGCATTTCCATATGGCTCCAGTGACGGCGGCTAGACGTTCTTTATTGTCTGTATTATTAAGCAGAGCTGCAAGTGGCTTAAGGCCACCATGCTGCCTAACCAGGTCTCGAGTTTCTTCATCTTCAGCACACTAGACAAAAGTATCAGGGGCAAAAGCTCCTATTAGATGTCTGCAAACTATGTAATCTATTACCATTCCTGATTAGTTGAAAAAGTCACTCTAGCACTTATACAATTTCCAATTATATGGCATCTTTTTCCTGGGGAGTCTGAAAATGCAGCACCATCTTTCTCTACAGTGAGGTGATAGTGTGAATCATAAACACAGTGCATGGACTTGAAGGTCCCTTTAAGTCAGCTAGGAGGCTTGAGTCACGAAGACCTCAGTTCAAATTCTGTCTCACACATGTGACCTTGGGCAAAGCACTTCACTAGGTCTCAGTTTCTTCATCTGTAAAATAAGGGGGCTGAGCTTAATGACATCCAAGGTCTCTTCCATCCCTAACTCTCTGATCCTTTCAGATCAACAACTATGCTTGGCTCAGCTAGGTTAGGCTCAGCTAGACTGCGCTTATATAAGCTAGGCTAGGCTCAGATAGGTTCAACTCAGTTCAGCTTGGCTCGACCTTGGGAGGATCTAGTACTTTCTGCTCCCTTATCAATTGATCTCAGAATCCAGTTCTATATACACTGTGCTTCCATGAAGAGGAAAATAAGCCAATCTTACCATTGACCCCTGCACACACAGCAATTATTCCCATCAACAAAGCCTGGTCAGAGGTTTCATATGCCATGATAGTGTATTGCAGTGAGAAAAAAAGCTATATTTGGAGACAGAGGATCTGGGTTCACATCTTAGCTCTGTATGACTGAGGAAGTCACTTTATGTCTCTGAGTCTCTCACTTCCTTCATCTGTAAAATGAGGGTGTTGGACCAGATGATTCTTTTCCAATTCTAAATCTATGAACCTATTCACTCAGTGTTGAAATGGAGGACCTCTCAAGTCTTTTCTGTTTCTCTTATGAACTTTGAGGATGAAGGACTAATTCTTATGGGAGTCTAGGAAAGCCTAATTAGTAAAATTTAGCACTCTGCCCCAGTATTTCACAGTCTTTAAAGTGACAGAGAGTGCACACCTTTTGGTTGCAATTATAAGCTTTCATCTTTTATTTATAAACACCTTATCAATCACGTTTTAGTCCAATATTGGAGATAAATTTAAAAATTTAATGAACATTTTCCGATCAGCTGGCTCTTCTCCCAGGTTATATAACCCATAAATAATAAAAAATGGTGCTTAGGTAGTATCCTCAAAAGGACATTAAAATCAAGGCTGCATATATAAGACAGAGACATGAAAGTCACATTCTATTGGTATCTCCTAGTTGCATCGTTCATAATGGCAGAGTGGAAAGATCACTGACCTTGGAGTTAGAGGTGCTGGGTTCAAAGCCCTCCACTGCTTACTACCTGTGTGAGCCTGGACAAATCACTTTACCTCTGTGGGCCTCAGTTTCCTCATCTGTAAAATGAGGGGGTTGTGCTAAATAGCCCCTGAGATTCCTTTCAGCTCTAGCCCTATAATCCAAGATGTGTCATGAATAGAAAACTTAACACTTTTGCAAATACTGCATGGATTCCAAATTATAGACTATTATACAAGTGCCACATTATAAACTAAACAAAATCACCAATCTTTACATCTAATAATCATTGTCAATTACACAGAGTGGGCACATAGTAGATTTCAAGTATATTTTCATTTAGGTACCTTTCTCCAATGCCTCCAGGGTTCCTATAGCATTCTACTTCCCATCCACTTAGCAACTTTAGTGAATAGTCTGTCAAGAAACCCGACCTGATTAGATGGGAGCTAACTCATTAATGTTTCAAAGAGCACATCTACTTTCTCCCATCTCTCCCCTGTCTGACAAAAAAAATTCAGGTTTAAAAACATAAAAGAATAAAATGAGGTAACAAAAACGTAAATTATGTGTAGGTTCATTTGTTCTCATTAGAATGTGATTCCAAAACTATTGTAAAAGACACAGAGTTTTAACAGAGATGAAGACAAAGAGAGAAGGAAGGAGGAAGAAAAGAGGAAGTAGGGGGAAGAGGGAAGCAGAAAGAGAGAGTTTAATAAGGTAAAAATGTATATAGAGCTGTTAAAACATCATGAACTTGTACTTCAGATTCTATAGCACTTATTTATAATAAAATAAAATATTTCAGCAGCTCAGGAAACTATCTAGGATTTGAAGTCGCAGGTACTGATCTGCATCAGTAATGGTAATGGTAGTTTTCTCATTGGGAGTACCTTACATTGATAAAATCTTTAAGTTTACTAGACAAAATTTACTAAATTACAAATTTTACTACATCTATCATGTTCCCAATAATTCCTGTCATTTATTGAACTGAAAAAAATCTCCACTCTACAACCAACACAAATACATTATTTTATGTTTTATATATAGCTTATTATAGTTTTACATTTAAAATAAAAAATTAAATCAATATAGCACCTTTTATATGTCCAACAAAAAGTGTCTCTCAGAAATATAAGTATCAATGGAACTTTCACTTTAAGTGGGTTAATGGGTTATCACATTGGTGTACTCTTATCTGTTTAAGGGATCTGTTTAAGACTAAATTTAACTTGAGGAATAGAAGAATGGGGGCAGGGAGGGGAAGGGGCAAGAGCATACTAGCTATGCTCCAGTATTTGAGTAGCTCTCACAAAGAAGAAGGACTAACTTGTTCTTTTGAGCTCCTGAGGACACAATATAGAATAATGGGGGAAAGTTGGAAAAAGTTGAATTTAGGTTGACTCCTAACAACTGAAGCTACCCTAAAGGGTAGAATAAGTTGTATGAGAGAGGCAGTGGGTTCTCCTTCTTTGGAAGTTTCCCCGCAAAGCCTGGATGACCACCCCTCAGACAATGCTACAGTGGGGAGTCTTTAAAGCACATGATGAATTCGATTGGCTGATGAGGTCCTTTCTAGCTTTGAAATTCTATGCATCTAGACAGCCCCAGCTGGGAAAGTCATTAGTCATACCTGATAGATGGCCATGGCACAATGCTCCTGAAGCACCTCATTTTCACTACTTAGGTTTTTCACAAGATTTTCAATTATCCGCTCTGCTTTGATGGCTGCACGGTAGTGTTCCTAGAAATAGAAGTTAAAATACAATTTTATCTATCATGTACATATATGTCATATGCATTTGTGGACAGTTACTAAAAGATCAAGGAAGTTTTTATCAGAAAACAGATTTAAAAAAAAAAAATTAGCTACTACATCGGTACATTTCTGCCTTAAACAGAGATTTCCCTTCAAAACTGTACCTTGATTTTTTTTTTAGTAAAATATTTGTCATGGGTGCCCACTAAAAGAGGTGGGCATGTGATGAAAAGAGGTGGGAGGTGATGAAGTTAAAGAAACTCTCTACAATTAATCATCTATTGCTCTTGAGCTGCATCCACATTCTTATTATTATTAGAAGAGCATGGTGAAAATTCCTATCGTACTCCCTCACCTTATATATTTATCCCAGTTCTCCTATCTCACTGACAGTATTCTGCTATGAAAACAGAAGATTTGATAAGAGACCATTATGCAGATTGCTCAATTTTCATTTAATGAATTTGCAGTAAGAAATCAAAATTTGAATAAAAATTTATAAATATTTTTTAAAGCTCCTTCAAATTTTCTTGAATTAAAACCCAATCCTTATGATGGAAATTTTACTTTCAAGTTGAAGGGTATATAAATTTCATATTCCTCTGGGGCTTTGGGGCTTCCCAGTAAGAACTTAGTTAACTTGGAAAAAATCTGATTTTAACACAGCTCATTATTAAATGGATTTAGATATACTAGGGACTAAGCCATGCCCACCATTACCACCCAAACACTACTCTGTAAAGCTAAAACCCAATATAAAATAATAAGCAAATGCTAATACTTTTCCCTAGAACAATATGATAAAAGTTCCCCACTATTGTTTGACTGGAGCTATAACTAGGAATGTTTTCACTCGGTGTAAAAGGCAAAAAAGGTATCCTGAGCTGGGGGAGGAGGAAGTCAGATACTTTATAGACACTAGAGTAGAATATCAAAAATAACCCACAATTTTTGCTGCCTCGGTGCTGTGTTTGTGCCTGTGGCTGTGTGTGGCTGGTTTGAGGATCCTGGCATGATAGGCAGTATGTGGAGAAGAGGTCCTCTTTTATTCACTTGCCCCTCCCCTCAACCATCGCCATCACTCTAGGTATTGGCATGTTTGAAGAAGAGTTATAGCCATGTGTAGGGGCAGTTAATCTAAAGAGTTTGCCATCACTCATCTATGTATTCATCCATAGATTCTTCTCCTTGACTATCTAAAGAGTTGACTCAGGGCATGAATTCTCTAAATGGGATCCATGTAAATTTGGCAGTGCTTGGTACAAAGTCCTGGTTGTTCTGGCCTGGTTACAAGTTTAGTCTTTACTTATAACATCCTAGCCTTACAGTCTTCCAAGAGAATTTCAATTACTTGATATAGTATGGGTATAGGTTATCCTACAATGTTCTGCCAAAAGGTGAGCTCATTACAATAAAATATAATCTTCAAAAACTGATATATTCAATAATTATCTTGAATATGCACCACAGATATCTATCCAAAAACTTCTCTACAGTCATTGTAATATATTTTTTAAACCTCAAGGAATCTTGAACTTCCTTCATTCTATAGTACTTGACAGCAAGATAGATGAATTTGGTGCAGTATACCTCAGATGCACATTCTTGCAGGGTCCCTACAACAGGAATTAGCATGTTTTCATGTGAAGATTTCAGCAAGCGAGCCAAGAGAGGGATGCCCCCAGCTTTCCGAATGGCTTCTTTGTTTGCATGGCTCTTACTGCAGCTCCACAGTGCCAAAGCCCCACATCGGGCCACTTCTACGTCCTTGGTCTCATACAGGGCATGACGGTGCATAGGATCTGTTTTACTCTGGGCATAATCCAGCAGCTCAACCTGAAAAAACATGTAAGTCTCTCTGTCCATCCAGTAATGAACAATCCTGCAATTCAGTGGCACAAATACTGTCATTCCCATTTTATGGATAAAGAAACCAAGACTGAGACAAGTGAAGGACTTGCACACAATCACACAACTAGAAAGTGCCAGAAGCCCTTCAGAATTCTGATTCTTAACCTAATGACTGCTCTATATTTCTACAAACATAATTCAAAGTCGCCAATATCACTGACATTAGTAATAAGTACATTTAAGAATTTATAATGTGCTAAATAGCTGCCAGTAAAAAGAAAACACAAAATTATGGGAGGTACTGTATATTCTTTCCTGGAAGGAGTTCCATTCCATGAAGGTCCTAAGTCCTTCATGCAATACTTTTAAATATAATTAGAATATTTATGTGATGTTCTTGGTTCTAGCAAATAAGAAATTCACATTAGTTAAAGGCAATGCAGAGATTTCTGAGAAGTTTACCAGTTTTCTGCAATGGAAAAATTATGCAGAAAGTGGTGATGTTAATGATGAGTAAATAACGTTTGTCAGCACCATAGACACTGATGCCATGCAAGGAAGGATGAAAGGCACAATTCAGGCTCAGCATGTTTGCACCTGCTCTTCTGACTCTGCTGATAATTTGGATCTTTCAGCTAAAGCTGATGAGAAGACTAGCGCAAAGCCACTAGCGACAGTAGCTACTTACTCATCTCACATCAGGTATTATAAGACTCAAAAGAAGAGCACCTCCCATGCTGGGATGTCCCCTCCATCTATGCAGCTGACTCAATTCACCAAAGTTATCTAGCATGCCAGCTCTGAACCTGAATGGCAGTTTCAACATCTGGTGAGACAACAGGATCCGAAGGGAATGTTTTCTTTAAATTTGGCTCTTCCGTCCTTGTTGGATGTGTTAGATGTGTCTTGCTCAAGCGAATCATCTCTGGGTGAGCTACAGCATCTAATAATTATTCTCAAATATAAAATATGTTTGATAATAAACATCACATCCTTCACACTAAATGAGAAGTTCGTAACAGACTTAGACTTAGAATAAGATTATTCTGAGAATGAAAGATCTGTAAAATTAAATTTAAAATTAGTCAATTAATCATTTTAATTAGCAAATGTGTTAATAAGAGTAAAAAAGCATTTTTAATGTTTAGAGTTTTTAAAAGTATTTGTCAATAGCTTAAATATTAAATACTGTTCCAACCAACTGATCTTGCTTTGTAACTGCTCACATTTATTTCTATTAATTCAATATATTAAGTACTATAAATATATACAATATATATAGATAAATATAATAAATAATAAATTTAACTTATTCAATATAACAATTTAATCAGGCCTCGATACTTCTCACAACTTTCTGTTTGTCCATTCGCTCTCATCCAATTTTCTTCTCACGTAACCACAGTGTTTATTCATATAGGTCTACTTTCTTTTGACTTTGCATTATTTCACAAAGGCTTTCTAGACTTCCTTCTATTCCTCATATTTGTTAGTTTGAATGAATTCCAGTGTTCTGTTCTATCACTCTTCCCCTAAGGCTTGAAAACGCAGCTGCTTCCAGTTTGGGGCAATTCATATGCTTTGAAAATCCTTGAAAAGATAGTTCTTTTAAAATGATTGATAATACTTTCAGAGCACATGGCCACTGATGGAATTATTAGGTCAAAGCATGTATGTGTTATAACTTTTACTGCCATTTTTTTCTCCAAAAAAGTTCAAGTTTGAAATTCTTCCAACAATGAATTTGTACACCTATTTCTCCACAATCTTTCATTACTCTTACTATATACCCACTCATACTCTGAGCATTCATCCATTATTGAGTAGCAGTTACCGCTGGTGATTTTAAACACATATATTTTAGACACCAAGTTTCATCTGTCATGTTTGTCTAAATATCTCCCCAATCTTGTTTTTCTTTTAATCATCTTTTGTTGTTCCTGCCATTGCATGAAAGGCAGCATGGCATAGTGGACCTCAGAGTCAAAAAAACCTTATTGCAAATCTTACCTCTAATACATCCTGGTTGCAAGACCCTGGGTAAGTCACTTGACCTCAGTGGTCCAAGAAACCCTCTAAAACTAGAATTTGCAGAGAGGGAACTGACCTGCTTTGATAGACAGTTCTGTATACCAATAAAATGATAAATCTAGTCCCTATTCCCCAATTCTTATGTTTCATAAGAGGGTTTTTTGTTTTTGTTTTTAATTTCACTGGAGTCAAGCATATGTCGATCATATGCAGATGGATGACTCGCTAGACAGATCACTGGAACTAGAATCAGGAAAACAGGAGTCAACAGCAGGCTCAGAAACTTACTAGCTGTGTGACCTTGGGCAAGTCATTCACTTTCCACCACTCTAAACAGCTAAGACTCTAAGGGAGGAGATGCTGATCTACCTTAGAAGAGCTCTCCATCTCACAGATGTCACAGGTCCTATCCATTTCCCTATCTTTTCTACTTAACTCAAAGGGCTCAGGTGAAGTTTTATGCAAAAGGAAAGCTTTGGTCATGTCCAAAAATTTGAGAATTAATGACCCTTCAGTCTTTTTTGTTGCTTCTAAACCCGTATTATTGTTGTTGTCCAGTCATTTTTCAGTCATATCTGAATCTTCATGACCCCACCTGAGGTTTTCTTGGCAAAGATACTGGAGTGGTTTGCCATTTTCTTCTCCAGCTCATTTTACAGATGAGGAAACTGAGTCAGACAGGGTTAAGTGATTTACCCAGGGTCTCACAGATAGTGTCAGGGGCCAGATTTGAATGCAGGAAGATGAGTACTCCTGACTCCATGCCTGGCACTCTATCCACTGTGCCTCCTAGCTGCCTCAAACCCAGCTTAATATATGTTTATTCATTAAAACCACAATATTACTTAAAGTAATTTTGGTTCATATTTAGGAAGATGGTGGAATGAATTAATGAGTAGTGAACATTTCTATATTGCTTTTAAAGAGTAGGAGTTACTTAGGTGGTAGGTAGAGCAAAGGATGCCAAGTACCAATGTTGTTAATGTAAATACTTGGGAAAAAATCATATTAAGGAAATATGATTTTAATGGAAAGAATCTTTTGAAACCACACACATACGGAGCTTTACCCTGAGAGGTGATAAAATTATACCCTAAGAGTAAATTAGAAATTTTAGGAGAACTCATTTTCAAGCTAAATTAGACCCTAACTAATAAAACGTTACTTCAATGAACTGAAAATAATTGTTTTTATTTCACACCTCAGTAGCATTTGGCCCATTCATCATAAAAGTTACATTACTTACCAGTTTCTTGATGCCACCATGCTGTCTCACTGTCCTCCGGGCTCTTTTGAAGTTGGCGACATTTGCTATTGTTTCAGCTGCCAAACATTTCAAATTTTTATCCGGAGAATCAAGTATCTTCACCATAATTGGTAAACCTCCAAGGTCAACAATAGTACGTCTGATCTGAGAATTATTGCTAATTTCCTTCAAGATTTTTAATGAACCAATCTAAATGGGGGAAATGTTATAAGCAAAAGATCACTTAAGAATACATGACAAAGTCTATGTTAAAATAATTCCCATGCCAAACAAAAATATTTTTTCATTTTTGAAGGTAGCTGATCTTTCCAAGCTAATTTCATATTCCTTCCCACCCCACACACTATGATCCATCCAAACTCTTACTTGGTGTTCCATACACACACACACACACACACACACACACACACACACACACACACTCACACACACACACATACACACCCCTATATTTCTATGTGCTGTTTCCTTGCCTTTGTATATACTCTATCTCCTATGATTTCAGGCCTGGCACTCTATCTGCTGCACTACCTAGCTGCCCCCACCTCACAACAGTTGGGTGGCTCAAATAATGTCGATGTGAGACAAAGGCGGATATATGATGTGTGATGTGAGATTATGATAGAGATAATAATAGTAAGCTTTAAAATAGCACTCTAATGTTTACAAAGCACTTTATAAATTATATCTCATTTTATACTCACAACCCAGCAAGGTAAATGTTAGTTATTATCCCCATTTTACAGATGAGAAAACAAAGGCAGCCAGTGGTTAAGTGATATGCCCAGGGTCACACAGTTAGTACATAACTGAAGTGGGCTTTGTACTCTAGACTTCTTGACTCCATGTCTAGCACTCTAGCCATATTGCCACCTAGCTGCCTCATAAAAAAGTATAAAAGCAGATAAAATGCTACTTTCTACATGAAAACTATCCTGATTCTCCACCTCAAGTTCTATGACCCTCCCCCTCCAAATTACCCTGTATTTATTTTGTAAATAGTTTGTGTCTATGTATATTTGCACCCATCATTTCCCCAAAATAAAATATAAATCCCCCCAAGGGCAGGAACTTTTTGTTTGTTTTTTGTGTTTCATTTTGTTTTTGATTTGTATCCTAAGCACATTTCCTTGAAAGCACATTAGGCACATTAACAAATGCTTATTGAATAAATGCCCCCAGGAACCTAATCATGAGGAACTGCAACATCCTGCAAGACTGAATCAGCCTTGGTACTTAGACCTCATCAGTACTCCCGGTATCCTCTGCCCTTCTGAAGGGAGGGCAGAGCTTCCACTAAAGGGGGCGCTCAGACCCGCCATCTCTTCATTTTCCACCTGGCTGCCCTCCTTTGGACTTCCCCATCATGACCCTGTGCCAGTACTTTCCTCACCTGATTTTTCGGCTGCCTTTTGTGAGCCGTCTTTCCCTACTTAACTGTTAGCTTCTTGAAGACAGGGACAGCACTTAGCCCAGTGCCTGACCCATAGTAGGCACTTAAACGTTTGATGGGCTGACAAAGACTGAATGAGCAACAAATATATTTTAATAAAGAACTATCCTTTCCACATTTCCAATTAGGACATAAACTCTATCCTGTACGTTATTTATTCTCAGACAACACAGGAAAGGAGATGCATCACTCATTGCTAGCAAAGTTACTCACCTTACATTTGACATCATCTGTATCAAGCAAATTAATTAGGACTTCCAAACCTCCAACATCTCTAATAGCCAACTGGCAGGTTTCTTGGGTTAAGTTGAAATCTCTCATTGAACACAATGCGATTACTGTAGCTGTCTGATTTCCACCCTACAATAATAACATAATAGACAATTGCAAATTAACCAAGACTATATTTCTTTTTTTAACATATGAAGTCAGGTAATATATGTTTTCACATTAGCCATGTTGCAAAAAAAAAAAAAGACAAGAAAAATAAGGAAAGTGAAAAAATATGCTTCGATCTGTACTGAGAATTCATTAGTTCTCTTTCTAGAAGGTGGATATTATTTTTCACCATGAATCTCTTGGAACTGTCATTATTCATTGTAGTGATCAGAGTAGCTAAATTTTCACAACTTATTTATTGTTACAATATTGCTGATATTGTGCACAATGTTCTCCTACTTATGATGATTTCATTTTGCATCACCTCACATTCCAGGTTTTTCTAAAACCATTCCTCTCATCATTTCTTATAGCACAATGGTATTCCATCACAATCATATATCATAACTCAGTTAGCCATTCTCCAATTGATGGGTATCCCCTCAATTTCCAATTCTTTATCACCACAAAAAGAGCTACTATTACTGTTTTTGTACCTACATGTCCTTTTTCTTTTTCTTTGATGTTTTTGGGCTACAGACCAAGTAGTGGAATTGCTGAGTCAAAAGTTATGCACAGTTTTATAGCCTTTTGGGCACAGTCCCAAATTCACTCCAGAATGATTCTACCAGTTCACAGCTCCACCAACAGTGCATTAGTGTACCTATTTTCCACATCCCTTCCAGCATTTAAGACCACATTTCTATTTTTTTTAAAGTACTGGCTTATTATTGAACTACCCCCTTTCATGCACTTTTCATTCTGGCCAAACCATAGAGCCAAACTCAATATTATGTCTACCACAATGATACATTTACTTAAGTGGGCCACCATGTCTGGAATGTACTCAAATCTCATTTATTGCTGCTCAAAATTCTTATATTCATCCAAGGTCAAGTGAAATCTCTTTCAGGTAGACTTACCTGGTCCCCCATTGGTTATTTTATATTTACTTCCACTTGGATGGATCAGAGGGTCTTAGCCAAGGAGTACATAAAAGATGAGAGTAGAGAGATGGGTGTGGGGTACTACCATGAATATTGGACTGAGTAATTTATATATTATATGATAGAGAAAGAGGGAGCTATCACCAGTTCCTGAGCTGGGTAGTAGTGTTATGAAAATAGTCTTTGAAAACATTTTAAGGTTTGCATGTGGAACAGACTAAGGCAGGGAGCAATAGGAGATATGGAATTAGGCTAGAAACTGCTGCAGCAATCCCTGAGGAAAGTGAGCAAAGCCTGAATGGATGGTTAGATGGAGAATAAAGTGTACCTCTATGTTTGCGAGAAGAGAACACTCAAAGTTCATGCTACAGACAGAGATATGCAAGTTGGAAAGATGGTGGACTTCTCATTACTGAGCCTTTGTGAAGCAATAGTGGGATACTAAATATTTAAGAAAACAATTCAACAAACCAAAATCCCCATTCTGTGCAAAACTAAATAGACAGGGAACTTAAAAGAGGTTACTGATCATGACTGTGAAATCAGGAACTCAATAGATTTCCTTAGTACAATTTTTGAGGTAAGTCCACTGGTCATTTTTTTTCTCTAAAAATCTTCTGAAGGATAGAATATGGTTTACTGTGCCTAAAGTAGTCTTTAGAATATACTTTAATCAGTTTGACTTGAGTAAAATACTGTGAAGTGGTTCAAGGCAATGAAAAGTTGGTATTTTAGTCTTAAAATATATGGGCTTTCTTTTAAGGGTAAGCAGGTGTTCAAGGTTACAGCCCCTCTTTCCCATACAAATGTATAGCACCATCATTCCATTCAAGTATTTTCCAATCAGGAAGAAAAACTCTCTAAACTGGGACTACAATTTGATCTACGATGCAATAATATACATAGAACTTATCTGTTACATATATAATGACAGATATGACCTTGAACACCTTCTAAATATTTTAAAAACCAAATATATCTCCTTCTTCTATCATATTTACCAAAAATAAAATAATGTATGGACATCATAAATGCATTTTTCTTCTCTTCATTACTTATACAGCTTAATGTGTATTCAAAAAGAAACCACAATAACATATTTTCATATGTTTTTTTTTTCCAAAACATTAGGTTGATGTACTACTGCTGGTGGCCACAACAAATATTCCTCCTTATGTATGTAACCATTGCCCAAAACCCTATACATAAAAATATGACAAACATGGAAATGATTAACTCCTCATTAAATTCACACAAAATCTACATCATGCCATTAGGCTCTTTGAAATCTGATCCTTTGGATGCAAAATAAATTCTACTGGCACTTGAACAATCAATTTTTATGGGTTTAAATTAAATGCAGATTTGACTTTAAAATGCTGATCCCATCTTACATAATTTTTTATAAATAGCCAATAAATTAATTGAAAATAAAATGTGAATTCTAAAACAAGCTGCATACCATAGTAATAAATGAAACAATTTCTAACAAATTTGAATATAGTAACTAGAGCTCTTCAGTTCAGCAAAAAGTCATGTCATCTGCTTACGATGCATGTTAACTAGAAAAATGCTCATGCAAGAAGCTTACCATCCACAGTTTAAAGTAGTTTGCAACTGATATGATATGAGGGTTATTGATATTCCCCCTATTATGTTATAGAAACATTAAGTAATTTATTTAAAAACAAATTTAGGGCTCAGATGATGACACTTTGCCTACAGTATTCGTCATTGTTGTTTTTAACTATGAAAACATTTTTGGCTGATCTACATCAGTATTGGAAGTGCTTAGGAGCACTGATTTTAGATCTGATCCTAGAAGCACAGAATCATAGGATTTGACAGCTGAACAGATCTCAGTAGCTCTACTGTCAAATACACACACACACAAAAAGGAATCCATGCTCTAAGACACCTGACAAATAGACATTCATTCTCTCCTTGAAGACCTCCAAAGAGCAAACAACTACCATTTCACCTCATAGGAGGTACATCATTCTACTTCTGCATATCTCTAATTGTGAGATTGTTGATTCCTGACATTGAATCTGTAGGCTCATTACAATTTTTACACATCACTCCTGGTTCTTCCTTTTGATGCCAAAGAGAAGGAATCAAATCCATCCTCCATCTGACAGCCATTCAAATAATTAAAGATGGTCATGCTGTCCCTCCCACCACCCCTTTTCTTCTCCTCTCCAAGCTAAATGGGTCCAGTTCTTTCTATTAAACCTCATAGAAAATGGGCTCAAGGCACTTCCTCAGGCTGGCTGTCCTCCTTTAGACACATTTGAGCTTATAAATGCTGTAAGAATGTCCTTTTTAAACCACAGAACCTAGAACTGAACATAATACTCCAGATGAGGTCTGTTGAGGGCAGAGCCCAGCAAGACTAACATCTCCTTATACTTGGAAGCAATGACTCTGAAAGCAGTTCCTAATCACACTCGTTTTTGAGGCTGCCACATCATGCTTCTGACTCACATTGAGTTAGCAATGCGATAAAACAGAGCTGTCAAACACACAGGCTGCATGTAGCCCACAACCCTCCCCAAGTGCTGCCCAAACCAGATGAAAATGAAATGGGGAAATACTTAACAAAATAATTAAAAATACAATCAGACATCAATATTTTAAAACTACATCAATATGTGGCCAGTAGGGTTTTTTCCACATGGATTGGTAGCCCCTGTTTCTATTTCCATCTAATACCACTGCACTAAAATACTCAGACCTTGTACTGGACAACTGGTATCTAATCATGTCCCAATCATGAACACTCATTGGGCATTAACATAAAATACCTAATATTTCCTTTTTATATATCTGTCTTGATATACCAATTAATCACATTGTTGTTTATTTTTCATTCTCAAAGAGGAACATAACATTGGGGAGGTGATGATATGACACTGAATTTAAGTGAGGGACAGCTGTGCAAAGTCACCAGCCTCACTTTCACCTCCAGAGCCATCTGAGTTTATGGGCTAGAGGACCATGCCTTAACTAAGTCATATGCCCCTCAAGGAAGCAAAGGGATAAGAAAAGAGACAATGCTAAGAATATATTCAGAATAGCAAAATATGCTATACTTTCATTATTTACTATGTTTTTTAAATGGTATTCATCAGACTTACAAAACTATGTCAATTGTATCTAATGATATGCTAATTTGCTATGCTAATATTATCAGAACATTTTTTTAAAAATCAAGAACTTCTTTTTTATAATTGAAGTCTAAATCAATGTTTAAAGAATATATCTGTAACCAAAGCCTAACTTACTGCTCTGGGCATAGTAGGCATTTTATAATCATTTTGTAGAATTTCAAAGATTTAAATTTTTCTGGGGATAGAGTATAAATTTACTGATTATTATTGCCAATTTAATTCAACATATAGCATTTTTTTAAAATGGACCTATAAACACAAGTAAAGATGACCAGATATAAATGGAATGTTAAGTTTCATAAAAGCAGGGATGGTGACATTTTTTATGACTGTAACTCTAGCTCCTAGAAAGAACAGTGCCTCACACATACTAGTTGCTTAAGAATAGATTTAGAGTTGGAAAGGACCTAAGAAGTCATCAAATGTATATTTTATAGATCAGGAAACTGAGGTACTAAGAGATTATAATACTCGCCCAAGATCACAAAGATAGGGAGCAACAGAACCAAATCCAAAGCTCTTAACATTCTGCTACAAAGCTTTGTAAATATTTATTGGGTGTTGACTATTCTCTGAATTAAGACAATTATTTCATCAATTCCAGTAATATTTATCAAATAAATATTGGAAAATATCAATCAGATAAATGCATATTTATTTCCTTATTTCTTTTTCCTTGTAAAATGAATATTTAACATTTTTTAAAAGGAACATTTTATTACAAGAAAACAATAAAAAAGGTGAGCAATTCAAAATTCAGGACAAGACCAGACTTCTTCAGATTTTTAATCTCTTTATCCAATCTTCCTCATTCAGACAACCTTTTTTGAGACATCTTGCAAACTGATTTAAAAAAAACATTTTAACATTTAGAGGCATGATAAAAGACCATCTATGACAACATGTATTAGAAAATATTTTTTCCTCATGAGCATGTATCTTTAGATGGTTTGTTTTTTGGTTTTAAATTTGATTTTTCACTTCAATTTCTAAAATATAAGAGGTCAAACTGTATCCTGTTAAGAGATGAGTTATGGGCAATGTGACAGCTGTGGAATAATTCTCTGCCACATTTCCTAAATTGTCTAAAGTCTCTGGACCACAGCCTGGTCGTGTTTAAAGCATCCAGATAATAACCAGGCATAGTGAACATTAAAAATTACTGTTTCCATGATGCCGACATTGCTGTACAATGATCTAACATGTGGAAATCGGCAACTGTTAATCCTCCTCAGCACAGGCACATCGGATTCCAGTGACAGCAATAAAGCAGGTCCAGTCCAAACCCAACTAAATCTACTCTTAAGTACCAACAGCCTTTGGGGACCAGGCTTCCCCTTAGAACTTATTCCCTGCCAATGGAGCCTGATTATGGAGACTACTAACTAGTCAGGAAACTACCAGATCTTCCCTTCCCCCACCAATCAGAATGCCAGGATCAGTCACTTGGTCTTTACTTCTGCCATGAATTAACCATAAACACAAATCCTTCTTTACATGTTGTCTCCCCCAATTAGAAGGTGATCTTCTTGAGAGTAGGAACTGTCTTGATTTTCTTTTTGTATCACCAGCATTTAGCCCTGCGCTTTGCACATAATAAGTGCTTAATAAATGCTCTTCTATCCCATTCATTCATTCTATTAATACTCTATTATCTGGGGCAGCTAGGTGGTGCAGTGGATAGAGCACCAGTGCAGGAGTCAGGAGGACCTGAGTTCAAATCTTACCTCAGACACTTGACACTCACTATCTGTGTGACCTTGGACAAATCACTTAACCCCAATTGCCTCATTCTGGGTCATCTCCAGTCATCCTGATAAATATATGGTCATTGGATTCAGATGGCTCTGGAGGAGAAGTGAGGATGGTGACCTGCACAGCCCTCCTTCACTCAAAACAAAGTCAAGTGCAAGTCATGTCATTATTTCTCTGATGGCATGGTCCTCTTCGGCAATGAAGGATGAATACACACTCTATTATCTACAAGGTAAGTCATGGTCCACTTGCCTGAGCACTCATTTGTCATTAACATAAACTACCTGACATTACTTTTTTATGTGTCTTTCTTGCTATCTCTAATTAAGTCATATGCTCCTCAAGGTCAGCAACTATGTATTATACATGTTTTTAATCTCTGGGGCCCAGTATAACATTTTATATCTATATATGGTACATATTTGTTATTGGCTTTTGGGAGGTGGGGTCTAGATCCATGAATTCATTGGCATGAAGGACTATCAATGTGGAAACTCTTTCCACAGATGAGAATGGACACTTCTATCTCTTAGAGTTTTGGAGAGTTGCCTGGGGACACTGAAAGTTGGACTGATTTGCCCAAGGTGACGCAACCAATATTATAGGACTTGAATCCTGGTTTTCCTGAGTCCAAACCTGCTATGTTATCCCATTATACCATGTTGTTTCTGATTTGTTGATGGCAAAAGAGAAATATTAAGATCACTTGATTAAACTAAGCTCCTATTGGGCTTAGAAATGTACTAGTTTGAAAAAAATAAGAAGAATCACTTGTAGACTAATCCACTCAGCTTTGGAATCCACAGAAAGGACCCCAGGAATCCTGTGAGACAGACAAGGTGGGGTAACTGAAAAGTCAAGTGCAGGACAAGCCCAAAGAATCTCAGGTGGAGTACCCTGAGCACCCACAGGGCTGTTATAGGGAACTCTGGCCGGTCTAGGAACAGTGCTAGCAGCCTTCCCAGGCTCAGAGGTAGGAAAGGATCCTAGCTAAAGATCAACCTTAGCATCCCAAAGTAATAGAGATGGGAGCCATTTCACAGGACAGTCATTGTGAGGCTCCAGGAAGGTACTAGAACTTCACTAGAGGACTGGACCTAGAGGTATGAGAAAAAGTCATAGACTCCATAGGCCTTGGTGGGAGCTAAGTAGGAATAGTACCTAAGCCCAGCAACAGGGGGGATGGACTCTAAGCAGAAACTAACTCAGGAGAAGGTCCTAGAGCTCTGGGAAGAGAGAGGGTCCAGGTATATCCCAGCAGCAGAATGACCCCAGAGTTCCTTAGAAGAGAGGCCTAGTCTTAGCAAATATACCCAGGGCCAAAATGACCTTGGCTATGCTATTCTGTTGTGTAGTCTGGCCCAGATATAGAATATCTCCCACCCCAACCTTGATATAGCTGTTGAAAGAAGCAAAACAAAGAAAACTACGGATACTGTGAGGAAATGTCTTGCTTTGAGAGATACCCTGCAGTAAACCCCAAGGAGAATAGGTTCCCACAGGTCCAAGTAAAGTCTCTAAGGAAAAAAATGCCTGGTCAAAAGGATTAGAGGAATACCTGGAAGAAATAAAATAAAAGAAACAAAATGGAATTGCTATGGAAGAAAATATGGCGAAGAGAACTGATAACTTAGGACAGTGAAGATCCTCACCCAAGAACTAAGTATCCTGAAACTTAGAATTGGCTAAACAGAAAACAATAATGCCATAAAAGCAATGAAAATAGTAAAAAAACAAAATCAAAAGATTGAAAAAAAGAAGAAACTTTAAAATGTTAGGTCAAAACAGCTAGCCTGGAAAACAGATCAAAGAGAGATAATTTAAGAATTATTGAACTATCTAAAAATGATGACCAAAAAAAAGTGTTAATACCATACTTCATTCAGGAAATTGTAAAGTAAAATTGTCTAGAACTCTTAGACCTAGAAGACAAAGTGAAAACAGAATCTACTATCTCCTAAAGAAGAAACTCCAAAATAAAAATGATCAGAAATGTCAAATTCCAAAACTTCCAGATCAAAGGAAAAAAATACCACAAGCAGCAAAAAAGAAAACATTCATTCAGGTACCAATGAGACAAAACAAAGAACACTCAAGACTTCACAGCTGACACTAAAAATAAGAGGAGAGAAGAGTTTGGAATATATTTTAAAAGGAAAATAAAAGATTACAAGATCTGGAAAAACTAGGTACAGGCATACTCAGAGATATTGCAAGTTTGCTTCCAAGCCACCACAATAAGGTAAATATCACAATAAAGCAAGTCACGTGATTTTTTTTATTGCTCAGGTCATATAAAAGTTATGTTTACACGATGCTGTAGTATATTAAGTGTGCAATAGTATTATATCTAAGGAAAAACCCTAATGCATATACTTTAATTTAAAATATTTTATTGCTAAAAAATGCAAACATCTGAACTTTCACTGAGTCATAATATTCATGCTGGCAGAGGGTCTTGCCTCAACACTGATGGATGCTAATTTATCAGAGTGGTGGCTACTGCAGGTTGGGGTGGCTGTGGCAATTTCTTAAAATAAAACAATTAAGCTGGCTGTATTGATTGATTCTTTCTTTCATTTGAACACTTAGAGACCATTGTTGGGTTATTAACTGGCTTAATTTAAATATTGTTGTGTCTCAGGGAATAGGAAGGCCCAAGAACAGGGAATGAGACTGTGCAATGGCTGGTCAGTGGAGCAACTAGAACACATACATTTATTGATTAACTTCACCATCTTATGTGGGCACAGTTTGTGGTGCTCCAAAACAATTACCATAGTAACATCAAAGATCACTCATCACAGACCACCATAACAGATACAGTAATAATTAAAAAGTCTGAAATACTATGAGAATTATCAAAATGTGACACAGAGATATGTGAGCGCATTCTGTTAGAAAAGTTGTACCAGTAGACTATCTTGACTCAGGGTTGCCACAAACCTTCAATTTGTAAAAAACACAATATCTGCAAAGTACCATAAAATGAAGTGCAATAAAATGAGTTACACCTGCATAATCAATTCTACAAAGGGAAAAATGTATTTTTAATGGAATAAAGGATTTCTAAGCAATCCTGATAAAAAAGCAAGAACTGGGTAGAGATTCTAAAATGGAAACATTGACAGCAAGAAAAACAGAAAGGTACAGACTTTTTTAAAAAATCAGAAGAGAATACTGGGTAAAGAATTGCTTACATGTTACTAGGAGGATAAGAAACAAGCTACAGAGCACGTGGAGGTTGTTTTGTACTGTTTTGATGTTCTTAGGCGAAGGTAAAAATGGAAGGGAGACTATACTAGGACAGAAATGATGAGGAAGGGGAAGGAAATATCAGTATCACATACAAAGAGGAAAAGCATATAATCATGGAAGAATGAGTGTGGAGAACAGACATCCATGAAGCTCTCTTTCACCTAAACTAGATAAAAGATTGAACACAATTATGCACACATACAGACATGTTGGTGTAGAAACACATCGTACTCAAAAGTGAAATAGAAAGGGCTAGGCACAGAGGAATTAAAAGGAAAGGAAAAAGGAGTAAAAATCTAAGAGCAGGGGGAAGGCAAGAGGAAGAGAAAAGATACAATGGAACAGAAATAGACCATTTCAGTTATGGACCGCAAAAGACAAACTCCCTTTATTTTGCCACACTCTTCTGTAAAAAGGGAAATGGGAGCAAAATGAGAAAAAAATGTGTAAGAGGACATGATGTAGGGTCATATACAATTAATCACCAAAAGTGTAAAAGTGAAAGAATGAACCTCTCTTCAGAATGGAAGAGGATAGTAGAATGGTTCAGAAAATAGAATCCTCTAATATGTGATTTACAAGAAACACACTTGAAACACAAAGTCACAGTAGTCACAGTGTTAAAATGAGGGGCTAAAGCGCCTAACTTTAAAAATCAGGAGTAGCAATCATGATTTCAAATAAGCCTATAGTAAATACAAACATGATAAAAAGAGATAATTACATTTTGCTTAAAGGCACTATAAATAATGAATAAATAGCAATAGTTACCATATATACACCTAATACCATAGCATCTAAATATTTAAAGGAAAAGAAAATAGAATAGGAAAGAGTTAGTAAAACTACAATGGTAGGGGAACTTAATGTACTCCTTTCATATCTAGACATAGCTAACCAAAACGTAAATATTTTTTTAAAAGTTAAGGACCTTAATATAACTTTAGAAAAATTTTTAAAAGAGATGATATATAATAAAAAAGAGGATAGATCTCCAGTAATTACTGAATGGTAATAGAAAAGAATTTATACACTTATAAGTTATATATTGCACTTCTATAAACACTGGTCAGATATTAGAGAATAAATTCTTTTTCCAAAAAGTTTAGAAAAACAGAAATATTAAACTCATCATTTATTTATCACAATGCAATAAGAATTATAGTTACTAAAAGGTCCTTAAAGGGAAAAATGGTGATTGAAAGCTAAATAACATAATTCTAAAGAATGGGTGGGTTAAAGAATAAGTTGTGAAAACAATAGAAAATTTAATTATAGAAAACAAAACAATGAAACAACACACTAAAACTCACAGGATGCAGCTAAAACAGTCCATAGTGGGAATTTATATCTATAAATGTTTTTATTAATGAAAGAAAAAAAGAAATGAAAGAATCAGGCATCCTTTTTAAAAAAAAAAACTTAAATCAAAAATCTCTAATTAATCAGCAAAATAGACATTCTGAAAATTTAAAAAGAGATTAATGAGATTGAAAGCAAAATTGAAAATCAAAAACACCACTGAAATAGTTTTTTAAAAATCAACTAGGAGTTTTTACAAAACAAACTAAATTAATAAGCAGTTTAGTTAATCTGACTTTAAAGAGAAGGAAACAAATTGATTGTATCAAGGAAATAAAGGCATTATTAGAAACTATTATGTCCCATTATACATTATCAAAATTTGACAACTAAGAGGAAAGGCATGAATACTTACAAAAATATTAAATAATCAGATTAACAATAAGAGAAATGGGCTATTTATTAACCCAATATCAGAAAAAGAAAATAAACAAGCCATAAATGAATTCCAAAGGAAAAAACTGTAACAACAAATGGGTTTATAAGTGAATTCGTTAAGTATTTTACCAAGTTTTTTAAAGTAACAAATGGTAACTTTTTGATCTCTTGCTATGATAGGAATGTGCTTTTTATACATAAAATCTATAAAGCAATATACTTAATGAATAACTGCAAAAAAATTAAATATCATCAAATCAGGTAAAAACCACATATTAGAAAGATTATACACTCTGACCAGGTTGAGTTTAAATCAAGAATGTAGGATTATTTCAACATGAGGAAGACTATAAATACAATAAATCATACTAATAATATAATAAAAACCATATGATTGTACCAATAGATTTTGAAAAGGCTTTTGACAAAATCCAGTGCCCATTTCTATTTTTTTAAAAAAAAGTTCAAGAAAGTATAGGACCTTTTTAAGTATAGTAAACAATATCTATTTAAATCTAAGCACAAACATTTAATGGAAAAAAGTTCAAAGCCTTCCCAATAAGAAATCAAAGTAGGACATCTCCAGATTCCATAAAGAAACTGGATCTGTGAAAACATTAAGAGAGTAACACTGTAGCACATGAAGTACTTTTAACTGACTGTCCCTCAAATTCAGGAGAACCCAACAAACAGGATCCAAGGAATTTGGAAGATGATGAAATAAATTGCAGTAAAAGACATTTTTATTCTCAAATAGGAACATATGAGCTTTGTTTCCCTCAAGTAACCTTCAACAATTATTTGTACTTTAATGTATCTGAGATTTCATCAATGTGAGCACTCCTTCACCAGTGCATAATGCAACCCACACAGTGTAATTTTAGTCCATGGTTCTCCATAATTCTCTATGTGAATGTGTTAGAGACCTACTTCGAGGTGTTAACTATTTTGTGGACAGCCAATAACATTTCAACTGTTCATCTGTTATCCCTAACCTCATTGCATAACCAGCTCATTTCCAGTTCTGGTCATGAATTATCTTTAGCACCTGTCAAAGCACAGATCTGACCATGTCTCTCTCCTGGTCAAAAACCTTCCATGGTTCTGTTGCTTCCAGAAAAAAATTAAAATTCCTAACTTTGGCATTAAAGTTCTTCACGGTCTGATTCTAGACTACTTTTATAGACTAATTTCAAAATCTTCCCTTTCTTGAATTCTATTTTCCAACCAAATTGGTTTACTTGTCATTCCCCAAACTTAGCATTTCAACTCTCATTCCCATGCTTTTGAAAAAGCTGCTCTCCATATTTGGAAAGCACTCCATCCTCATATTTCTATCTCTTGAACTGCTTAATTTCTACTTTTTCTATAAAGTCTTTCCTGATCCCCTAATTTGTTAATGCTTTTCTTTCCTTCCTCGATTTTTTATTGATCTATGTAGAGGTAGTATTCCTCTAATAATATTTAAGTGTCATGAAGGCAGGCACAATTGCATTTTTATTTTCAATTCTAGCGCCTTGCACAGCACCTTATATGTAACAGGTGCTTAATGAATGCTTGTTGACCTGAATTATTGAATTCTGACATGTTATCATGGATATTTTACAGCAGTCCACTTACACCTACCATGTGTTCTTTGAATTGCTCTCTGAATCACCTTCAGTTTTGATACTTCAAAGATAAAGATATTCCATGATTCACAGCCAGGAGAATGCTAACAGGAGAATGCTAACGTTGAAAACATGAACTTCTATGTCAGGAAGCATGTTAAAACCAAAGTGCTGCCAATTTGCGAAGTACAATACAGTCTTGTCTTTTCCTTACTTTTCTGGACTACATCAATGTTTGTCCACAATACCTGCCCATAACAGTGATTGGCTCTCATTAAGTTGTCCATTCAACTACATATCATAATCTAATCGATGGGCATTTCGTTTTGTTTTATTCCTTGTGTACATATTCCAATGCTGACTTCTCAGATCATTCTGGGTTTCATGGAGGATGCATTGTAATATTAGGAAACAGACACAATCAGGAAAGCAGTATCTGCAAAGCAATATAGCTGGATAACTTTATTATCTATAGGGAATTTTTCTTTCATTTGAACTTTGAAATGAATATAATCCAAGACTGGTGAATACCTTCAGCAAGTAACTATTCCTACTTTATGCCTCACTTGAAATTGATAATCAGAAGACTATTAAACACAGTTGTCCATGTGGTTACATCTTTCAAGGAAACTTGGATGATCTTAACATGCATACATAAGGAGATGTTTTGTTTTTTGTTACCAGCAAATAATAAACAATAGGATCTGTATCACCTATGTTTCTGTCAACTGAGTGACTGAATAAAAGGAATTTTTGTAGAAAATGTTCTTCAAAAGTCTACTTTTTAAAACTTCATCAAATAAAATTTTAATATGTACAAAGACCATTTTCATAAAGATCTTATGGAGAAGAGAAAGTAAGCATAAGAGTCAGTAACCCTTTCTTCTTAATAATAATTTTAGGCATTAGTAACATAAATCTGCAATTTTTCCCACTCTTTTGATATCTTTAAGATATTCCAGAAAAGTGATTCCCTAGTTCTCTTAAAATCCCGTCACTCCTAGCATACAATTTTACATGAATTTGGTCTGGTTCTTGACTTCTTGAACGTAATTACAAATTCTTTCTATAGCACATGCTCACTTTTACATCATCAAACATAAATTGTCTTGATTTGAAAGATCTTATCAAGTTTTTCATAGATTTTCTCTACATTCTTTATTCACTGAAACAGATGCTGCCACATAAACTATCTGTATGATGTGCTTTTTGCTCACAATTGTGAGCACTATAAAGGAAGGTGAACAAATACCTTATGAAATTACGTTTCTTGTTGCCTCTGAGAATGAGGAAAACAACAGCACCGACTTATTTACTTGCCTCTGTGTTAGTTCCCCTCCACAATTTCTTCATACCTCATGCTTTCATATATAATGAGAATGTTCATGTTATTTTGCTTCTGTTCCTCCAGTAGCATATCTGAATGAATTTAGAGTACCTGTATCTAAATTAATATTTTTACAAAGACAAAAACTTCAGACTCTCAGGAGCCTTAAGGTCCTTTTGCAACTACTCCATCATCACCACTTTGGAAATGGAATGAGACTGCACAGAATCATAGGAAATTTTGTACTTTTATATTTCTTGGATTGCCATGGCCAAAAGAAAAAAATCAATTACCTACTGGTCAATCTGCTTTTCTGTGCTCAGACTGAGGCTCAGACAAAAGACGCAGTCTGTCATTGAGACCATAAATAAAACTTTTCTATCTTTATCGAACATGCCAAAATATTTTATTCTACTGGGATAATCTTCAAGAACCTATAGATAGCTACCCTAATGCCAAGAGGAATTGAGGTAAGAATTTTATCAAAGTTCATCAGTTACAAGTGTCAAACATGGATATTTTATAGGTTATACATAGAGCCTCAATGACTTCCCTTTTAAGCAATCAAATGAGATTGAAAACCAATACATAGGAATGAACTCTATGAATTCTTCAAAGTTAATTTTACTATAAAAGCATCAAGCAATATTAACAATATGTTAGACAGGAATGGAAATCAATCAATCAATAAATATTTATTAAGCACCCAAGAATTTATTGTGCTAGGCAGTGGAGATTAAAAAACCAAAATCATTTCATAGCAAAATAATTAATTAGGGGGAGGGGATAAAAAGACTAATCATTTTACTCTGAAATAATTAGGCTACTAAAATTAGATTATCCTCTGGAAGAACTTATATAACATGCATATGAATGTTCTCACTAAGAACTTCTTGAAATTCTAAGGGCTGATCAGTTCTGCTATTATCGCAATCCAGTCTTTTTAATTTTTTTTTGTAGATAACTTTCTGTTCATACTTTCAACACAAAAATGTATTCATTTTTTATTAAGTGTCTCTCCTGCTGCTTTTTAATATTAATCAGTTCTCTTTTTTCCATTTGTTCTCTTTCATTTATGTTACATTACTTTACACCCAAACTACACAAATTTTTCTACAATGACATAGATAATCAATTCTAGTGAATTCCTCTAAAAGTTTTGTTTGGGTAATTTTTTTTTTCAGAATTACCTTCTATGCTAATTTTGAAAGCTCACATGGGTCATTAGGATAGTAGCTCCTAGCAAAAGACAAGCCTTCACAAATCATTATCCATTTCAGAAAATTTAGATTCTTTTTTGGGATTTTTCTGCTTCATTTTTTTCAAAGCAGTTTCACATTAAGGAAAGTTAGTTTTTTCCACATTTTAGGATTTAGCTCTACTCTTTTTTGTCACTGACCACACTCCCAAAAGGATTATAAATCATTTTGAATGAACATTTGAGAGTGAGAGCCAAACTCTTTAGAATCCATAGCCATAAATGTTAGCCAAATACTTTTCTTTGAATACCAATTATGTCAAAGGATTCTCTAGTGTTAGTCTTACTTTTTCCGAATACAGTATTATCTAACTAAATTGAAATAGTGCTCCACACTCCCTTTTCAAACCATCTTCCCCAGAGAATATAATTTTTTGCCAGGACTTATTTTCCCATTCTTTTGCATATGGGGGAGGGTGAAAGGGATAGTGAGTTTGAAAGAAAACACATTCCTCCACTACCATTTTGTGATCATTCTGAAAAATTAGAATGTTTTCAAATTGTACCAATTAAGGATCATTCAGTCATTCCTACCATATTTCTTCCAATTCCTACTCATTTTCAAACACATTTGCTTAAAAGAAAATAAATACAAGTAAACCTGATTTGTTACCTTGTAGCCTTGAATTTCTTTCTGCAATCTATAGGAATTGTGTTCTCCATTGCAATCCAAAATAATCCCTCTCTCTGAGGTCCTTCTATATAAATAATTAAACATTTGCTCATCATAGAGGAAGGACATTTTTCCTCTGGTTCATATACTGAAAATGAGCTGCTTCAAATGGAAGACTTTAACCAACTGTACTCAGATAGGTGTATTGTGAGCTTTCAGAGTAACAAGTGGGTAAAGAAAATAATAGACCCCCACACACATACAAACACACACACACACACACACACACACACACACACACACACACACACACACACACCTAATGTTCCATAGACTAACATAGCCATCACTTGATGCTCATTGTCTTAACCACACATGATCAAATTAAAGCAATTGGCAAAGCAACAGACATAAGCCAAACCAGAATCCCTGAGTGGCTTTGTTATCCTATTTCCACCGTCTGCAACAAAGAAGCCACGTATAAGACCTTGGAAAGGTGATCCAAATACTAACCAGACATTCCAGCTGGTTTTGAATGTTCTCAGCTGTGTGTTTTTGTGAGGAACATGCTCCTTGGAGCACAACGGTTTTCTGTAACATACACTCCTGCCAATGGTTGCTTGGTAGTGGCGATAGAAATGCTTGGTGCCAAGCCCAGAAGCTGGGTTAGAAATAATTACCCCACCCTCTCTCAGGATCAGAAGGAAGATAGAGTGCTAAAAGCAAGGAATATGTAACTGTTTAAGTCATGGTAGTAAAATGTATTTTTTTTGCCTTCTGCTTGTCTGCAATCTCATTTTGCAGTGATGACTCAGACACCATAAGCATGGAACTCAGAATAAAAGATCCTGGTGTTTGGAAGTCCCTTCTATTCTCTTCACATCTTCTTCAGTCTTTTGGAATGCCGGATATATCTACACACATATGTATATTCATGTGTGTCACGAATAATTTTTCTCACCATCCATTTTGTCTTTCTTTTCCTCAGACTGGATAAAACATAGTAAAACTAAATAATCTTTTCATCTGATCTCTGCTAAACTGTTACATACAAATATGCTTTTACATGCAAATTTCTCTTTATGTACTATAATTTCCACAGCTGGATGCCAACAGTGAAACAGACTTATACATAATGTATAAGTGAAATTATGGCAAAGAGTACATTTCTCCAAATTAATCATGCTTGATTTTAGTATCACAGCAGTATTTTGCTTTTCAAATGATTTTTTTCTAAATCAGAATCAAGGCAGTGGGAGAGCATACTGGGGAAGAACAGAGGTTTTCCTAGAAAATTTGAATAAACAAATGCATAAAGAAGCAAGCTTTTCAGGCAAGAGTTTTCCAAAAAGATCTAGGACTTTTTTTCTACCAGAATGTGCAAAACCACATTTTATATTCAAATTCTTTTCTATCTCCTCCTCTCATATACTGTATTTAAATGAAATAAGTAAGCAGTACAGACCAAATTACTGAAATAGTCAGATGATTTAGAGAAGGTTAATATGAGAAAAGAAAGTGGCACCACAGAAAGCATACAACATTTGATGTCAGATGACTTGGGTTCAATTCTCACCTCTCCCACCTGGTGCACATTTGACTCTATCTATCTCTCTTAATCTGGCTGGACCTCAATTTCTTTACATGTAAAATAAAAGGGTCTAGATATCCCTTCTAGTTATACATATTTAATAGTTTCAACCATGCCCAACTCTTTATGACCCCATCTAGGGTTTGCCATTTCCTTCTCTAGCTCATTTTATGGATGAGGAAACTAAGGCAAACAGAGTTAAGTGACTTGCCCAGGGTCATACAGCTAGTAAGTTTCTGAGGTCACATTTGAATTCAAATCTTCTTGACTGCAGGCCCAGCCCTCTGTGCACTGTGGTACCACTTAGCTGCCCAGTTCTACATCTACAATCCCATGATTCTGTACTCTAGGGGATAATGATTGTAAAGAATGATTCCCTCTTGTCTTCTCTCCATACAACTTGTCCCATGTTGCTATTCCAATATAAACATATCTGCTAGTGTGTGTTAGCACACGTCTGTTGGTGTTTACAAAATGTCTGTCATATTAAGTACTTGTTTGATATAATTGTTTTTCTCTCTTCATTGACTCAGTTGGGGTGCCAAAGAAATGTTTACATGAAAGAGATTCCAGTTAAAAACTGATTTGGGGAAGTTCAGGGATCCATGAAGAGAGGAGAATAGTCATTTGGGAATAACACCTCAGTGACTAAAGAGTGTGTATCTTGGGGAGGGGGAGAACAGGCTAGATGACAGAGAAAAGGCAGTGACTTGCCTGAGCTCTCCCCCAAAACCTTTAAATAATGTCATAAAACAATTCCTGGAGCAGCAGAACCCACAAAAAGGACAGGGTGAAATAACTCTCCAGTCAATGACAACTTAGATAAGAGTGGGTAAGAGCAGAGCACAGTTCAGCAAAGATTGAACCAGCACAGAGCCAGCCCCATAAAACCAGGAGTAGGACTTGAGAGTCACTGAGCCTGCAGTGGCAGGAGCTGTTTTTGGAGTTCTCAGCCCATAGACAGTAAGGGGGTTGAACAATGGGTCAGAAGGAGATTACAGTGTTCTCTTTGCTGAAACTGGTGGCAGGACTCTGTTGCTTTGCCCATGTTCAGATCTGGATTGCAGTCCTGCATAGCAATCCCAGGGAGAAGAGGAGCCCTAACACACCAGAGCTTGTGGCTCTGTGGGAACCCTCATCACAATTCCAGGGCAGAAAAGAATGCTTGTGATCTCTCACAGACCACAGCACAGACCAAGAGAGAAGTAAACATCTCTCCTTAGATCATGCCACCTTGGAAGAACTGAAAACAGCTGCACAAAACCCATGAAACTTGGCACATTGGAAGCAGAGCCCTACTTTAACAAAAAGTTAAAAGTCAAGAAATAAGTTGGGAAAATGAGGACACATCAGAAAAAAATGCTGACCAAAGAGAGTTACTATAGTGACAAGGCAAAACACACACTCAGATAACAAATCACAGCTCCTACATCCAAAGCCTCCAAGAAAAATATAAATTGGTCTCAGGTCACAGAAGATTTCAAAAAAGATTCTGAAAATCAAGTAAGAGAGTTGGAGGAAAAAATGGGAAGAGAAATGAGACTGATGAAAGAAAATCATAAAAAAAAAACAGTCAATAGCTTGGTAAAGAAGACACAAAAAAATACTGAAGAAAATAACACCTTAAAAAACAAACTAGGCCTAGTAGTGAAAGAAGTACAAAAAATGAGGAGAAGAATGCATTGAATAGCAAAACTGGCCAAATAGAAAAAGAGACACTAAAAATTCACTGAAGAAAAAGATCCTTAAAAGGTAGAATTGTACAAATGGAAAAGGAGGTACAAAAGCTCACTGAATAAAATAATTATTAAAAAATTAGAATTGAGCAAATGGAACCTAATGACTATTAGAAATCAAGAAAGGATAAAACAAAAGCAAAAGAATGAAAAAATAGAAGTCAATGTGAAATATCTCATTGGAAAAACAACTGACTTAGAAAATAGATCCAGGAGAGATCATTTTGAAACTATTGGACTACCTGAAAGCCATAATTTAAAAAAAGCCTAGACATTATCTTTCAAGAAATTATCAAGGAAAACTGCCCTGATATTCTAGAACCAGAGGGTAAAATAGAAATTTAAAGAATCCACCAAAAGAATCCTGAAATAGAACCCAAAATAAAAACTCCTAGGAATATTATAGCCATATTCCAGAGCTCCCAGCTTCTACATTAAAGGACTGAAGGGTGTGGAATATAATATCCCAGAGGTTAAAGGAGCTAAGGTTACAACCAAGACTTATCTACCTGGCCACACTGAGTATAATCCCTCAGGAGGAAAAATAGACAATCAATGAAAGAGAAGACTTTCAAGCATTGTAGATGAAAAGACCAGGGCTGAATAGAAAACTGGACTTTCAAATGCATGACTCAACAGATTGGAGGAGGGGGCAGTCAGAAGCAAAACACTATTGAGGAAGGACAGGGTGGAAGGAGAGAGAGAATAGGATAAACAGGGGGATTAGGATGGAGGGAAATACAGTTAGCAAGAGTAACTGAAAAAAGTTTTGAAGCAAGTTTCTCTGATAAAGGACTAATTTCTCAAACATATAGAGAAATGACTCAAATTTATAAAAATAATGATCAAAAGATATGAACAGTTTTCAGATGAAGTAATCAAAGTTATCTATATCCACATGAAAAAATGCTCTCACTAATAACTGGAGATATGCAAATTAAAACAGATCTGAGATACAACATCATACCTATTACACTGGCTAATAGGACAAAAAAGGAAAATGAAAAATATTGGAGGGCATGTGGAAAAAATAAGACATCACTGCATTGTTGGTGGAATTGTGAACTGATTCAATTATTCTGTAGAACAATTTGGAATTATGCCCAAAGGACTATAAAACTGTGCTTACTCTTTGACTTAGCAATACCACTACTAGATCTGTATCCCAAAAGAGACTAAAAACAAAAAACAAAAAGGAAAAAGACCTATAGGCACAAAAATATTTATAGCAGCTCTTTCCTGGTGGCAAAGAATTGGAAATTGAGGAACACCTATCAATTGGGGAATAGCTGTACAAACTGTGCTATATGATTATGATGGAATACTATTATGCTAGAAGAAATGATGAGCAGGATGCTCTCACAAAAACCTGGAAACACTTGCATGGGTTGATGCAAAGTGAAATGTTTTGTGTACAAAGTAACAGCAATATTGTAAGATGATCAGCTATTGAATGACTTCACTATTCTCAGTAATACGACAAATCTAAAGGACTTATGATTAAAAATGCTATCCATTCCCAGAGAAAGAACTGATGGTATCTGAATACAGACTGAAGTACATTTTTTTACTTTATTTTTCTTGAGGTTTTTTTTTTTTTTGGCCTATGTTTTCTTTCACAACATGACTAATACGGAAATGTTTTGCATGACATGTATACCTATATTGAATTGCTTGCATTCTCAATGGGGGGAAGGAGAGGAAGGGAGAGAATTTGGAACTCAAGGCTTTAAAAATGAATGTTAAAAATTGTTTTTACATGTAACTGGGGAGAAATAAAGTACTATTTTTTTAAAAAGTATCTTTGGATGAAACGAGATGAAATTGTGATTTGTTATTTCACAAGAATTAAAATCACTGCCAATTTTCTTTCAGAGTAATAATGGCATCTCTCATTCCCGGAAAGTTGTTTCTTTCTGAAATGAATTTTCACAACTGTTTTCACTAGAACTGTACATCAGATATTATTTTTTATTCTATTTCCTAGATTAGAGAAACTCTTAGTTCCATGCTTGTAATATTTTGAAGAAATTCTAAAAAACTTCAACTCTGTATTCTGTTTTTACATCGCTGTTGGTTGATTTTACTTTTTCTTATTATTGTTCCTTCTAACCTTTTATGAGTCTACTTAGAAATAATAAATGACTGATATTCATCTTCAATATCCTTTCTCATTCCCTTCAAAACAAAAAGTAGACACTTGAAAATGTAAGATTCCTAGAACTTCCTGGGCATCACATTTCCTAATCATTGCCTGATAATCCAATGGATCCATGATCTGGTCAATGTGTATACTATCTCCAATGATGCAAACTATGAGTCATGAATGCCTGCCTATTCATTGTGCTCCATCACTATGGGCTCCCTTGAATTTGCTCTCTATTCAACATGCTGGCCTCTTCATCATTCTCTTGGAATTTGGTAGATATGAATGGATCATACAAATTGTCCAACAGTTCACCTTTCTCTTGTTATATGATATCTTTTGTATTCAAATATTGCCCTGATGCCATCATTGATACTACTTTTCTAGCTTAATTCCTTATTTGTTATCTGTTGTAGTCTGTTTATCCTTAATATGCGTCTATCCTCTGCTCTTTGGATAATTCTCAAAATCAACTCTTTGGAGACTACTGTGTTCTATAACTGAGAGCTGAATATTATAGGAACAATGTTGTTGCCTCCCAACCCACCCCTTCATGGAGATGGGAAGTCCACAGGTATTACATATTGTACGTTTTCCAACTCTTTCAATGTATCAATGAACTGTTCTTATGGATTTTTCCCTCTCTAAAAAATTCTTTTTGTTACATGGGATGATTTTCTAGGAGTGGAAGGGTTAGGAATACCTGAAACAACTATGGTGATGTAAGAAAAAGAAGACATCAATAAAAACCTATTTTTTAAAATGGTGTTGAAATGATGAGTCTTTACTTCAGGAAGAAACTCAGGGTCATAGAAAGGACTTTGCCATTAATCAAAGGTGATTAGCTCATTCTCCTCTTACTGTTCAATTCTATGTCCAGTTACATCTGAACAAGTGCTCCGAGCTGTCCACTGAGTTATCAAAAGCCTTTACAATAAGCATTCTTCATCTACTTGATAACATCTATGAGGTTGTACAGTATTCTGGAGCTTTGAATGTCATCCACAAAGAGGAGCATTTGTAGGACCTCATCACCTGTAGGCAATCCATCTTTGATGTGGACTTCACACTGAGCTCCATAATTTATGATAGTGGCTGACATTAATAAACCTATGTTTCCTTGTTTTATGACTTGCTTGATATTATTAATCAGAGGATAGAACAAATTTATCTATGATATTACCTTTTTCAAGTAATATGTGATTCTGGCAAGTGCATGACACATATCTTGTTGGATACAAGGTTTTAAGGTAAATTTTTTTATAGTCACATACACAAAAATATTTATGGCAGCTCTTTTGTGGTGGTTACAAACTGGAAATTGAGGGGATGCTCATAAATTGGTGAATGGCTGAAAAGTTGTGGTATATGAATATAACTGAATACTATTGTGCTATAAGAAATAATGAACATTGGACTTCAGAAAAACCTGGAAAGATTTATATGAATTGATGTTGAGTGAAATGGGCAGAACCAGGACAACATTATACACAGTAAGAGCCACAGTGTGTGAGGACTGTGTCTGATAAACTTAGCCCTTCACAACAATGCAAGGATCTAAAACATTTCCAAAGGACTCATAATGAAAACTGCCGTCCACATACAGAGAAAGAACTATAGAGTCAGAATGCAGAATGAAGCAGACTTTTTTCTCTTTATGTTTTCTTTTGGTTTTTCTCAGGTTTCTCCCATTCATTTTAATTCTTCTATGCAACATGACTAATGTGAAAATGTGTTTAATAAGAATGTATGTGTAGAACCTATATAAGATTGCATGCCATATTGGGAGGGTATGGTAAGGGAGGGGGAGAAAATTCTAAACTTATGGAAGTGATTGTTGAAAAGTGAAAACAAATAAATTAATTATAAAAATAAGGTCTGAGATTTTTTTTTAAGTCTCTAATATCTTCTCTTTCAGATATCTTAAGAAAATATTGATTCCTCCTGTCCTCAAAACCGTCACTTCCAGTATAAACTACCTTTGTGTATACTTGGTCTAGTTCAGCTGCTTTTCCCATATTTTTTTTCAGTTCCATTTTGACTTTCTCATGCAGAAATTTGATACTATGGATGAAAGATTCCAAATGTAGTGGTTCTATTGTCTTTGACAGTAAAAAGAGTTTGTTACAAAAAAACTTTACAGATCTTTTCCATTTTTCATCCAGCGGTTGTCCTCCCTTCTAGTTTTACCCTCAAACATACTTTGGGCTTCTTTTGCAAAGTTGTTTCTTTTGCCATGTTTTCTTTGGACATATTTTTCTCTGTAATATTTCTTACTGTTCTATGATGGATTACTCCTTAATAATCTCCCACCCACCCCCATTTTCTGTAAAATTTCGCAAATGATTTTAAACTATAAACTGTATTGCCCTTGGCTGCCACATCTGTCTAGTTGGCAAAGAGATCAAATGTTAGTTGGCTGAGGTGGTTTCTCGGCTCTTCTAGTCTCATCATTATGGCAACTAATTTACAATGGCTAAACTTCTTTGGGAAATGTTTATTACCTGTGATGAGGTTCTCCATACATTTCCCCATTTGTGACATCTCCATTCTGTTTAAAATTGTCCGTTATCAATTGTGTTAATTGCCTCAAATAATTTTGTCTTATTTTATTTTTTTGGTTGTGCATTAATTTTGATCTTTGCTTTAAACAAGACAAATCATTTGAAAATGACCTTTACTTTAGTAATGGGTCGTTTCCTGTCCAAATATAACATTTCATTTTTAAAATGCTTTTTTTTTCTACTTGCCCTATCTGGTGCCTCTGGATTATTTTCTTCAAGAAGGCATTTATGACATATAGGCATTAGCCTCATAGAAGTATAATTATATACATGAAGCTAAGGTCATCATGGGTATTTGGCAACTCTCACTTCTTAATCCTGAATATTTTAAACATCTTCTTGACTGTATTTCCCATGCCCACCTCTGCATTAAATTTACTAAGTATCACTGATTAATATAATGCATAGGTCCTATGTAGAATCTTTCTCTCCATCCTCTGCAACAGGGGTTAGTGCATAAACAAGCAATTCTTTTCATGATGGTCTTTTTGTAAATATTTATCATGAGTACAGCAATAAGAGATGGCCAAATGAAACGTGAATTGATTTTTCTTATTGCCAACAGACACAGTATAATTTAGCTTTAGAATGAACAAGTGCAAATGTATTTTTAATTTTGAACAAAAATGGATAGCTTGTTCTTTATCTTGGATAAGAATTTAAAATATATGTTGATAATATTGCTGTCAAGTAATCTGATTACATGAAATGCACTCATCTTTTGTACCACATAAATTGTTTAGGTTAGAATATAAAAATGATTGTACTCTTAATGAGTTGAATTTTGAGAACAATAAAATTTAAACATGCAATAGTTTTCCAATAAGTAATAAAAAGGGCTAAATACCCTCCCTTTTTTCCACTTTAAGATTCTTGAGGTGGAAAAAAAACACATATGTAGCCCATATCATTGTACTGGCACATATGCAGTAAATTAAAGATTTTTCTCATTTAAGAAATGCTTTATACATCACCTTTATATTGCTGGGTTAACTGTTTGCTTTTAATTACTCTTAATTTTTGAGTAAAACAATAATGAAGTCATAAATTTTGAAATATTGCTCTTAATGGGTAAAAATGCATTTACAATACTAAGCACACAAAATCAAAGTTCCCAACTATTTTAAAACTGATTAGTATTCTTTAAGAAACTTTAAAGAACAAATTTTCTTACATTTGTATCTGTAATTCAATGAAAATCTTTAAGACAAGCAAAAATACAGCAAACTGTTAAGTCTTATGGTGCCTGCATTATTTATCACTGAAGTACAGTCACCTGATAATGGAGGAAACAGCTAGAACTTCCTCATTTGGAAGTAGCAGCCCTGGATCTATTTCCTGGCTCCATAGTGAGTTTGAGATAGGGCCCAAGCAATCTGTCATAAGCTATCTGACCTATAAAATGAAGATAACAATGTCTACTATATGCTGCCAAAAGAGAATTTAAAAATTAATCAGGGAATTAGTTATAGCTAATTCTGAAGAGCAGCAAAGTACTCAATTGAAAGGCATGGCATAGATATGTGATTAAATGAGTCTCTTTCCCCAGAGTAAATTTTAAAAAATGAATGTAAGACATTATTTAAAAACTTAACCCTGTACAGGCTGGACTGAAGAGAGGTTTTAAATTCTGAACAATGCAGGGTGGAGCCAAGATGGCAGAGTAGAGAGACAGACCTGCTCTAGCTTTCCCCCCTGTACTCAATAAAATACCTGTAAAAAAAATGACTCCAAGCAAATTCTAGAGAAGCAAAAGCTCAAAACAACAGAATGAAAGAGATTTTCAGCCCAAGACAGCCTGGAAGGCCAACAGGAAAGGTCTATTAGACCAGATTCAGAGCAGAGTGCAGCCCAGCCTGGGCCATGCAACACTGCATGGACAGGACTGGAGCAGGCTTCAGGGTGCAGAATCATGGGTAGCAGCTGCAGTTCCCAGATTTCTCAGCCCACAAACACCAAAGACAGCTTCAAAGGTCACTGAGAAAGCTCTTTCACCTAGGTGAGAGGAGTGTGCAGTCTGGCCCCAGTCCTGGCCCCAAGATGTCAGCAGCCACTGTGGCAGCAGCTTCCACTTTTAGAGTCCTCTGACTAAAGGCCCTGGGGGAATCGAGCAGCTGCTCTGGGTCTCAGTCCTGAGTGGTAATCCTGGAGTGAGGAAAACCATTGGCATGGTGGAGCTGGTGGAGGCTCTGGAGAAGGAATCCTACTCATAGATACTGGACAGAAAAGACTGCTTGTGGTTGCTCCCAGACTAGAGCACAGGCCAGGAGAGGAGTAAACTTCTCTCCCTTGATTGTGAGTCTTGAAGGAACTGGGAATTTACAGGTCCCTAGATTATGCACTCCACTTGAGAAAGGACTCAAAAGTCAAGTAACTGGCTGGGAAAATGCCCAAAAAAGGGGGAAAAATAAGACTACAGAAGGTTACTTTCTTCGTGAAAAGGTATTTTCTTCCATCCTTTCAGATGAGGAAGAACAAAGCATACAATCAGAAGAAGACATCAAAGTCAAGGTTTCTACATCCAAACCCTCCAAAAAATATGCAATGATCTCAGGCCATGGAAGAGCTCAAAATGGATTTTGAAAATCAAGTAAGAGAAGTAGAGGAAAAATTGAGAAGAGAAAAGAGAATGATGCAAGAAAATCACGAAAAGCAAGTCAACAGTTTGCTAAAGGAGATCCAAAAAAATGCTGAAGAAAATAACACCTTTAAAAATAGATTAACTCAAATGGCAAAAGAGATCCAAAAAGCTAAAGAATAGAAGAATGCTTTAGAAAGCAGAATTAGCCAAATGGAAAAGGAGGTTCAAAAGCTCACTGAAGAAAATAGTTCTTTAAAAATTAGAATGGAGCAGATGGAAGCTAATGCCTTTATGAGAAATCAAGAAATTATAAAACAAAACCAAAAGAATGAAAAAAATAGAAGACAATGTGAAATATCTCATTGGAAAAACAACTAACATGGAAAACAGATCCAGGAGAGATAATTTTAAAATTATTGGTCTACCTGAAAACCATGATCAAAAAAATAGCCTAGATATCATCTTCCAAGAAATTATTAAGGAAAACTGCCGTGATATTCTAGAACCAGAGGGTAAAATAAATATTGAAAGAATCTACTGATCATCTCCTGAAAGAAATCCCAAAAGGAAAACTCCTAGGAATATTGTAACCAAATTTGAGAGTTCCCAGATCAAGGAGAAAAATATTACAAGCAGCCAAAAAGAAACAATTCAAGTATTATGGAAATACAGTCAGAATAACATAGGATTTAGCATTTTCTACACTAAAGAACTGAAGGGCTTGGAATATGATATTCCAGAGGTCAAAGGAGATGGGATTAAAACCAAGAATCATGTACCCAGCAAATCTAAATATAATACTTCAGGGGGGAAAATGGAATTTTAATGAAATAGAGGACTTTCAAGCATTCTTGTCAAAAAGACCAGAGCTGAATAGAAAATCTGACTTTCAAATACAAGAATCAAGAGAAATATGAAAAGGTAAACAGGAAAGAGAAGCCTTAAAGAACTCACTAAAGTTGAACTGTTTACATTCCTACATGGAAAGGTGTTATTTGTAACTAATGAGATCTTTTTCAATATTATGGTAGTTAGAGGGAATATATATATATATGTAGGTGTGTATGGGTAGATATGTATATGTATATCATATATGTGTAGGCATGTATATGTACATGTGTATGTGTGTATACATAAATACACATAGGCAGAGGACACAGGTTGAGCTAAATATGAAGGGAGAACACCTAAAAAAATAAAATTTACTGTTGAATGGAATGTACTAGTCGTAAGAGAAAGAGAGAGGTAGAATGTAGCAAATCATCTCACATACAAGAAGTAAGAAAGAGCTTCTACATTGGATGCGAAGAGGGGGGAGATGAAAGGAAATAATTGAGCCTTACTCTTATCAGATTTGGCTTAAGGAAGTAATAACACTCACTCAATTGGATATGGAAATCTATTTTACCCTGAAGGAAGGCAAGGAGGAAGGGGATAGGAGAGGGAAGATAATAGAAGGGACAGCAAGTTGGGGAAAGGGATAATCAGAAGCAAACACTATTGTGGGAGGACAGGTCAAGGGAGAGAATGGAATAAATGAAGGGCAGGATAGGACAGAGGGAAATGTGGTTAGTCTTTTACAACATAACTATTATGAAAGTGCTTTGCATTGTTACACATGTATGACCTATATTGAATTGTTTATTTTCTCAATGAGGGTGGGTGGGGAAGGAAGGAGAGAATATGGAACTCAAAGCTTTAAGAATGAATGTCAAAAATTGTTTTAGCATGCAACTGGAAATTAAACTATACAGGCAATGAAGTACAGAAATCTCTTTTGCCTTACAAGAAAACAGAGAGGAAGGAGGATGGAAGAAGGGTAGGTAATAGAAGGAAAGACAGACTGGTGAAAGGGGTGGATGGGGTGTGTGCTGTCCTGGGGTGGGAGGGTGGGGAGAGATAAGTAAATTTTGAATTCAAATTCTTGTGGAAGTGAATGTTAAGAAACGAAAAATAAATGATATATTTTTAAAAATTCTGAACAATGCAGCTGCCCAGATTCCCTCTTCTAGGAAGAAAATATAAAACAGTACTAAGAAAGACTCAAAGCTGCTTTGGAAGCTTAAAACCTTGTGGTATTTTATTTGTATTATTTTAAATGTCCTTTTGAATAGATGGGCAGTTTTCAGACAAAGTTAAAAAAAAAGAATTTACAGTCATATGAAAAAATGCTGTAAATCACTATTGATTAGAGAAAGACAAATTAAAACACCTATGAGGTATCATCCCATACCTTTCAGATTAGCTAACATGACAAAAAAGGAAAAAGACAAATATTGGAGGTGATATGGGAAAAGTGGGACTATTATACTGTTCGTGGAGCTGTGAAGTGATTCAAAGAGTGTAGAGCAATTTGGATCTGTGTCTAAAGGGCTATAATACCATTCATACCCTTCAGCTAAGCAATACTGCTATTAGGCCTATGTCCCAAAGAGAAAAAAACAAAAAGGAAAAGAACCTATATGTACAAAAACATTTTGAGCAGTTCTTTTAGTGATGGTAAACAACTGGAAATTGATGGGATGCTCATCAATTGGGGAATGGCTGAAAGTTGTGGTGCATGACTGTGATGGAATACTATTGTGCTATAAGAAATGACAAACAGGATGCTCTCAGAAAATGAGAAGAATCAGGAGAACATTGTACACAAGAACAGCAATATTGTTAGATGAAGAACTGTGAATGGCTTAGCTATTCTCAGCAATACAATGTTCCAAGACAATTCCAAAGGACTTATGATGAAAAATGCTATCCATCTCCAGAGAAAGAACTGATGGGAGTCTGAATATAGATTGATGCATAATTTTTTTATTCTTTATTTTTCTTGGGTTTAGGTTTTTTTTTTTTTTGGTCTGTGTTTTCTTTTACAACACTACTAATATAGAAATATGATGTGCATGACTGCACCTGTATATCAAATTGCTTGCCTTCTCAATGATGGGAGAGGGGAGAAAGAGAGAAAAAGAATTTGAAACTCAAAATTTTTTTAAATGTTATAAATTGTTTTTACATGTAATGGTGAAAATAAAATATTAAATAGATTTTTTGAGTTGCAGAAGCTTGAACATGGCTGCATCTGTTCATTCAGTTTAGTGACCAACCATAACTCCCAACACACACACACACACACACACACACACACACACACAGTTCTGGATTAACTTGAATATAGTCTAACAGAACTCAATTTTCCCATAACTAGTAAAGCTGTCTGAATTAAAAGAAAATTGATCATTTTGTAGGTTTATTCATGTTGAAGAAACAAGTGCCTCCTACGCTTTATAAATAAAATCATCTTAACAGAAGAAAATAAATGAGATAGAGAGCAGCAGGAACTCCAGTTTAGGGTCCCCTAATAGCTAGCCTTTGTGTGTGTGTGTGTGTGTGTGTGTGTGTGTGTGTGTGTGTGTGTGTGTGTGTGTGTGTGTGTACATATACATAGAGTCAAAGTTTTTTTCACAAACGACACAAACTACAAATTTCTCTGGGTTATACAGAAGTAATATCAATCTCTACGAATTTAAAGTCAAGGCAACAAACATTTATTAAGTGCTTTCTATGTACCACGCACTGTGTTAAGTGCTGGAAATACAAATGTAAGCAAAAGGAAAGATGGTCCCTGGCCTCAAGAAGACAATTCTGAAAAGGAAGGGTCGTAAGGCATGGAGTCTAGTAAAGTGTGGAGAGTCCGACAAAAGGGGGGCCTGGAGAGGAATGCAGGAGTAGCTCCTCTCTGGTTCAGGTACTTTCCTTAAAATGAAGTTTGTGAAAGGAACTGACAAATCAGGGGAAAGAGTCTCAAGAGTAGATTGATCTTCCAGATTAAGAAAAAGGTCAAAGGTATGAAGTCATCTTTCGGGGTAAGCATGCTGCTCTGGCACAGTAGAGAAAGTCCAGAGAGAGCATATGAAGAATATAAAACCCAGACATGAATGAAGGCATGAAATGAAAAGGACTCCAGATGAAGAGGACCTTCGTTCAAGTTCCCAACCCTGCCATTTGCTATCTTTATGATCATGAAAAAGTCATTTGACCTCTCTGGGTTTCATTTTTTTAAATTTGAAAAATTAACAAGTTTGACAAGTTTGTCTTTACACTCCCTTCTAATTCTAAATCTATAATTGTATGATCTTTGACTATCAGCAAAGGTTTATTCTACAGAGATTATTGTCTGGAAGTTAACTTATAGTTCTATCCTATAAATTCCTTTTCAAACTTTCCTAGGCACTTAAAATCTATATCTTTTATTACTTTAACTTTTTATTATTAAATAAACAAACTAGTTGTACATAACTAAAACAATTAAATGTTATTGTATGTGAAATGGTGATCAAAGAAGTTTGCTGACCAACTTGCTGAGCTGACAGACTGATAAATCTTTGAGGCTTGGACTGTACCTTCCTATGGACACGTCCCTGGTCAATCTCATTAAGAGGATTGGGAACATCGTCTGGGACATGACTATTGACATTTCACTTAAGATAAGGACATTTCCCTAAGTCTTATTGATTGGGGATAGATTGATTGGTGTGGGATGTTGTAGACTGATTGAATATAAACTATGTGGTTTAGGAGTAAAATGCTTTTGCATTTGCAGTATCATAACTTTTTAAAAAATAAATCTTGAGAGAATTGAGTCTTTTTTATCTTTCTAAAGAGGAATACAAACCACAGGACGTATTATGAATGTGGAGTACGACACAGGTCACAGATGAAATACAGACTGTCAGTATGGGAAGGGTAATTATATCAACTATGTACATCCCGTTGTGAATCTTTTACATACTTTGCATATTTTTTTTTTTTACAAAACTTGCAATTTCTTTGGTATAGTAAGCTCCCAACAAGAAAACCACCTGCACCAATGTATATCAAGGCCTGGAATGCAACCTATAGTCTGAGAGGGCTGCCTGGGTCCCTGAGACGTTAAGTGGCTTTTTCAGAGTCATGCAGCCATCATGTGTCAAAGGCAGTGAAATAATGACAGTCCTATATCTGATCTGCATTGTTACCCTGAATGCCTGTATTAGAGTTGGACCCTTTCTAGCCATAACAAAACTCTGTCCCATCAAGAAGATTAAAAATGAAATCATATTTAAAACACAGTGTGAAACAACGACATTGGGGTTGGTCTGGAACTAGCTCCACCTGAATCCTACTTATAAAACTTTGACTATAAACCACATAGATTAATGTTTATCAATAATTTCAAGTCACTATACACTTCTAATTTCTGATTTGTTTCCTTTTTACTTGAGATAGGAGAGGACAGAGATTTCTCTCTGTAACCACTACTGAAATTAGGTTTGCAGAAGTGAAGAAGTTTTTTTTCCCTGAAAATAAAAATACATAATACATATATACATATAAAATATATAATAAAATTGTATAATGAAGAGGAGCAACTCTCAAAGATTTAAGAACTCTGATCAATACTATGACCAACCAAAAGACTTATGCCATATACGTTAAAAAACCCACAAAACTCTCTTTAACTTGTTAAAAATTTTAAAATTATTCTAAAAACTCAGATTATTAAAGGAATGCACATACTGAATTTAAAAGTTGAAATTTTTATACTTCAAAACCAAATATTTGAACAACAATTCCCTTTACTTACCTGCCAAGAATTAAGCTCATTGCTCCATGTAAATAATAAGTTATCATTCTCTGAACTATTTAGATAAAGGTGAGCTCATTAATTTTTTCAACAATAATTGATATTTCTCTACTTGGTTATTTTTCCACTAACTGGTAGGAAGCTAGTCAGATCAAAATTGTTTATTTGACACGAGGCTTTTTCTGATTCGTGTAGCTGCTAATGCCGCCCTGCCCTAAGACATAATACAATTATCTTTTTTTATACTATATGTTTTGTACATATTTATTAAATGTTTTCAGTTGACAACCATTTATTTTCTCTCCCTCCCATCTTTCCTGGGAAAGAAAACAAAGACATACTCAAGCAAAGTAAATTCCTATGTGTTGTCACTCTGAAAAGAATATAATCATCTTGGGTGCAAAAATTGTTGTATTTTTGTCTTTGTCCAGTACCTAGCCATGTATGACACATAGTAGGTGCTTAACAAAATGGCTGTTAATTGCTTGATTGTGTGTAAAATCAGTTACTAGGAAGAGTGGTCCTAAGGGAGAGGGTAATTCCTTCCAATGATCTTGCCTCTAATCCCATCTCCTCATTAGAAATGTGGGTGAATCAGAATACTTAGGGAAGAACACAGGTGATACTAATCCCACCTCCTCAAATTGCATGAGCCAATTAAAATATTGTTTCTTTATATGGAAGCCACTTATTCCCATAAAAACAGTGCCCGTTGTGAATCCTGGGGTAGGCCCACCAATGCTTTTCTGCCTTGATGTGGTGTTAAACTCCTTTTTAACTTTCTTTTCCTGAGTTTTGCCTCTTTAATGGGGTGAAGGCCCAAATGTAGAATTTTCCTTTTAACAATCTGGCAAGTCAAGTGGGAGACTTTCTGAGTGCCTTCCACCCTGCTCCACCCCAGCAGCTGACACTGGGACCTTTGCCTAATCTCAAACTAGAATGAACCCCTCTGGCATTACTTTGCTGTTAACTCCCCAAAACTCAGGAAGGATAAGGAGAAAGGAGAAAAAAGTCTCGAACTCAACGTGATTCTTTCTCATTTGTGCATGAAAAAAAGGAGCCATGCATGTGGGAAAGGGTCGTTGATGGGTATGGGCCCTTACCCAACATAAGGCTGCCCAGGAACAGAAAGGTTAAGGGACAACCAGTACCAGTAGGGGACTAGCAGGGAGTGCGTATGCCTCCTGCAGATGCCCCATTAAGCAAGCTAGTAAAAGATTGGAAAAGGAAAAAGATTGCCAGTTTGACAGTGAACATCCAACATGGAGAGGAATGGGTAGTTTACATTTAAAATTATGGGTAACACATTTGGCCAAATGAATATGGATCTTTTATTATCAACTGCATATGTTAAAATCAAACTTGAAAAACTTAGGGGAAAAAAAGCCATGGGGATACAGCATAGAAAAGAAGAGTGAGGAAGCCTAATGAAGTCTCAAAACAGCTGTAAGTTAATATGAAACACTGACTTTTGATCAAGATTTCAGTGGGAAATCAGAAGGAAAACTGAGATTGGATCTTTCTCTCTGCCTTCATAACATTGTTCAGGTTGGTGTTTGCAAAGATAAAAACAAACAAGAAAAAGAAGGAAGACTTTTTCATGGTTTGTAGAAATTTATGGCATTATAAACTAATTAGAGACTAAAATTTGTAACTGAATCTATTGACTGTAAATTTCTAAATTATGATTTAAAATTTTAGTAACTGCTAAAATGTTTTATTGGATTTTTTGGAAGTTTGACTAGCATATCACTGAGAATAAGGTGAGATGAACTTGAGAAAATAGTGAAAATAAAGAGAAGTGAAGAATCAGTGTAAAATGAAAGGTTAATTTCAAAGTTGGCAGAGAACTTAATTAAACTTCACTGGAGGGATACAAAGAAAGAAAGAGAAAGTTTAAGTAACTAGGGATGCAGAGAAGGTGTAGAAAGTTAAAGAAAGTTGGAGTCTGGTTGCAGGGAGGATTTGAAAAGAAAGAGTTTGGCATTTTGGAAAGACATTTGAGAAGAGTTTGATTCTGTTGAGATAAGAAGGATTTGAGAAACTTTTAAAGAAATGCCTGTTAGCAATTTCAGACACAGTATTTTATCAAGTTATAACATTGAGCAAATGGAAACTCTTAGAAGTAAATTTGTAGCATGAAATTATTTGAGTAGCATAATAACATTCAGAGCTTGAAAGATCATTCAAAGGGTGTATCCTAATTCTTAGAACCTCATGAGCACCAGAGGAGGGGGGATGGGATTGAGAGCCTGCCATGTAAAACCCCTCTCTTACTTGGGCTTCCAAGGTTTAAAACTGAAAAGCCTGTTGGGAGGTGAGGGGAAGGGTGGGGTTGGGTTAAAAACACAAAGGAATTGATCTGGCTCTGTTTGGGAATTTTAAAAGAAACAAAAAGGTTATGGGAAGGTGATAGCACTACCACAATTTTTTTGTAAGAGCTAACTGAAAGCAGTGGGTTCTGAAATCTGAGGTGCTGGAAGCTAATGGCCCTTGGAAAAACTGAGGTTTTGAATTAGTGATTATAAATTATTAATGATTCTAAATCCAGATTTGATTTGGTTGAAATTTGTTCTGAAACTAAATTATAATGTGATCTCATTTATGCAAATGAATTTAATGTAAAATACATGTGCCATATGGCATTAATACAATATGTTGGTAAAAACCCATGGATCAGGAAAATCTGAGTTCAAATCCGGTCTCACAAATTTATTATTAGCCAGGTAACCTTAACAGAGTTACTTCACCTGTGTTCAGAGAAGTTTCTTAGTCTATAAAGGGGAAAATAATAGTACCCACCTCCCAGGGTTGTTGTGAGGATCAAACAGCATAATCGTAAAGTACTTAGTACAGTGCCTGGCACATGGTAAGCACTATATAAATATTAATAAATCTAAATATATTGATCTTGAATGTAATCAATATAGAATGCCAAATATGCTAAAATGAATGATTTTCTAAATATATTTCTAAAATAATTTGGAAATGTATTCAATTAAACTGATGTCATTTGACATGTAATAAGTTTTAAATACATGGTATTGTGTATGTTATTATTCTGTTTCTAAAATTTTTCTTATACTGTGAAATTTAGGAAAGCATTGTATCAGAAATGCTGTGAGAAATCACTTTTCTTTTTAATATGGATACTGTTGGATTATGAACTGACATGTTAAAAGGATGTAGTTAAAATATCTGAAAACTGGTAAATTTTTATAGGGTATATTTTGTTCTAAAATGGATAAATTATTTGGCTATCACTTATGAGTATGTGAAATTGTATGTGTTAGTAAATAGTATGTATTGAAGTTACATCTTTGAGCCAACTCAACACCAATTTAAAGATTTCAATTTTGTTTTAGGGGTTAATAGGCAATACAGATTGGAGACTTAAGTGACCAAAATTTTTCTGAGGTCTTGAGTGAGCTATCATGTATTCAGTGTATATCTGTGAAATGCCAAAATGTGATTGTTCTGAATTTATAAATGAAGGATAAATGAAATGTCCTTAAATTTGCTCATTGTTAACTGTTGTTGCAATATGGAAAAAAAATAACTAGCCCTAAGCTGTGATTCGTTAAGTTTTGCTATTTGAGGTAAAACCTCATGGAACTGTAATTTGATATTCTTCTGAGTTTTGATTTCTGGCATGATCATCAGAATTGTTATTAAATCAATAAAACTGAAGGAGAATACGATGTGCTGCCCAAAAGGACTATGGTCGAAGAACTGCTATGGGTGGATTTTTGTCCCTGGGAAACAACTGAAAGGAAAACTTTGCAAAGGCAAAGGTAAGATCCTTTTGACTCAGTTTCCCATTGTACCATTTCCTTTCTGAATATGAAATTTTCCCACTTGGTTAATTCTGAGCCTGGTTATGAATAATGTAGAATTTTTCTACATGATTGGTGGCCAAATATGTCTCATGACTGGAATCAAATATAGCAAAGGGAGTTTTTCCTGAGAGAAATTATTTTCTATTATATTAATAACCCATTATTAATTAAGACCTAGGCTTTTTATTTCCTTATTCAGGGATAAGTCCCTTTAGGTGAGGCAGCCAATCTCTGAAGGACATGGCTGATAGATGAGATTGTCTTAATTCCCAAGAACATGCTCCTTGATCTTAAGCAGGATCCTACACAACTTGGAAACCTAACTTCTGTTTATAGGGTAAACAGAATCTAATCTGGAATTCACCTGCACCAAAGCAATAAGTCCATGCCCTTGTACCCTTCCACTGGAGTTTAGGGTAACCCCACTCATAAAGGAGAAAAATCACCAGTGTGGTTTGGGTAGAGATGGATTTCTGGAGGCAGTTAAGTCTCATGATCAAGCCAAGTTATCAGCTAAAGACTTTTAGCCCACCTCCTCATTTAAATGTCCACCAATAAAAGTTGATTTCTCCTGTCAGGGGGGAAATATTCAGTATCTCCATTGGGGGTCTTTGGTTAATGAGAGAAACCACTGACCATCAATTTATTGATTATTAGCTAGCCTAATTAATAAAGTGATTATTAGTTACCCAGAAACTCTGTCTCTTGGGTTTTTCATTCATCATATTCCCTGTTATGACCTGTATCAGATCACTCTGCACTCTGGAAGGAATAATCTTACTATCATAATATTGCTAATACTATGTTATACAGTTAATGTTCCATTAATATTAATTTTATCTTAAAATTAATATTTGTATTGCTACATTATTACTAATGTGCTAATAATAATATTGTTACTGTTGTAACCATAAGATCAAATATACGGAATATATATATATATATATTCTATAAATTGAAACTGCATTGTATTTATTTTTCTTTCATCTTTATGATAAAAGGAGACAGTAGCTTTTCCTTTCCATAGTATATCTTTAAACATTCTTTTGTGCTTCTGTATAAAATATCTAAAATAGTCAAAGAAATAAAAAGGAAGGAAGGAAGGGACAGGGTAGGGGGAGAGAAAGAGAGAGAGAGAGGGAAGGAGGAAAAGGGGAAGAGAGAAAATGTGCACACGAGTGCTTACACAATCTATAACTGCCTTGTACTTTTGTAGGAAATTTCTCAGTGCTCTGGCTGCTATCTTTTGAACTTGGGAAGTCCACTCTGAAGATCTCTTCAGCAAGATGCAAACAAACATAACTTTACCATGTGCTTTTAAAGGGATTCTATCAATATTCCAGATGCTGCCATTTCTTTGATTTAGAAAGTACTCTGTAAAGAATTCTGATTGATTCAGAAGCTGTGGATAAACAAGTATGACTGCTATTTGCTTCTGCTCCAAGACAGATAATACTTTCTCTGTGGGAAGAAAGGGGAAGAAATCTTCTCCCTAACTCATTGCTCACAAGAAGAAAAGCTAACTGGAATCCAGAAGATAATAGGAACTATTGTTTCAACTCACTTTCATAAATCAGGGGAGAAACTGGTGCTATAAGAAATGATGAAAAGCATGGCTCAAAGAAATCTGGGAAAAGACTGTATGGACTGACAAAAGCTGAAGTACATAGAACCAGAAGAACAATTTATACATTAACCACAACACTGGAAACATAAACAACTTGGAAAAGATTTAACAATCCTGATCTACCCATTGACCAACCACGAGTCCAAAGACCAGATAGTGAAACCATGATACCTACTTCTTGATATAAGATTATAGTCTCAAGGTTCAGACTAAGACATACAAATTGGCCACAGTGAATGTAGGAATGTGGTCTTATTTAATATGAATACTTCTTAGTTTTTCCCCCTTTTTTTCAATGAGGAGGAGTGAAAAAGAGGAAAATAAATTCATTCAATGGAAATAAAGTTATAATTAAAAAAAAGAAAAAGTGGCTTCTCCGACAAAAGTCTGTCTTTCTCAATACAAACGAGTCAATCAGTAGGAACTCTCTATATTCTTTCAACAAATTATGAATGGGCATGCCCATACTACCTCCCAAATAGCTGTAAACCAAAACCTATGCCCTGTTGAGTCAGAAATCTCAGAGACCACCAAATCTTTAACACTTAAAACTGTTTGTAGATGTTCTTTCCTTTTTCTAGCTATATGGAAAATACTTTAATCACATTTTAAAAAGGAATTTTTTAAAAGGAATTTTAAAAATTATAGTAGAGTAATAACTTTTGATCAAGTGATGCCACACCTAGAGGTCTACATCCCCCAAGCAGTCAACAGAAGAGGAAAAGGACCCAAAGGTCTTTTTTTTCAGAAGTTCTTTTGGTAGTAGCAAAGAAGAAAAAACCTAGAAGCTAAAAAGGTTCTCTTCTTTAGAGAATGGATGAACAAATTGTGATATATGAACATAAAGGAGTATTATAGCTCCACGAGAAATGACAAAATGACTGGTTTCAGAGAAAATATGAAAGGCTCTATGAGCTGATACAGAATAAAGTGATCAGAAACAGAAGAATACTTTATACTATAACAATATTACAAAGACACAACTTTTAAAGACATATGGGCTCTAACCAATCCACTGGCAAACTACAATCCTAAAATTAAAAAAAAAAGTTAAAATATGCTACCAACCTTCTCACACATAGTTGATAATATTCAAAATGCAGAATTAGACAAACATTTTTGACATGACCATTGCAAGAATTTGCTTTAAATATGTATATTTGTTGCAAGAGTTTTCTTTTTCTTTACTTTTATTTTTTATTATTATTGTTCAATGGAGAGGGAGGTAGGATTAAGAAAAAAAATACTTACTAATTGAAAAAATAATAAAATTGTAAAAGAGGATGGTAGAGTGATTAGATACAAATTTGTTAAGTCCTCTGAGCCACAGGCCACAAAACTGTCCAAAATATTTTTAACTCTAGAAAAAACTTTAAGAAAAATGAACTCTCTAATAATTTCATGAAATTCATGTCTAAGACTATTGAAAAAAGCCCTCAATTATGTTTTTAAAAAATTCTTCAGGGGGTAGAGCTAAGATGATGGAGTAAAAACACAGACTTGCTAGAGTGCTCCCCTCAACATCAGCCAAATAGCTGTAAAAAATGACTCCAAACAAATTCTAGAGCTGCAGAATCCAAAGAATCATGGAATGAAGCAAATCTCCAGCCCAAGCAGCCTGGAAATTATATGGGAAGCATCATTGCCACCTGGGCTGCGCAGGCACAGATGGGCCCTGAGCAGGCCTTGGTGAGAAAGACTCTCTGGTACCTGTAGCAGACTTCCAGACTTCACAACCCCAAAACACCCAGAACAAACTGGAAGGCCAGTGGGAAAAAAACTGTCTGACCTCTGTGTGAGAGACTAGAGTGGTACTGGCCCCAGTCCCAGGAAAGTGGAAGGGGGAGGAGCAGCAGCAGGGGCAGAGGCAGTGGCTGTTTCTGGAGCTCTGGGCCCATAGATTGTGGGGGGATCAAGTTGCTGACAGTACAACCTTTCATCCCCACTGGAAACAGAGAACTACCTTGACAAAGAGCTCAATAGTCAAGTAAATGACTGGGGAAACAAGCAAAAACCGGAAGAAGAATCAAATTATAGAATCTTATTTAGGTGACAAGGAAAACCAAAATATACAAATAGAAGATAACAAAGTCAAAGTTCCTTCATCCAAAGCCTCCAAAAATAATATGAATTGGTCTCAGGCCATCGAAGAGCTCAAAAATTTTTAAAATCAAATAAGAGAAGTAGAGGAAAAGTTGGGAAGAAAAATGAGAGTGATGCAAGGAAATCATGAAAAATGAGTCAACTCCTTGTTAAAGGGGACACAAAAAATGATGAAGAAAATAACATCTTAAAAAATAGACTAACTCAAATAGCAAAAGAGATCCAAAAAGTTAATGAGGAGAATAATGCCTTAAAAAGCAAAACTGGCCAGATGGAAAAGGAAATCCAAAAGTTCACTGAAGAAAACAATTGCTTAAAGATTAGAATGGAGCAGATGGAAACTAATTACTTTAGGAAAAAATCAAGAAATTATAGAACAAAACCAAAGGAATGAAAAAATAGCAGGCAATGTGAAATATCTCATTGGAAAAACAACTGACCTGGAAAATAGATCCAGGAGAGACAATTTTAAAATTATTAAACTACATGAAAGCCATGATCAAAACAAAATAGCCTAGACATTATCTTTCAAGAAATTATTAAGGAAAACTGCCCTGATATTCTAGAACCAGAAGGTAAAATAGATATTGAAAGAATCCACTGATCACTTCCTGAAAGAAATCCCAAAAGGAAAACTCCTAGGAATATTGTAGCTAAATTCCAGAGCTCCCAGATCAAGGAGAGAATATTGCAAACAGTCAGAAAGAAACAATTCAGGTATTGTGAAAAGACAATCAGGATAACATAAGATCTAGCAGTTTCTACATTAAGAGACTGGAACGCTTGGAATATGATATTCCAGAGATCAAAGGAACTAGGGTCAAGACCAAGAATCACCTACCCAGCAAAAGTGAATATAATACTTCATGGGAAAAAATTGATAATTCAATGAAATAGAGGAGTTTCAAGCATTCTTGATGAAAAGACCAGAGCTGAATATAATATTTGACTTTCAAACACAAGAATCAAGAGAAGCATGAAAAGATAAAGAGGAAAGAGAAATCATAAGGGATTTACTAAAGTTGAACTGTTTACATTCCTACATGGAAAGATAATATTTGTAACTCTTGAGACTTTTCTCAGTATTTGAGTAGTTGGAGGGATTATGATTATATTCACATAGACAGAGGGCACAGGGTTAATTGAATAGGAAGGAATGATATCCAAAAACATAAAATTAAGGGGTGAGAGAGGAATATATTGGAAGGAGAAAGGGAGAAATGGAATGGGGCAAATTATCTCTCATAAAAAAGGCAAGAAAAAGCTTTTTCAATGGAGGGGAAAAAAGGGAGGTGAGAGGGAAGAAGTGAAGCTTGTTCTCATCACATTTGGCTTAAGGAGGGAATAACATGCACACTCAATTTGGTTTGAAAATCTATCTTACACTACAGGAAAGTAGGGGAGAAGGGGATAAGTAGGTGGAGGATGAAAGAAGGGAGGGCAAATGAGAGGAGGGAGTAATTAGAAGTAAACACTTTTGGGGAGGGACAAGTTGAAAAGAGAAAACAGAATAAGTGGGGGGGCAGGATAGGATGGAGAGAAATATAGTTAGTCTTACACAACATGACTGTTGTGGAAATCTTTTACAAAACTGCACATATATAGCTTATATTGAATTGTTTGCCTTCTCAGTGGGGATGGGTGGGGAGGGAGGAAGGGAGAGAAGTCAGAACTCAAAGTTTTAGGAAGGAATGTTGAGAATTGTTTTTGCATGCAACTGGGAAATAAGAAATACAGGTAATAGGGTATAGAAATCTGTCTTGCCCTACAAGAAAAGAGAGAAGATGGGGATAAGGTAAGGGAGGGGTGTGGTAGAAGGGAGGACAGATTGGGGGAAGGGGTAATCAGAATGCACAGTTTCTTGGGGTGGGGGAGGGGAAAGATGGGGAGAAAATTTGGAACTCAAAATCTTATAGAAATGAACGTTAAAAACTAAAAATTAATTTTTTAAAAAATGGGGTAAATTATCTCTTACATAAAAGAGTCAAGAAAAGTCTTTTTTAATGGAGGGGAAGAGGGAGGAGGTGAGAGAGAAAGAGTGAACCTTACTCTCATCAGATTTGGCTTAAGGAGGGAATAACATGCACACTCAATTTGGTATGAAAATCTATATTACACTAAAGGAAAGTAGGGGGAAAGTGGTTAAGTGGGGGGTGGAGGGAAGATGATACAAGAGGGAGCAAATGGGAGAAAGGAGTAATTAGAAGTAAACACTTTGGGGAAGGGACAAGGTCAAATGAGAGAATGGAATAAATGAGGGACAGGGTAGGATGGAGGGAAATATAGTTTTTCTTACACAACATGACAGCTATGGAAATGTTATGCATGACTACACAAGTTTTTCTAGTGAAAACAAGAAATAAGAAACAAAAAAGTTGTACTAGAACTTATATAAGACTAAAAGTTACAATACCCCAACCTAAAATCAGCTTCCCCACAAATGTAAACATTTTTTTCTATGATAGAAGATGGCCATTTGAAATTTTATCTACAGAGAACTGTAGATAAAAATCTTCATATGAAACGATTCTCTTAAGAAGCTCTTCTCACTGGGAGAAACATGTCAAGACAGTTCATCAATCCTTAAGGTATGTATGATGGGGCTCAGAATGATTATGACTGAACGTATAACATTTTGTCAAAAACAAATTCCCTAATGCTGAAGGAGAAACCACATGGATCTTAAGGAGTCATTTATATTTCCTCCTAGGCTTAAAATAAGTTTATTATTGTAACTGGGTGCTACATAGGAAAAATTATTGAACTCTTCATATCCTTCAGTCCAGGGACCTCACTCTTTGGCACATGCCTCAAGGCAGTCAAAGACAGATAAAAGGTCTCACATACAACAAAATATTAATAGCAACATATTTTATACAAATTCATTAAACAGATACATTTTTACAAAGTTCTTTGACATCATAGCATAAGTAAATGAATATATGCATAGAGTACATAGAGACAGATATTGGCATTTCACATGAGTTGCACATGGACTCCATTTGTTTTCTTTGAACTATAAATAATTCTGATAACTATATGAGTTTTGTGAACTCAGTGCTTAGAAGGGGCATAGGAAAAAGTGCTGGATAGTGTCAGTGACTAAAGCTACCAGTGTGAGAAGGGTGAAATGTACCCAGGATAGATCAATAAGACAGAAAAGTGAGATATCTTCCAAAGAGTACCATGCTATTTGCATTCTTGAAAGAGCATGTGACACAAGTATTACAAATGTATGTATCCATATGAAACTAGGAAAAGGAAATATGAGCAGAGTTAGGGTAAGCATTTGAATGTCAGCTCTGGTACCAATTCTTACATAAACTTAGGAAAGCCACTTGTACTGTGTAAGATTCTGTATTAGATGTGACCACAGAAAAAACATTTCTGGGCCAGTTTTCTCATCTCTAAAAATAAGGCTGTTAGACTAGAGTAGTGGTATACAACTCAAATAGAAATGGATCCCTGAAGGCCACACACTAATTTAGAAAACCACAAATTAATATTAACTATGTTGTATTGTATTTTTGTTTATTTTGTTAAAATTTCCGAATTACATTTTAATCTGATTGAGGAGAATAGAGGTTGTTCCACAAATTTTACACTTCTGGATCAAATGATCTTTCAGGTCCATTCAAGCTCTAACATCTATTGTTCTCTGGTTTAACAACTGACTCATACAGCTTTTGTGGAGATGAGAAAGTAGGCATGTAGGTTAGTAGTTACTAATGTCTTCTTGGTGATTTTTATTTTGGCAATAATTTCATCCATACTTTTTCCATTCATTTGGTACCTTCTCTTAAATTTAAAAAAAAATCCCTGTTATGAAATATGGCTTTCTAGAAAGGAGGAAAGAGATACAGGAAAGAATAAAGTTCATATGAAAACAAAAGATTTGAATAAAATCTATTTTTAGAAATCAGTGCCTTCACGCCTTCAGAATTTGTTACCTCCTATATGGTTCTTTCCATGTGTACTTGGTAAAGTCAAGCTTTCTTATTTTTTAGTCAATTAGTTGTGTTTGACTCTCTGTGACCCCATTTGGGGTTTTTCTTGGCAGAGGTATTGGTTTGCCATGTCCTTCTCCATCTCATTTTATAGATGAGGAAATTGAAGCAAACAGGATTAAGTGACTAGCCCAGGATCACACAGCTATTAAGTTTCTGAAGTCAGATTTGAACTCAGGTCCTCCTGACTCCACGGCTGGCATGCTATCGACTGCTCTTCTTTAGCTGATCTTCCTAATTTTACCTTTTTAAGGGTAATTTCTACTTCCACATTAGGTGTTTCTAATCCTATGGTTTTAAGGATACAAATGTGGTAGTTCCATTGTCATTGATGGTGAGAACAGAGTGAAATAAAAATCCTGGCAAATCTGTTCAGTTTTGCATCTCTTTGTTATCCTTCTTCCAGTTTCATCTGTCAGACTCTTGGTATAATCTGGATTAATAGTTTCATGCCAAACTTTCTTCAAGTTCGATTGCTATTGCTTTTCACTCTTTTGTCAGTCAATATTGCTCATAATCCACTATCCTCCATAATGATTTGCAAATAAGATTGTATTCTAAATCAAGGCTGCCCTTGACTACATCATCTCTTTTCTTGGTAGCAAGATCAACGGTGTGAGATATTTTCTAGGATCTTCTGGCCTCTATTGTCCTGACTATTTTGCATCAATTTGCTTCTCTTAGAAATGATAATAATAAGAGTCAATGGCTTTGCTTTTATGCATTTTCTATTTTTCAGAGTTATCAACTTTTTGGTTATTGGAAAAGACACAACATCTTCCCAACTTTTTCTTCTTAATGTTCTTCTGATCTTGGCTTTCGTTTCAAGTAGCTGGTAGTCTGAGTGCAAACATACAGCAGATTCTGAAATGACTTCGGTGTTTGTAATCGATCATATCTAGTACTTATGATACAGTTGATTTTTCGTGATGTAATTCCAGGTTTATTAGGTCCAAAACTTGCCAACTCATCTTGAAGAAAACGTCCGTGGTATACAGGTATGTGGGTTCTGAGTAATATAAACTTTTGACCTCCTTAATTTCTTGATTTAAAACTACTTTTTTTCACCAGCCTTTGCTGATTTTATCTTTGCATTGAAGTCACTGATTATCAAAGCAAGGACTAACTTAATTTGGGAGATCTTGTCAAGTTCTCATAAAATTTCTCAGTTTCATCCTCTGAAATGGTTTTTGACATGTAATTATCTTCGTGGTCATATTTTTTACTTGCACTTATGAGCACCGAAGCACAAGATGATGAAGTATCCCATAAAATTATGCTTCTTGTTACCTATAAGCATACAAAGAAACCAAATCCACCAGCTCCTTTATTTGATGTTTTTAGTTACATCTGTGAACCATCTCTTTGTTTAGATAAATAAACAACTTCTTTGTCTTCTAGTTTAATTTGAAGTAAAAAATCCAATAATGATAGGCTTCAGTTCCTCCACTGGCACAATTATTCATTTATCATTGGCCAAAGATCTCATATTTAGACTATCAACAATTAAATTAAAATTTATAGGTTCTCTAACAGCAGTGTTATTCTTAGCACATTCTGATTTTTGTCCTCCATCTTCCCTCCAACGTCCCTTCTCATTTCATGGGTCAACATAGAATAGCCAACCTGCTAGGGAAATAATTCTGTATACTCAGGCAGGTACACAGAACCAGTGTGCCTATCTTAACCATCTAATAGGAGGACAATACTTAGAAAATAAGGAAAGCAAATGTTATAGGAGGATGTCTTTGGACCCAGGAGATAGATAGATAGATAGATAGATAGATAGATAGATAGATAGATAGATAGATAGATAGATAGATATATTTGTTCTGGGGATATTGACAGTGATAGAAACCAGATGATGAGAGAATTGGGAGGGAAATTACCATTCATCAATAATCTCTATTAATTATATACAGAGTGTCCCAAAAATCTTAGGGTATTTTTAAACTTTAATAACTTTAGAAGTATAAATGCTACAAACTTTGTTTATGCTTCTTTTACAACTTAGTTTTGTGAACTTTGAAAAATGAAATTTTAAGAAAATAGGGTACCCTGTCAATAAGCATTACATGTGTGACAGTTTCTAGATGATAGTTTCTCAGTGTAGTGAGTCATTAGATTCTTCTTGACTAATCAGCTCAGTTATCAGATTTACCTCTATTAGAATTTTTCTTGTGGAATCATGTCAAAACAGTTGGGTCTACATCAAAACGCCATGCTTTGGAAGATCTTAAGATGAAGATTACAAATGCAATCCTTTTAGTCACTGTATAACAGATGATGAAAGGTTTTACAAAGTTCAAAAATTATCTATGCATAGCACAATAGTGCTCAAGTTGAATTTTAATACGAATCATCAAATTTTTAAAATGTGAATATTTAACCTTTCAATTGTTGCTTTTTGTAAGTTGGTAGCATTTCTTTTTCTGAACATACTAAAGCTTAAAACTGCACTAAGACTTTTGCATAATCTCTATAATCTTATTACCCAAGACTAGGTTTAAATAATGCAGTGAAATTCCAAGAAATTAAATAAACAGTTCTATTTAGAGTATTGTATAGTATTGTATTGTATTGCATAATATAGCATGGTTATCTATATAGAGTATGCAAACAGTATGTATATATAATTTCAGAGCAAATAACTTTGAAGGAAGTTACATATAACTTCTTCCTATAAGAGGAAGAAGGAAAACCTAGGCAACATCCATGGCATTCCTTTTATAGCCAATGCAAGATCCAAAGAATTGAAAAAGTGGAGACCTAATTATGGAATCAGTGAGTTTCATATCTCCCTGCTACAAAGTTGAGACTGGGGCACATTGCTAGGAGAGAAAAGATAGGGACACCTCCAGCACCACATTTATAGAGATAAACTCCATTCTCTTCAAGGTTAAGAGCTATTTCTACATATGAATAAGCCATTTTATTGAAATCTGTTCAAATTTAAATAATAAAAGCTATAATGAACCTACATATTCTGAAAAACATTTTAGAAACAGGAAATTTCAGAAATTAGATTTACTTCACATCTGATTTTCCCAATGCCTTTACCATTATCATCAAAGAATGACTGAATTTTTCTTCTTACCTTTAAATATTTGACTAGTTTCTGAATTTGCCAGTATTCAGAGGGCAAATCTGTTTGTCCTTCCTGACGATGATCAGGCTGTTCTTCATCCTCCTCACTCTCTGAGGAACTTTCACTAGACAACTCCTCTACCTTCTCAAAACTTTTACTAAGAATGAAACAAAACAGATAAACTAAAATATGTAGATACACATTAGCTTTAAGATACTAACAAAAATAAGCAGCAAAAAATAAGTCATTAGCAGCTATGGTCACTGTAGTTGAATGCTACCCTTAAACTCTACTTTCTAAGATTCATGGCACTCTTACATACAAACTCTGATAGATAAGTGAACATAGTGATATCCACAGGATACCTATCTTATAATTAGATTTCTGTTGACTTGTCCAGAGCAATGTGAATGAAAAGAACTTTGGGAAATGAGTATAACATTAAACTATGGCCTCACAGTGATATAGTCTCCTTAATAAAAACAAAAATAGATCAATATTTACACTATTCTCATCATCCCTGAGCTAATTAAACTGGAATAGCAGAAGAAACAAGAAAGACAGTACATTATTGGTCCAACAGTGACTAGGGCCAGAGGGATATCCACAGTTATACATTAGAAATAATGCCTAAAGAAATATTTTTGGTTTTTTGGACTAACATTATAACTATCCAGGTAAAATTTAAAAAAAGTTATAAGGCACAGGGAAAAAGGAATGCACTAAAGAATAAATGAGGAAGAATAGAAGGAACTTGCTATTTTATATAAATGGAGTACACAAGAAGGAGAATATATAAATTTGGAGAAAAGGATGAGAGGCAAGCATTTCATGACCATATTCTTTTCTAAACAAGAAAAACTGAAGATTACACACACACACATACACACAAAGTTTGGTGTAAAAACACACTAAACTCATTTTAATGTGTAAAAACACATTAAAATGGATGAGGAAATGGAAGGGGAGTATAAATAAGAAGCATAATGTCAGGGAAGAGATAGTCATAAGCAAAAAAAAAAAATTAACTTTGGAAAGTTAATCATAAAAGTTAGTTTAAAAGACCAAAAGAGTAAGGACCAAAGAGGGGGCTTGAGGCTGAGAGAAGAGGTAGACTGAATATATCACTTTGGTAACAGATATTAATCTGGTTCCTTCCCTTTGTCTCTATCCTTCTCTTCTTCTTTATAAAGAAGGGGCCAGAAATAAAAGAGGAAAAAAAGTATAAGAAGATATAAGGGATAGAAATACATGATTAACAACCTTAAGAGTGAATTTTAATGGAATGAACTCATCCATAAAACAGAAGAGAGTTGTAAAATGGAATAGAAAGCAGAATCAACAATATGCCATCTATGAGTAATATACTTGAAATGTAAAGATTCATAAACAATTAAAACGTGATTCTGGATCAGAGCTTATTATGCTTCAAGCAAATTTTAAAAGGCAGCAGTAGCAATCATGATTACAGAGAGGGCAACAGTAAAAACTGACTTATTTAAAATAGATAATTAGAGAAGCTACATATATACAAATAATAAAATATAATACACACATGTATTTGTATGTGTGTGTACCAAAATGGCATAGGACCTAAGTATTGGAAGGAAAATGTAATTGAGTTACAAGGAGAAGTAGATTACAAAATTTTAATACTTGGGAAACTCAATGTATTCAAGGTAATTTTTAGAAAGACACATAAATGTTTTACATAATTGTACATGTATAACCTATATCTGATTGCTTGCTGTTTCAGGGAGGGAAGAGGAAAGGGAGGAAAGGAAGAATAGAATTTGGAACTCAAAATTTTAAATAAAAATATTTTTAAAGACACAAAAAATGTGAATAGACTTAGAAAAGTTAGATTTGGGGGGGGGGGGGGCAGAGCCAAGATGGCGGAGTCGAAAAACACACAAATGCAGGCTCTCCCCACACAGCCCATAAAATACCTGTAGAGAGGGACTCTCAACAAATTTTGGAGCAGCAGAAGTGGAGAACAACAGAGTGGAGGAATTTCCAGCCCACGGTGACTTGAAAGGCCCACAGGAAACATCTGTTTCACTGGTGCTGAGCGGAGAGGTGCTGCTCTCAGAGAGCCCTCAGGGGCAGAATCTGTAGTCTTGAGATCCCCAGTCCCAGTAGCAGTGAGTTCGCAGATACCTCAACCCAAAGGCACCAAAGGTCAGTGACAGGGTTTTTTCAGCTGGCCAGGAAGGAAGAAAGGCCTTCCCATAGCTCTGGCCTTAAGCAGCCACAGCAAAGTCCACATTGGGTGGGCAGCAGCATTTCCTACAGCCCAAATCCATTATTGGATCATAAAAACCCTGGGGGCACTGAGGAGCTAATTATTACCTCAGCCCTGTGTAGAGACCCTGAGGGAGCTGGTCTTTGTCTCACACTGAATGGTGGCCCTGCCCCCACAGCTTGACTGAATCCCAGCCCCCCAGTGCTGGCTTGGGGGAACTGGAGGCCAGGCAGCTTTGGAAAGGAAACTCTGCTAAGATTCTGGGCACAAAAATCTCTCCCTGCTCCCAGACCACTATACTTGATTGTGCCACTTTGGAGGAACTGAGATCTTAGATTCCCAGAGTATACCCTACTCTTGACAAAGGACCCAAAAGTCAAGTAACTGGTTGGGAAAATACCCAAAAAAGGGGAAAAAAATAAGACCATAGAAGGTTACTTTCTTGGTGAACAGATATGTTCTCCCATCCTTTCAGATGAGGAAGAACAATGCTTACCATCAGGGAAAGACATAAAAGTCAAGTCTTCTGTATCCCAAACAGCCAAAATAAATATTCAGTGGTCTCAGGCCATGGAAGAGCTCAAAAAATGATTTTGAAAATCAAGTAAGAGAGGTGGAGGAAAAACTGGGAAGAGAAATGAGAGAGATGAAAGAAAAGCATGAAAAGCAGGTCAACACCTTGCCAAAGGAGACCCAAAAAAATGCTGAAGAAAATAACACCTTGAAAAATAGGATAACTCAATTGGCAAAAGTGGTTCAAAAAGCCAATGAGGAGAAGAATGCTTTCAAAAGCAGAATTAGCCAAATGGAAAAGGGGGTTCAAAAGCTCACTGAAGAAAATAGTTCTTTCAAAATTAGAATGGAACAGCTGGAGGCTAATGACTTTCTGAGAAACCAAGAAATCACAAAACAAAACCAAAACAATGAAAGAATGGAAGATAATGTGAAATATCTCATTGGAAAAACAACTGACCTGGAAAATAGATTCAGGAGAGACAATTTAAAAATTATGGGCCTACCTGAAAGCCATGATCAAAAAAAGAGCCTAGACATCATCCTTCATGAAATTATCAAGGAAAACTGCTCTGATATTCTAGAACCAGGGGGCAAAATAAATATTGAAAGAATCCACCAATCACCTCCTGAAAGAGATCCAAAAAGAGAAACTCCTAGGAACATTGCGGCCAAATTCCAGAGTTCCCAGGTCAAGGAAAAAATATTGCAAGCAGCTAGAAAGAAACAATTCAAGTATTGTGGAAATACAATCAGAATAACACAAGATCTAGCAGCTTCTACATTAAGGGATTGAAGGGCATGGAATATTATATTCCAGAAGTCAAAGGAACTAGGACTAAAATCAAGAATCACCTACCCAGCAAGACTGAGTTTTCAGGGGAAAAAAATGGTCTTTCAATGAAATAGAGGACTTTCAAGCATTCTTGATGAAAAGACCAGAGCTGAAAAGAAAATTTGACCTTCAAACACAAGAATCAAGAGAAGCATGAAAAGGTAAACATCAAAGAGAAATAATAAGGGACTTACTAAAGTTGAACTATTTATATTCCTACATGGAAAGACAATATTTGTAACTCTTGAAACTTTTTTCAGTATCTGGGTAGTTGGTGGGATTACACACACACACACACACACACACACACAGAGAGAGAGAGAGAGAGAGAGAGAGAGAGAGAGAGAGAGCACAGGGTCAATTGAATAAGATGGGATCATATCTTTAAAAAAAATGGAATTAAGCAGTGAAAGAGAAATATATTGGGAGGAGAAAGGGAGAAATGGAATGGGGCAAATTATCTCTCATAAAAGAGGCAAGTAAAAGACTTTTCAGTGGAGGGAAAAAGAGAGGAGGTGAGAGAAAAAACATGAAGCTTACTCTCATCACATTTGACCAAGGCAAGGAATGAAATGCACACTCATTATGGTATGAAAAAACCTATCTTACAATACAGGAAAGTGGGGGAGAAGGGGATAAGCAGGATGGGAGGGATGATGGAAGGGAGGGCAGTGGGAGGAGGGTACAATTTGAAGTCAGCATTCTTGGGGAGGGACAGGATCAAAAGACAGAATAGAAGCAATAGGGGGCAAGATAGGATGGAGGGAAATATAGTTAGTCTTACACAACATGACTGTTATGGAAGTCATTTGCAAAACTACACAGATATGGCCTATATTGAATTGCTTACCTTCTGAAAGGGAATGGGTGGGGAGGGAGGGATGAAGAGAAGTTGGAACTCAAAGTTTTAGGAACAACTGTTGAATATTGGTCTTGCATACAACTAGGAAATGAGAAATTCAGGTAATGGGGTATAGAAAGTTATTTTGCCCTACAGGACAAAAGAGAAGATGGGGATAAGGGAAGGAAGGGATGTTAGAAGGGAGGGCAGATTGGTGATAGGGGCAATTAGAATACTTGGCGTTTTGGGGTGGGGGTAGGGGAGAAACGGGGAGAAACGGGGAGAAAATTTGGAACCCAAAATTTTGTGGAAATGAATGTTGAAAACTTAAATAAATAAATTTAAATAAAAAAAGAAAAAAGTTAGATTTGTTAGCTCTCTGGTGATTATTGAAAGGAAATAGAAAAGAATCTGCCTATGTCTGAGATATATATAGCACCATTACAAAAACTGTACATATACTAAGTGGTTATGAAAACTTCACAATGAATTGGTAGGTCAAAGAACAAATCATAGAAACAACAGATATTTTCTTTAAACAAAATGACATTAGATAAACTTACAGAAATAGAAAAAAATCAAACTGCCAATATAAAAAATGAAATAGAACTTGCAATTAATGAATAGTAAATAACCTATTAGAAATAATTTCAAACAATACCAGCAAAAATAAATGAAATTGATGAATAGTTACAAAATATCAAATACCCAGATTATCAAAAGAAATAGCAAATTTAAATAACATTCTTAGAAAAAGACATTGAACAAGCCATAAATTAACTCAGATTTTAGTAACATTAGAGATTTAAAATTCATTTAGAGTTAAGGTCACTACTCTGATAGATGAATTATATATATTCAAGTTTTTTTTGAAGTCCCATAATTCACTAGATTCACATTTCAAAAATAAAACATACAGCTAGGTCTTGATTAGTCAGAACAATTACTCCCATGAAGTGGTTGCATGTATTCAAATTCACACTATTTAAAGTTATAAGTATGTAAAAGTTATAAGCATGTAAAGTTATAAGTATGTAAAATATGATCATTTGTTCCAGCCCAATGGAAATACACAGTATAAATTCAAATAATGCAAACACTTCATGGAATTCATTATTCCCACTACTTGGGACCTCCTCACTGTACTATTTAAATGGGGAACCTAAAGACTTGAATAAACATCCTAAAGTTTCCAACACTGTAAGCCTCTACAATTTTAGGTTTCTGCTATTTTCTCCACCTACTTAAGGGGAAAAATGATGGTAATCAACTGAAAAATTATCAAGATTACAGAGGATGTTTGCAAGGTTACCACAAAGACAAATTTTGGTCCAATTTTTCTGAATTATAATAAACTCTAAAGTAGTGGGTTAAAATTAATGAAGTCTTATTTTTGTAGGAGTGAAGAAAAACTAGTATACAATATAAAAATGAAATTAAAAGAAAAGTATACCGTCTTGAAGAAGATTGCGTTTTTCCAGCTGAAGTTGAAGGAGACACTGATTTTGGCTTATCTGTAACTGATAGAGTAGCAGACTTCTCATCTTGGCTTTCTTTTGATGAGTCTTTTTTCCTAAAATTATTAATTATATTGTTACTTTATGCAAATGAAAATATGATAAATTTGCACAACAAATTATCTTCATGTTAACCAAATATATCTCACTTTCTACTATATAACTGTTAAGTGTTTAATGATAACAAAACTAGTTTAGTGTCCCCAAAGCCAAGCTCTTTACCTAGCATATGGTATGTGCTTAATAATGCTTATTGACTGATATATTAGTGAAAATGACTTAAAAATGGTAGTTCCTAGCATCATATAAAATAACCACATTTTAAAGTTCTGGATGTTACCTACAAGACCAATCAATGCCTGGCAATCTAAGGCATTATATAGGAAAGAAAGAATAAGGGAGGAAGTAAAAGGTCTAGAACATTACATTCAAAGCAATAAATACTTATTAAGTGTCTACTATGTAAAAAGCAATCTGCTGCATACCAGGGAAAGAGAAAAAAAAGAAACAGTCTCTGCCTCAAGGAGTTTGCATTATACTGAGCAGATAAAATATGTAGAATAGTATAAGAATGGAAGGTTAGATCAGCTACCTACTTAGAGGTTTTGGGTGCCTTTAAAGGTCAAGTCGAATATTTTTAGTAGGGGTAAGAGGATCACATCTGTATATTAAAAATATTAATTGTGCAGGAAAAATGGGAAAGGTATGCTTGAAGTCTCTTCTAAAGGAAGACACTCTACTTTGCTATTAAAGTTTTAAGGTCTGAAGGTACTTCTGATTTTCCATGACTACTCTGGGACTCTCAATTGCTAACTAGGAGAAGTTGAATTCACATTCAACATAAAGATTATGTACTTGTTTCAGACATTGATATAATCAATACTACTTTCTTGAACTGGAAAAAAAAAAGGTATCAATCTTTTCCAGTCTCTTCCCTCCATGTTCTTCTCTGAATGAAAATTTTTTAAACAATGCTAGAACCTGCATACTTAATGAGATTTTTTTTTTAAGTTTTCATGACCATAGTGGTTAAATGTGCTTTTGTTATATTCAAGAATATTATTAAAAAATCTCACATTTTAGTTAGTATAGAATTAATCAACTATATCCATAAGTACTTACGCTGCCACAGCATAGCAATATATTTACTGACTACAGGTAACTTGCTCTACTCAATAAAGATGTATATTTTGAAATATTGAATCATAGTTTAAATATCCCAGATTGAAGTAAATTGCTATTTAAGGGAAACCTACAATGAAGAACTTTTTAAACTGAATATAAGGGATACAGATTGGGGTTGAGTGAGCGTGGGAATGGGGAAGTTTCTGATCAATTTGATGAGCTTCAAAGATGGTGAGTCTTTGAAACATTTCATAAGCCCTTTCCCATGAGAGAGTAGTAGTAGTAGTAGTAGTAGTAGTAGTAGTAGTAGTAGTAGTAGTAGTAGCAGCAGCAGCAGCAGCAGCAGCAACAGTAGCAATAGTAGTAGTAGTAATAATAAATAATAATAATAATAGTAATAAATAATAAGAATAAACAATAGTAATAGTAGCAGTGGTACCTCTCTCTTTACTAACATTTTGAGGGAACTATAAGCTAAACTGAAGTTTGCTGTATGGGATGGGAATGTCTGACATACCAATATGGCTATAGCTCTGTAATCATCTCCCTCAAATTTACCCAAGAGTTTCCCGGAATAATCTAAAAACAGATTGTTGGCTTCAAACCATACTTCAATACTCTCAATTATTTCTCACCTAAAATTTTATCTCTTAGAATATGCTTCAAAAGACCCTCTACCAGTTCTTCCCTTCCCCCTCATAATTGTTTACATAAACAGTACCTCAGATACATGTACCTCTGGTACATGTTTTGTTTGCTCTCATCTCATTTATTACTCCTCTAAATCTAGAAAGCTTTTCCCTTATCCCTTTGACCACCTCTTCTTCAAAACTCTTCTAATGAATCACCTCTTCTATGAAGCTTTCCCAAATGAACTTCACCTGGATCCAGCCCTGCCTGCATTCTTTCCCATCAGCACTTACTAACAGAAGTTCCTTTGATTTACACTTGGTTTCTTTGTAAGTGTTGGATCCATTTTATATATGTTGGATTTAGCCTCTCTCCCTCTCTATCCCACCCCACTAGATGGGAACAGAGTATTTTATGTTTCTCCTTCCTTTCTCCCTTCCAGAGTACTTCCTACTGTGCTAAGCATATAACAAACAGGGTGTTTTGACAAATAACAGAGTTTTCAGCTTGAATTACTCAGGAAAAAAACAGATATCTTTTTTTACTATGAGGAAGATGGGAATGTTTACCACATATTTCAGTGATAATAAATAGAAGAATTAATGAGAATTAGGCAAGAGTGTGGAGATTTTAGGATGTAATCTTAAAAGAGTATATATTGTTCCACCCAACCAAAAAGGAAAAAACCAAGGGCCTACATACTCTTGTGGAACAGCAGAGGACGTCCATTTTAAACTGGGTTCTAATTTCCTAACCATGCGTCTTTTTTCAGATGGACTCTTTACTGAAATCACAGATGATTTTGGAAGACTGAGTGTTTCTTCTTTTTCAGTTACAGATTTAAGTTTTTTCTTTTCCTTTTTTTTTCCTCCCAAAAATGAATGTTTCTATTTTAAAAAGAAATGAAAATTTGTTTAGTCAAATCACATGAAATTACATAAATATCTCTGAAATGTTTATAAAGATGAATTGCTTTTATCTGAAAGAAAAAACTACAGCTAAAAGGGGTGTCCATCAATTGGGTAATAGCTGAACAAATTATGGTATATCAATGTAATAGAATACTATTGTACAATTAGAAATGATGAAATAGTGTCAGAGAAACCTGGGAAGATTTGTATGAATTGATACAGAATAAAGTGAGGAAAATAATTTATGTTATAACAATAACATTGTAAAAATAGAAATTTTGAAAGACTTAAGAATTCTGATCATTGCAATGACCAACCATGTGACTCTAGAGAATCAGTGATGACAAATACTACTCACCTCCAAACAGGGAGATAGACTAAATATAGAGAATGAGAAACACATTTAGATAGTCAATGTATGTATGTTTTGCTTGATGATACATATTTGTTGTAAAAGAATTATTTTTCTGGCTGGAAGGTGGGTTAGTAGAAGAAAAATAAATACCTGACAATTTTTTAAAAGAAAAAATAACAAAAAGAAAACAGGAAGAGACACTGGTGACAAAATAAGAAATTAAGGAATCCCAACAGAAGTTCATACAGATGTTTTAGACTATTTTAGTGTATATAAAGTTTGATAATATTAACTATAGAATCCTTAATGATCCTATCTTAGCTTTCATTGAAGTTAAATGTCCTATTGAATGTGCCTATATATAATTTATTGCCTGTGTTCGTATAATTGGAAATATACAGGTTTAAGAAGTTACATTTTGATATTAAGAAAAGAGTTTTAAAATTACCTTATATCAACTGACTACTGGAAACTTTATGCAATTGGTCACAATGGCAACTAATAGAAAAGTAGGGAAGGTGCTGTATAAAATCAATATGTAGCAGGCATAAAATTTTACTAAATTTACTAAATTTTATTACGCTCACAATGTTCAGGAGAGTACAGGGAGAGAAAAAGTCCTTTTGTGAATAAGTCTGGAGTTCAGTGAAAGTTACTGGTAACTTTCACCCAACTGGTAATTTAAAAAAAATTGTATATAATACAGTAGATAGAGTTAGCATCAGGAAAGATCTGAGTTCAAGTCTTTTTTCTTTAGGTCACATTTTTCTTATTTAGTATTTTATTTTTCCCCAATTACATGTAAAAACAATTTTCAACATCTGTTTTTAAAAATTTTGAGTTTCAAATTCTCTCCCTTCGTCAAATCCCCCCACTAAGAAGTCAAGCAATTTGATACATGTTAAACATGTGCAGTCATACAAAACATGTTTCCATATTAATCATGTGAAAGAAAACACAGACAAAAATGAAATAAAAGAAAGTTTTTAAAAGTATGCTTCAATATGTATTCAGATTCTATCAGTTCTTTCTCAGGAGATGGACAGTATTTTTCATCATATGTTCTTCAGAACTGTCTTAGATCATTGTATTGCTGAGAATAGCTAAGCCATTCACAGTTCTTCATTGTACAATATTGCTGTTACTATGTGCAATGTTCTCCTGGTTCTGTTCACTTCACTTTGCATTGGTTCATGTAAGTCTTTCCAGGTTTTTCTGAGAGCATTCTGCTTGTCATTTCTTAGTTTAATAGTATCCTGTCACAATTATATACCAACATTTATTCAGCCATTCCCCTACTTATAGGCATCCCTTCAATTTCTAAATGTTTGTCACCACAAAAAGAGCTGCTATAAATATTTTTTCATATATATGTCTTTTTCCTTTTTGTTTTTATCTCTTTGGGATATAGATCCAGTAGTGGTATTGCTGAGTCAAAGGGTATACCCAATTTTATATAGCCCTCCAGGCATAGTTCCAAATTACTCTTCAGAATGGTTGAATTAGTTCCCAACTCCACCAATAGTGCATTAGTGTCTCGGTTTTCTGATTTCTCCTCCAACATTTATTACTTTCCTTTTCTGTAATATTAGCCAAACTGATAGGCGTGAGGTGATACCTCAGAGTTGTTTCAATTTGCATTTCTCTAATCACTAATAAGTTAGAGCATTTTTCATGACTATAGATAGCTCTGATTACTTTGTCTAAAAACTACCTTTTCATATATTTTCATCATTTATCAAGTGAAGAATGACTTGTGTTTTTATAAATTTTACTCAGTCTCTCTGTTTGAGAAATGAGGTCTTTATCAGAGAAACTCTTCTGTAAAAAATTTTTCACAGTTACTATTGCTACCTATATTTCCCTTCATCCCATTTTCCCCTTTTATCATACTCTCTCTCCTTTCACCTTTTTGAAGAATCTTGCTTCTGGCTACCACCTCCCCCAATCTGCCCTCTTTTCTCTCAGCCTCTCTTCCTTCTCTTATTCCCTTCCTCTTCTGTAGGGTAAGATAGATTTCTATACCCAAGTGAGTGTATATGTTAGTCCCTCTCTTCTCCCAGCTTCCCTTCCACTGTAAATGCTTTTTCTTGCCTCTTTTATGTGAGATAATTTACCCTATTCTAACTCTCCCTTCCCCCTTCTCCCAGGGCATTCTTTTGTCTCAACCATTAATTTTATTTTTTTAGATTATCATCCCATCATATACAACTCACATCTATGCCCTCTGTCTCTGTATACTACTCCAAATTGCCCTAATAATGAGAAAATTCTTAAGAGTCACAAGTGTCATCTTCCCTTGTAGGAATGTAAACAGTTTAATATTATTAAATCTCTTATGATTTCCCTTTCCTGTTTTCCTTTTTATGCTTCTCCTGAGTCTTATGTTTGAATGTCAAATTTTCTTTTCAGCTCTGTTTTTTTCATCAAGAATGCTTAAAAATCCTCTATTTCACTGAATATTCATATTTTCCCCTGAAGAATTATACTCAGTTCTGCTGGGTAAATTATTCTTGGTGATGATCCTAGTTCCTTCAGCCTCTAGAATATCACATTCCAACTCCTACAGTCCTTTAATGTAGAAGCTGTTAAATCCAGTGTAATCCTTACTGTGGTTCCACAATATTTGAATTGTTTCTTTCAGATTGCAGATAATATTTTCTTCTTGATCTGTGAGCTCTGGAATTTGGCCATGATATTCCTCAGAATTTTCATTTTGGGAACTCTTTTGGGAGGTGATTGGGGGATTCTTGTAATTCCTATTTTGCCTTCTGCTTCTGGAATATCAAGGCAATTTTTTCATAACTTCTTGAAAGATAATGTTTCTAAGCTCTTTTTTGATCATGGCTTTCAGGGATTCTAATAGTTTTAAATTATCTCTTCTCAATCCATTTTCTAGGTCTTTTTTCTATTGAGGTATTTCACATATTCTTCTATATTTTCATTCTTTGGGTTTATTTGGGAAAATTATTTGGGAAAATTCTTCCACCCTGTTCTTAAGTGGGTTCTGTCACTCCAGAATTTATTTTGAGGCATTATTTTAAATTGTTTTGAGGGGAACTTGGGGAGACCCCAACTGAGTCTTTTCTCTGCCATCTTGGCTCTACAATCCTGAGTTCAAGTCTTGCCCTTTGCACAGACTGTGTGGAAAGCTGGATGTGACACATCCTCTCAATGTTTTAGGCAATCTTCTAACACTAGAAAAATTGTGGTTAAGCTTCTTGAGGGCAAGGACTATCTTTTGCCTCTTTTTGTATTCCCAGCTGACACATAACAAGCAATAAATGTCTAATGAAAGATTTTGGGTTTATTTTATTTCATTGTTTCTTGATGTCTCAAGGAGTCATTAGCCTCCATTTTTTTGCCCAATTCTTATTTTTAAGGAATTATTTTCTTCATTGAGCTTTTGTACCTCCTTTTCCATTTGCCTAATTCCATTTTTTAAGGAGTACTTTTCTTCAGTGACTTTGTATACATCTTTTTTTCCATGTGGCCAATTCTGTGTTTTAAGATGTTCTCTTTATTGGATTTTTGTGCCTCTTTTACCATTTGACCTATTCTGTTTTTTAGTCTTTTTTTCAGTACTTTTTGTGCCTCCTTAACCAAGTTGCTGACTCTTTGTTCATGATTTTCTTGTATCATTCCCATTACTTTTTCCAATTTTTCCTCTACCTTTCTTATTTGATTTTTAGAATCCATTTTTAACAACAGTTACTTTGGGGTCTGAGAGCAATTTACCTTTTTATTTGAGGCTTTGGATTTAGCAGTTTTTACTTTGTTGTCTTCTTCTGAGTTTGTGTTTTGATCTTCCCTGTCATCCTAGTAATTTTCTATGGTCAGGATCTTTTTGTTGTGCACATTTTTTCCAGACCATTTCTTAACTTTTAACTTTATATTAAAGTTGGGCTCTGCTCCACAGGTGGAGAGGCAACTTTCCTAAGCTTCAGAGTTCTTGTATAGTTAGTTCTGGGTGGATCTGTAAGTTTTCAGTTCTTCCAAGGTGGTATGATCTAAGGAGAGGTGTATTTACTATTCTCCTGGCTTGTTCTCCAGTGTATGAGTGACCACAAGCACTCTTTTCTACCCTGGAACTGTGACCAGGGTCACCATTCCCTTGTGGCCACAAGCTCTGGTGTCCTTGCACTAATCTTCACACTGAAAGTGGCCCAGGACAGCAACCCAGTTCTGAGTATGGGCAAAGCAGCTGAGCTCTGCACCCAGTGCCAGCAAAGGGACCCTTATAATCTCCTTCTGACCAATTGTTCAACCTCTTATCATCTGAGAACTCTGGAAGCAGCTACTGCCACTACTGATTCAGCCACTCCCAAGGCCTGCTCCTGATGTGCTCTTGCAGCTTTCTCTTCACTCTCATTCCAATGAGACAAACCTTTCCCGATAACCTTCTAAACTGCTAGGCTGGAAAATTCTTCCACCCTGTTCTTAAGTGGATTCTGTCATTCCAGAATTTATTTTGAGGCATTATTTAAAATTGTTTTGAGGGGAACTTGGGGAGACCCCAACTGAGTCTTTTCTCTGCCATCTTGGCTCTACACTCCTGAGTTCAAGTCTTGCCTTCGCACAGACTGTATGGGAAGCTGGATGTGACACATCCTCTCAATGTTTTAGGCAATCTTCTAACACTAGAAAAATTGTGGTTAAGCTTCTTGAGGGCAAGGACTGTCTTTTGCCTCTTTTTGTATTCCCAGCTGGCACATAACAAGCAATAAATGTCTAATGAATGAATGATTCTGCATTGCTTGACAATTTCCTCACTAGGAGTTCCACAAACCAATGAAATTGCAGGGCTGGAACTCCACCCAAAAAAATATTCAGTTGCCAGGCAATCCAAAAGCTTCAACATAAACACCCAGTGAAGTGATTCCACCATTGTATGTTGAGTAGCACTACTAGTCACATGACAGCCAGCTTTTCTCAGCTCAGATCATGAAGAGGCAGCCAAGGAGAATGAAAAGTCAGGGAAGGAGTGTTAGTTTCCTGTTCATGAAAGGAAACAGAACTTCCAAAAGGAATTAGGTTCATTTATACAGCTAAGCCTGCTGAAAGGAACCAGCTACTGACAGAGCTCACTAAAGGATTCTTGTTAACAGTACAAGTCTGTCAGTACTAACATGTGCTGAAAGCACACCTAAGATTCTCAGACATAAAAAGAAAGTCAAAGTATATAGTCCAAAATGATACTATACCAAGATGATAAGCCTCATCAGAAGGTCCCCATCTGTGCAGTGGAGCTGGTTTTACTCTAATTTTTATCTCAAGGGCACTTTTCTCTTAATCAAGGGAATACTGGAGCCAGCTTGAACCCACTGGACTGAGAGCCAATAGTTAGATTTTCAATATGAACGTTTACACATTAGAAACTAATAAACACTACAAATTGTCTTGATTTATTGTTTTGTTGTTGGCTAGATTTAAGAAAGTATTCATAATTCAGACTAAACTTAAAAGTGTGTCATGAATACATTTTTAACCCTGAGATGTTTGTTTAAACATTTAACCAGGGCATCTCTGCCTGTGTGCTTGATACATAAAACATAACTTTTTGACAGTTAAAGCTAAACCAAAATGGCATAAGGTACCTTATAGGCAGTGAATACCCTATAATTGAAAGGGTTCAAACAAAGGCTGATTATGTTTACCCCTCCAAAAAAAAAATCAGGAAAGTTGTAGTGAGAATTCCTATATGAAGTGGGAAGTTGCATCAGGGGTGGAGATCCAGAGGTGGAGATCAAGGGTCACATGTGCCCTTTAGGTCCTCAAATGCAGCCCTTTGACTGAATCCAAACTTCACAGAACAAATCCCCTTAATAAAAGAATTTGTTCTATAAAACTTGAACTTGATCGAAAGGAATCAGAAGGCCACATGTGGCTCCAAGGCTACAGGTTCCCCACCCCTGGATTAGATTAACTGAAAAGTTTCTTCCAACTCTATGACTGAAAATTCCTGTAACATTCCTATAACCTATTTTGTATTTTCTTAGGGATTTATAATGCAGTGCAGTCAAATTTGCTGCCACTGAAACACTATGGAATAGTAAGACCTGCATTCTACTTAAGGCTGTATTATTTCCATTTCTTCCTTGAAAATAATGTCTGCAATTCTATCTGTCATGTTATGTCATGTTCCCATAGCCTAGGCTTATAAGGTTGACTTCAAACGGGGGATATAAACTGCTTCTTTAGAAAGGGAACCACAGTCTTTCACATACATAAATATAAATATGTAACTAAGCACTAATTATTCATATTTGACTATTAAGAGCAGGCATGGAGCCAAAGTTTTTTTCAGTGGGGCAGCTAAGTGCTACATTAGCTGGAGCACCAATAAAGAAAACCTACATTCAAATCAGACATTTACTGGCTGTGTGACCATGGGCAAGTCAATAATTCTCTCTGCTTCAGTGTCTTTGTTTATAAAATGGAGATAACAGGACTTCTAGTGCCCAGATGGCAGAGTGGGGAAGGAACCCTCTGACACCCTCCCAAATTCCCCTCCAAATAACTAGTATTTTTGTCTCAGGCCCAAAAAGAATTCCTGGAAGAGCCTAAAAAGGATTTTAAAAAGCAAATTAGAGAAGTAGAAGGAAAACCTAGAGAACAAATGAAAGTAATGAAAGAGAGAAAAGGGAAAAGGGAAAAGAGTCAATAGCATGGGGAAAGATATACAAAAATTTACTGAGGAAAATATCTCCCTAAAAAACAGAATTGATCAAATAGTAAAAGAAGTACAAAATCTCACCAAAGAAAATAATTCCTTAAAAATTAGAATTGAACAGGTGGAAACTAATGACTCTATGAGATATCAAGATATGAGAGAACAAAATAAAAAAAGTAAAAAAGAATAGAAAATGTGAACATTCTTATCAGAAAAACAACTGATCTAGAAAATAGATTGAAAAGAGATAATTTAAGAATTATTAGACTACCTGAAAGTTATGATTTTAAAAAAAAATTTTCAAGACATTATCTTTCAATAACATCTTTCAATATCCTTCAAGAAATTATCAAAGAAAACTGCCTTTATATTAGAATTAGAAGGAAAAATAGAAATTGAAAGAATTCACCAAGCAGTTGTGAACTGATCCAAACATCCTGGAGAACAATTTGGAACTATGCCAAAAGAGCTATAAAAATGTACATACACTTTGATCCAGCAATACTACCTCTAGGTCTATATCCCAAAGAGATCATATGAATGGGAAAAAATACTCACATGTACAAGAATATTTATAACAACTCTTTTTGTGGTGGCCAAGAACTGGAAATTGGGGGGATGTCCATCAACTGGGGAATGGCTGAACAAGTTGTAGTATATGAATGTAATGAAATATTATTGTGCTATAAGAAATGACGAGCAGATGGACTTCACAAAAACCTGGAAAAGGTTATATGAACTGATGCTGAGTGAAGTGAGCCGAACCAGGAAAACACTGTACACACTAACAGCCACCATATGTGATGACTAACTTTGATAGACTTAGCTCTTCTCAGAAATGCAAGGACCTAAAACAACTTCAAAAGGCTCATGATGGAAATTCCATCCATATCCAAAGAAAGAAATATGGAGTCTGAATGCAGATCAAAGCATCTCTTTTTTGTTTTGTTTTTTCTTTCTCATAGTTCCTCTCATTCGTTGTAATTTTTCTATAAAGCATAACTAAGGTGAAAATATGTTTAATAAGAATGTATACGTAGGGCTTATATCAGATTGAATGATGTCTTGGGGAGGAGGGAGAGGAAGAAGGCAGAGAAAATGTAAAACTTACGGAAATGAATGTTGAAAACTAAAAAAAAAAATAATAATTTTTTTAAAAAGAAAAAATTCATCAATTACTGCTTGAAAGAGATCCCAAAATGAAAACTCCCATAGCCAAAGAGCTCACAGAGCAAAGAGAAAGTATTGCAAGCAGTCAAAAAGAAACAATTCACATATCATGAAGCTACAGTCAGGATTATATAGGATTTGGTAGCTTCCACTTTAAAGAACTAGAGGGCTTGGAATACGATATACCAGAAAACAAAGGAGTTCGGATTACAATCGAGAATCATCTACCCAGCAAAACTGAATATAATCTTTCAAGGAAAAACATGGACATTTAATGAAAAAGAGGATTTTCAAGCATTTCTAATTCAAAGACTACAGTTGAATAAAAAATTTGACCTCGAAATGTAAGACTCAAGAGAAACATAAAAAGGTAAAACTGGAAGAAGGAAGAGGAAACGTAAGAAGTTCAATAAGGCTAAACTGTTTATATTTCTATATGGCAAAATAATATTTGTAATTCTTAACAACTTTATTACTATAAGAGTAATTAGAAGGAGTATATGTAGACAAAAGGTATGGATATAAGATAACTTTGATGGGATGATACCTTAAAAAACAAAATAAAGGGGCAAGAAAGAAAACTGCCTGGAAGAAGGAGAGGGGGAGATGGAATGAGGTAAATTATCCCACTTAAAAATGGCATGAAAGAGCCATTATAATGGAGAACAAGACAAGGGTGCAGGGATTGTGCGCAAGGCTTAAACCTTACTCTCACAAATGTTGGTTCAAAGAGGGAATAACACACACTCAGTTGAATACAGAGATCTATCTTACCCAATAAGGAATTGAAAAGGTAAAGGTGTTGGGATTGGAAGCTCAATTCCGTGTGGACAGTCTCGGGCGGGTAAAGGTGGGAGCTTCTAAATCTTAGAGCTCTCACGAGACCCCCCCAGGAAACGGCAGGGGATCGAGGTGAACCGAGCTATCTCGAGTAATTCCGCCTCTTCCCGTGAGAAACATGATGGGAGAGAGATCTCCCTGCCCTCGAGATGGTCCCGGATCTGGGCACACTATTGTTATCTAACAGCACGGTATTCAGATGCAAACTATGCGGCTGAAGGTTAAGTAGGATTGAGGAAGCCTGAAAGCTCTCTTAGCACGTGAGGGGCCAAGAGGACAGTAGGCTCCACTTTCTTCTTTCCTCTCTCCCCTCCCCCTCTCTCCCCGCTTGTACTTCTACTTCCAATCCCTTAAGATCCTAGCCTCCTTAGGAAATCTCCCCCTCTTCCTCCTAAGGAAGACCCCCTGCACTTGTAACCGAGACCCTGAAATAAAGCTCAACCCTTGTTCGACTCTGGAACGTCCTTTCTCTCATATGAGCATCCGGTTTTGGCCAACCGAAGACCTCGGAGGTGAGGTAAGAAGACTCGGGTAGCCCACACAGGCCTCTAGGCCTGGCAGGAATAACACACACACTCAGTTGAATACAGAGATCTATCTTACCCAATAAGGAATTGAAAAGGTAAAGGGATAATAGGAGAGGGGGAACTGATAAAAGGGAGGCTATATTGGAGAAGACAGCGATCCGAAGTAAAATATTTCTTAGGAGGGAAAAGTTGGAGGAGAAGGGAGGGGGGGGAATAAACAAGTGAAAAATAGCATGGAGCGAAATACACAGTTATTATAACTATAAATTGTGAATGGGATAAACTCACCCATAAAACAGAAGCAGACTATATAATGTATTAAAACCCTGAATCCTACAATATATTATTTACAAGAAAAACATCTGAAGCAGAGAGATACACACAGGGTAAAGGTAAAGGGCTGGAGCAGAATCTATTATGCTTTAGCTGAAGCAAAGAAAGAAGGGGTAGCAATCCTGATCTCAGAGAAAGGAAAAAGTAAAAATAGACCTAATCAAAAGAGATAAAGAAGGAAACTATATCTTGCTGAAAGGTACCATAGACAATGAAGTCATATCAATACTAAATATATATGCATCAAATGGTATAGCATCTAAATTTTTGAAAGAGGAGTTGAATGAGTTACAGAAGGAAATAGATAATAAACCTATACCAGTGGGAGACCTAAACTTTCCTCTCTCAGTACTAGATAGATCTAGCCAAAAAATAAATAAGAAAGAAATTAAGAAGGTGAATTCTGGAAAAGTTAGATATGATAAATCTCTAGGGAAAACTGAATGGAAATAGAAAGGAATGTGCAGCACATGGCACCTATACAAAAATTTACCCATGTATTAAAACATAAAAACCTCACAACCAAATACAGAAAAATAGAAATAGTAAATGCATCCTTTTCAGATCATAATGCTATAAAAATTACATTCAATACTGGATAATGGAAAGAGAGATTAAAAATTAATTGGGAATTAAACAAATTAATACTGAAAAATTAGTGAGACAAAGGATAAATAAAAGAAACAATCAATAATTTCATTAAAGAAAATGACAACAATGAGACAGCATACTAAAATTTATGGGATGCAGCCAAAGCAGTACTTAGTGGAGAAACTATACCTCTAATTGCTTACATCAGTAAAATGGAGAAAAAGCAAATCCATAGATGGGGCATAGAACTAAAAAAACTAGAAATGGAAAAAATTTTAAATCCTCAATTAAACACTAAATTGGAAATCCTGAAAAAAAATCAAAGGAGAGATTAATAAAATTGAAAGCAAGAAAACACTGAGCTAATAAATAAAACTAGAAGCTGGTGTCATTCGGGGGAAAAACAATAAAATAGATAAACCATAGGTTAATTTGATTTTTTAAAAAAGGAAAAAAAAAACCAAATGGCTAGTATCAAAAATGAAAGGGGTAAACTGACCACTAATGAGAAGGAAATTAAGACAGCTGTTAAGAACTATTTTGCTGAAATACATGCCAATAAATTTAATAATGACAATACCCAAATGAGGAAGAGCCAAAACAGAGAAACAGAATTATAGACCAATTTCCCTAAAGAATAGTGATACAAAAATAAAATACTGGCAAAGAATTACAACAATATATCACAAGGATCATACACTGTGACCAGATGGGATTTATACAGAACTGGTTCAATATTGGGAAAATTATCAGCATAATTGACCATATCAATAACAAAACCAACAGAAATCATAATGATTATCTCAATAGATGCAGAAGAAGCATTTGACAAAATACAGCAACCATTCCCATTAAAAACACGAGGGAGTATAGGAATAAATGGAGCAGACCTTAAAAAGGTAAGTAATATTTATCCAAAATAAAACTGTCAGCAAGCATTATCTATAATGAGTATAAGCTAGAAGCCTTCCCAGTACCAGGGATAAAGCAAGGATGCCCATTATCACCTCTATTATTTATCATACTACAAATGTTAGCTATAGCAATAAGAAAAGAAAAATAATTTAAAGGATTAGACAATGAGGAAACAAAACTATCACTCTTTGCAGGTGATGTGTTAGAAAATCAGCTAAAAAACTATTTTGAAATTATTGACAACTTTAGCAAAGTTTCAGTATACAAAATAAACCTACATAAATCATCAACATTTTTATATATTACCAACAAAGTCCAGCAGCAAGAGATAGAAAGAGAAATTCCATTTTTAAACACTACAGATAATATAAAATACTTGGGAGTCTGTCTGCCAAGACAAACCCAAGAACTATATGAAGACAACTATAAGATACTTTTCACACAAATAAAGTTGGATCTAAACAACTGAAAAAAAATTGCTTATGGGTAGGCCAAGTCAACATAATAAAAATGACAATTCTACCTAAATTATTCTATTTATTCAGTGCCATACTAATCACACTGTCCAAAAATTATTTTACAGAGCTGGAAAAAATAATAACACAATTTATCTAGAAGAACAAAAGTTCAAGGATATCAAGGGAATTAATGAAAAAAATACAAAAGAAGGTGGTCTGGCCATACCAGCTCTCAAATTGTATTCTAAAGCAACAATTATATCAAAAGAATCTGGTACTAGCTAAAAAACAGAATGGTGGATCAGTAGAATAGATTAGGTACAAATTACATTATAATAAATGACCATAGTAAGCTAATATTAATAAGCTCAAAAATCCAAATAAGCTTTTGGAAAAAAACTCGTTATTTGCCAAAAGTGCTGGGAAAACTGGAAAATAGTATGGAAGAAACTAGTTATAGACCAACATCTCACATCATATACCAAGATAAGGTCAAAATGAGTACATAATTTACACCTAAAGGGTGATCCCATAAGTAAGTTAAGAGAGCATGGAATAGTTTATTGTCATATTTATGGATAACAGAAGAATTTGAGGACCAAAGATAAAAGAGCATTATAAAATATAAAGTAGATAATTTTGATTATATAAAATGAAAAAGTCTTTGCACAAACAAAACTAATGCAACCAAAATTATAAAGAATGCAGAAAACTGGGGGTAGGGGAATTTTGCAACAAGTACCTCTGATAACATTTCTCAAATATATAGGGAACTGAGTCAAATTTATAAAAATACAAGTCATTTCCCAATTGATAAATGGTCAAAGGACATGAACGGACAGTTTTTAGACAAAGAAATTTAAACTATCTCTAGTCATATGAAAAAATGCTCTAAGTCACTATTGATCAAAGAAATGCAAATTAAAACAACTCTGGAGTTACACCTCACACCTATCAGAGTAACTAATGTGACAAAAATAGAGAAATGTTAGATGTTAGAGGGAATGTGAGAAAACTGGGACACTAATGTGCTGTTGGTGGAGTTGAGAACTGATCTAATCATTCTGGAGAGCAATTTGGAACTATGCCCAAAGGACTATAAAACAGTGCATAACCTTTGATCCAGAAATAGCACTGAAAAATCTATATCCTAAAGACATCCAAAAAAAGGGGAGCAGGACCTGTACATTCAAAAATTTTTCATGGCAGCTCATTTTGAAGTGGCTAAGAACTGGAAATCAAAACCTATCAACTGGGGAATGAGTAAACAAGGTGAGGTATATGATTCTAATGAAATATTAATGTGCTCTAAGAAATGACAAACAGGAAGTTTTCAGAAAAACCTGAAAAGACTTACATGAACTGATGCATAGTGAAGTGAACCGAACCAACCAAGAGAACATCATACATAGTAACAGCAACATTGTTAGGTGAAGAACTGTGAATAACTTAGCTATTCTCAGCCATACAATGATCTGAGACAATTCCAGAGGATTAATGATGAAGCAAACTACCTGCCTCCAGAGAAAGAATTGATACTGATTGAATACAGACTGAAGCATGCTATTTTTCACTTTCCTTCTTTCATTTTTTTTCTTTTGTTCAAGTCTTCTTGCACAAAATGACTAGTATGTAAATATATTACATAGTTAAAGAAATAAAATGGAGATAATAATATTATCTGCTTTTGGGGAGGCAGGTAAGTGTCACAAAGGTTACAGAGCTGGGCCTTAGTCAGAAAGAACTAAGTTTAAATCTGGTTTCAAATACTTATCAGTTGTATGACCCTGAACAAGACACTTTAACCTCTGTCTGCCTCAGTTTCCTCAACTGTAAAAGGGAAATAGAAAAAGCACCTATATCACAGAGTTGTTATGATGATCAAATGAGATAATCTTTGTCAAGTACTTAGTATGGTGCCTGGCACATGGTAGGCATGTCATAAATGTTTCTTTCCCTTCCCCTCATTCTCCCTGTCTCAAAGGGTTGTTGTCAAGATCAAATAAAATATGATATGTAGAGATATATAGGTATACACATACATACATATACATATGTGTATATAAACACATATATGTGTGCATTTTATATAGGTGTATATATCACTTTGCTAACCTTAAAATGCTATATAAATAGTAGCTATTTTGTAAAAGGAATAAGTCACATACTAACATTCCCAAATTTCTCTGACCTGGCCATGGGTCAGACAGATTTTGTGAGAGACCCGCAAAAATTGTAGCAGGGTCCCTCATTTCAAGGACTAGAACCCAAATAACCTATAGTTTATACTTCTATCCGGAAGTCTTAACTATAAGTAAGCACATATTACAGACATGAAAAGCAAACTGATTACTATAGAAATGAATTCAAAATATTTCTTGACCAATCTAAAGTTGAAATCCAGAATCACAGTGTTGATTTTTTTTTTTTTTGGCCTTAATAGTAGCAACACATGCCATGTCAACTGAAAGCATATGTTTCCACTGCTACTTTTAATCAAAAACAAGTCACTTTTTTTTAAGAGAAAAGGTTTCTTTTTTGTTTCTTTCTGGCCATAAAAAACTAAAGTCATGAACTAAAATTTTTTCCAGTTTTGAATGTCCTGAAAATGAAATTTAAAATTTCTTTAAACAACATCTTTCATGATTAGAAATTCTCATTATTCTTCAGAACATTTGATTGACTATTCATGTGTAAGCAAAGCAAACTGCTCTCTCTACAAACCAGCTAGGAATCAGTTTTTCAAAGAGAGAAAAATATAGGGAAAATATTTTTAAGAAAGATCGGATTATTATACATATACATATTTATGTATTTTATATACATATATGTTCCTTTATACATTACATATACACATGTATGTACACATATGTGTGTTGGGTGTACACATGTATATGCATAAGGACTAGACCCATGATTCTGATGGATTAGGGAATTTCCAGGTGATTCAGGTCAGCACCTTTTCTGCAGTTTTTATAGTCTTAGAGAGTTGTCTAGGTCACTAACAGGCTAAGTGCCTTGCCCAGGTTAATATAGTTAGTGTGAGAGCTTCAACTTTTGTTTAGAGCAATAGAGCTTAAACTTAAACTTCTGTGGAAAAGTATGCAGGGATAAAATACTACTGTGCTATAAGAAATGAAAAGCAGGATGCTCTCAGAAGAACCTGGAAAGACTTACATGAACTGATGCAAAGTTAAGTGAGCAGAACCAGGAGAACATTGTATGATGATCATCTATGAATAATCTAGCTATTCTGAGCAATATAATGATCTAAGACAATTCACAAAGACTTATGATGAAAAATACTATCCATTTCCCCAGAAGGAATTGATAAAAGTCTGAATGCAAAAGTATACTTTTTCTTCACTCTATTTTTTGGTGGTTTTTTTGTCTGTGTTTTCTTTCACAACACAACTTACACGGAAATGTGTTTTGCATTACTTCACCTGTCTATCCTATATCAAATTGCTTGCCTTCTCAATGAGAGTGGGATAGGAGGAAGAAAGAGAATTTGGAACTCAAAATTTAAAGAAAAAAAGAATGTTAAAATTATTTTTACATGTAATTGGGAGAAAATAATAATTTTTTTAAAAGCAAATGAGAGGGGGAAGGGAAAATGTAGGGTCTTCAAGTCAGATTATGCCTATTTTTAAGGGTCAGTCTAGCTAACTACACAGAGCATCATTATCATGAGGCTGGCCATGTAATGATGTATCTTTGGCCACGGCAAACTCCCCCAAACAAAGCAAATTGCAAAATGCTGTTCTGTTTGTTATAGCCCCCTTCCACACTGGCATTGATGTTTGAATGAGTGCTAAGAATCACAAAGTTTATCAACTATTTACAAAAATTACCAGTTCCATGTTCAGTGATCATTGAGTTGAAATGCTACAGGAGGAATTATGTCATCTTGAGATGCTTCCTAGAATGACAGAAATGGAATTTCCCTGAGAGAAGGGACTGTTTCACTTTTGGTTTTGTATTTGAAGTGCCTGGCACATTTTAAGTTAATTGAACTGATTAATTCAAATGAAGTCAAAGGACAAGAAGAAGTTGCAGCCAAATGGAAGATAACTTATTTGTTTTCCTTGGACAGACTTATGAAGGAGCTGTCAGAGTTTTTTGGTTTTTTTCATGTTTCCAAAGGGGGAAAAAAAGAAATATTTTATGTGACATTTGGTTATCTTGGATTTAAATGCTTAGGGAAAGCAAATGCAAAAAAAAACCATAATGAAAATAATAAGAGTTTATGTACTTAGTTTTATGTTTATCTGTTGCAAAAGATGAAGAGGTAGGGAAGTCTTATGAAAAAACTGAGGAAGATCCTCAACATTACAGCAGCACATTATTCTAATGTTCAGTGACTTCAATGAAAAGGTAAGCAATAGAGAAGATAGTAAAAAATGTGTTATGAAAGATGACTCGGGAGTAAGACATGAACTAGTACAAAGGCTTGTAGACTACATAGAAGCCTCATATATTTCATAATTTCTTCAAAAAGAGAAGCAAGAGGTAGAGAACAAGACAAGAACCAATTAACATAAGAGATGAATTGAGTATAGTTAAGCAGATAGGAAACTGCTGGCTACTTATGCAAGCAAAATTTAATAAAAAGCTATCTCTGAAGAGTGAGGCAATTGACTTAGGAGGGCATACATTACAATCAATACCAAATTAGAAGACTCAAAATGATGTATATTAAAATTGAAGCAAGCAAATTGACCTATTTAAACAAGTTGATATCTAAAAATGGAATATGCAAAAAAGAAAAGACTAGAACTCAACAGAAAATTCAATCTTCTAAAGACATCCATAGAAATTGTAACAATTTCCAACCCCACATATCAGCTGCAGCAGCTCCAAGACTTTCAGCCCGCAGACTAAACATCTGTAAGTCACCTACTTGAACTTCTGGGAGCCACGATGGTGGGGTGATCAGTAAATGCTCTCTCCTCCCTCCTTGATGGCCTTGAAAGAAGCATAAAATATTTCCCCAGAAAAATCCTGGTTCAGTGGGAACAGCAAAGGGGGCAAATAGTCTCATAACACCTGAGGCTAGAGAAATAGCTAAGGGGGATTCCTCCTACTGTGGCAGAGGTAAACTGGAAGGAGAGGGGCCTGAGGGTGGTAGAAACTTGCACTAGGACCTAGGTGAGCCTCAGTGCTAGGAGAGGAGCCCCAGAAGGGGTGGAAACTCCCACTAGTATCTAGGCATGCCTCAGCACTCCAGGGAAAATGGGAAGACAACAGAGCAGCTAAGATCACCATCCCCTGAGCTTGCCTTTGCCTCAGCTCAGCTGAGGAGATCTCCCTTGACCAGAACACCCCTCCCCCACACTTAACAAGCTAGCCCCAGGCCTGAACGGGGAAATACAAAACAAAAAGATAAAAAGACACCTGCTCTTAGCTTTTTCACACCAGTCAGCTCAACACCAAGTTCTGCAGCTTCTAATTGAAAGAACCAGAAGCCACAACACACAATCACTATCATGAGCAGGAAAAAGCAAAACAAGGGAGAAAAAACCATAGAATCTTTCTATGGGGACAAAGACCAAAACACAAATACCAAAGAGGTCAGTAGTGAGACTGTACTTCCATCTGAAACTTCAGAAGGGACTATGAACTGCTCACATGCACAAACAGCTCTTGTGGAACAGCTGAAAAAGGGAATAGAAGAAAAATTGGCCAATGATTTTAAAAGTAGGAAAAAAATTCACTGATGAGAACACCTCTTTAAAAAAGAAAATTGAACAAATGGAAAAGGAAGCACAAAACCTAACTGGAGAAAATAATTCCTTAAAAGGAATAATTGGACAGATGGAAAAGGAGATGCAAAAGTTAACCGAAGAAAACAGTTTCATAAAAATTAGAATTGGACAAGTAGAAACGAATGACTCTATGAGACAGCAAGAATCAGTCAAACAAAATCTAAAGAATGAAAAGATAGAAGAAAATGTAAAATATCTCACTGGAAAAACAACTGACCTGGAAAATAGATCCAGGAGAGAAAATTTAAGAATTATTGGCCTGCCAGAAACCCACAACGAAAAAAAGAGCCTGGACAATATCTTCCAGGAAATCATCAAAGAAAACTGCCCAGAACTGCTAGATCCAGAAGGCAAAATAGTCATCAAAAGAATCCACTGTTCACCTCCTGAAAGGGATCCCAAACTAAAAACCCCAACAAATATCGTTGGCAAAATCCAGAACTATCAGTTGAAGGAGAAAATACAACAGGCAGCCAGAAAGAAATCATTCAAATATTGAGGAGCTACAGTAAGGATCACATAGGACCTTGCAACTTCTACATCAAAAGATCAAAGGAACTGGAATCTGATATTCCTCAAGGCAAAGGAGCTGGGACTACAACCAAGGATCAACAAGCCAGCAAAGTTCAGCATAACATTTCAAGCAAGGAGATGGACATTCAGGGAAATAAGGGATTTCCAGACCTTCTTGACAAAAATGACAGAACTTAATAGAAAATTCGATCTTCAAATGCTGGTCTCAAGGGAGGCATAAAAAGGTAAACAGGGGGAAAAAAAACAAAAAACTTGTTACTCAATTTGGGCAAACTGTTTACCTCCCTATAAGGGAAGATGATACCTATTAATCTTGAGAATATGAAATATGAAAGATATACATACAAGGAATGGGTATAAAGTAAGTAGTGTGATGATAAAAATATGATTTAAGCATGTGAAGGGATTGTAACAGGAGGTGTGGAAAGGAGGAAGCAGAAAATAGTAAATTACATCACAAGTTCAAAATTATAGTGGAGGGAAAGATGGGAGGGAGTTGAGCATTGTTTGAGAGGTACTCTCATCTGATTTGGTTCAAGGAGGGAACAATAAACTTAAGTACATAATTCTAACTAGCTCTATAGGCAGTAGGAGGGGAAGGGTGAAGAAAGGGGAGGGGAAGCTAAAAGGGAGGGAAGAAACAGTAAGGGTAAAAGGGATCAAAAGGGAGGGGGGCTAAAAGAAGGAAGGGAAGGATGCAGGAGGTGGTGGTGAAAAGTGAAAACTATTGAGGAGGGGAAGGGAGACAGAAGAACTAAAAGCACAAATGGTGGGAAAGAAGATGGAAGGAAATACACAGATTGTAATCATAACTGTGAATGTGAATGGAATGAATTCTCCCATAAAACGGTGACGGACAGTAAAATGGATTAAAAATCATAATACAACAATATGTTGTTTACAAGAAACACGTTTGAAACAGGGGAATACATACAGGTAAAGGTCAAAGGTTGGAGCAGAATATACTGTGCTTCAGCTGATGTAAGAAAAGCAGGGGCAGCAATCCTAATCTCAGACAAAGCAAAAGCAGAAATAGAGCTAATCAAAGAGATAAGGAAACTATATCCTGCTCAAAGGCACCACAGACAATGAAGCAATATCATTCCTAAACATGTATGCTCCAAGTGGTATAGCATCCAAATTCTTAGAGGAGAGGTTGGGGGAATTGAAGGAAGAAATAGACAGCAAAACTATATTAGTGGGAGACCTCAACCTCCCCCTCTCTGAACTTAATAAATCTAACCTCAAAATAAACAAAAAAGAGGTTAATGAGGTAAATAAAACTCTGCATGAGGTAAAGATGACAGATCTCTAGAGAAAACTGAATGGGAATAGAAAGGAATATACCTTTTTCTCAGCCATACATGGCACATATACAAAAATTGATCATGTACTAGGACATAAAAATCTCACAATCCAGTGCAGAAAGGCAGAGGTAGTCAATGCACCATTTTCAGATCATAATGCAATAAAAATTATATGTTATAAAAGACATGGAAAGATAAACCAAAAATCAATTGGAAACTAAATTATCTAACCCTAAAGATGGAGTGGGTTAAACAATAAATCATAGAAACAATCAACAACTTCATTCAAGAGAATGACAAGAATGAGACAACCTACCAGATCTTATAGGACACTGCAAAAGCAGTTCTTAAGGGAAGTTTTATATCTTAGAATGCCTATATAAATAAAATAGAGAAAGAGGAGATCAATGACTTGGGCATGCAGCAGAAAAAGCTAGAAAAAGAACAAACTGAAAATCCTCAAGTAAATACTAAATTAGAAATACTGAAAACCAAAGGATAGATTAATAAAATTGAAATTAAGAAAACTATTGAATTAATAAATAAAACCAATAGGTGGTTTTATGAAAAAACTAATAAAATTGATAAACCTTTGGTCAATTTGATTTAAAAAAAGAAAGAAAATCAAATTACTAATATCAAAAATAAAAGGGGTAAACTCACCTCCAATGAGGAGGAAATTAGAGAAATAATTAGAAATTACTTTGCCCAACTTTATGCCCACAAATTGGACAATCTAAATGAGATGGATGAGTATTTTAAAATACACAAATTGCCCAGATTAACAGAAGAGGAAGTTGAATACTTAAACAACCCCATCTCAGAAAAAGAAATTGAGCAAGCCATCAATGAACTCTCTAGGAAAAAATCTCCAGGGCCAGATGGATTTACAAGTGAATTATATCAAACATTTAAAGAACAGTTAATTCCAATACTATACAGACTATTTTTGAAAACTGGGGAAGAAGGAGTCCACCCAAATTCTTTTTGTGATACAAATATGGTTTTGATACCTAAACCAGGAAGAGACAAAACAGAGAAAGAATTTTATAGACCAATTTCTCTAATGAATAGAGATGCAATAATTTTAAATAAGATTTTAGCAAAACAAATGTATCATCTTATCACTAGAATAACACATTATGATCAGGTAGGATTCACACCAGGAATGCAGGGCTGGTTCAATATTAGGAAAACTATTAGCATTATCGTTCATATCAACAACAAAATTAACAAAAACCACATGATTATCTCAATAGATGCAGAGAAAGCTTTTCACAAAATATAACACCCATTCCTATTAAAAATGCTGGAGAACATAGGAATAAAGGGAACTTTCCATAAAATAATAAGCAGTATCTACCTAAAACCTTCAGCAAGCATTATATTCAATGGAGATAAGCTAGGTGCATTTCCAATAAGATCAGGGGTGAAACAAGGATGTCCATTATCACCATTATTTTTCAATATGCTACTAGAAATGTTAGCTGTAGCAATTAGACAAGATAAAGAAATTGAAGGAATAAGAATAGGCAAGGGAGAAACTAAGTTATCACTCTTTGCAGATGATATGATGATATACTTAAAGAATCCCAGAGATTCAAGTAAAAAACTACTTGAAATAATAAACAACTTTGGCAAAGTTGCAGGTTACAAAATAAACCCACACAAATCTTCTGCATTTCTATATATTAGTAATAAAGCCCAACAGCAAGAGATAAAGAAATCTCATTTAAAGCTAGGGTAGACACTATAAAATATTTGGGAGTCTACCTGCCAAAACAAACCCAGGAACTATATGAACACAATTACAAGACACTTTTTGCACAAATAAAGTTATATCTAAGTAAGTGGAAAAACATCAGTTGCTCATAGGTAGGCCGAGCCAACATAATAAAAATGACAATTCTGCCTAAATTAATTTACTTGTTTAGTGCCATACCAATTAAACTATCAGATAATTATTTTCTAGAGCTGGATAAAATAATATCAAAATTCATCTGGAAGAACAAAAGGTCCAGAGTATCAAAGGGACTAATGAAAAGAAATGCTAGGTAAGGTGACCTAGCACTACCAGATCTCAAATTGTATTATAAAGCAGCAATTATCAAAACCACTTGGTACTAAGAAACAGAAGGGCAGACAAGTGGAATATGCTCGGTACTCAAGACACAGTAGGCAATGAATATAGCAATCTCCTGTTTGATAAACCCAAGGACCCCAGCTTCTGAGAAAAGAACTCACTGTTCAACAAAAATTGCTGGGAAAACTGGTAACAGTGTGGTGGAAACTAGGCATAGACCCATGCCTAACACCATACACAAGAATAAAGTTGAAATGGGTACACGATCTAGGCATAAAAATTGATACTATGGACAAACTGGAGGAGCAAGGAATAGTATATTTATCAGATTTATGGAGAAGGGAAGAACTTTTTACTAAAGAAGAAATAGAAAGCATTATGAAGTGCAAGATGGATAATTTTGATTACATTAAACTGAAAAGTTTTTGCACAACCAAACCCAATGCAACCTAAATTCGGAGGGATGTAGTATATTGGAATTTTTACAGCTAATCTCAGGGATAAAGGCCTCATTTCTAGAATATATGGAAAACTGAGTCAAATGTACAACAAAACAAGTCATTCCCAATTGATAAATGGTCAAAGGATATGAACGGACAATTTTCAGAGGAAGAAATGAAAAATAGCAACAATCATATGAATAAATGCTCTAAATCACTTTTGATTAGAGAGATGCAAACCAAAACAACTCTGGGGTACCACATTATACCTATTAGATTGGCAAACATGACAGAACAGGAAAATGATAAATGTTGGAGAGGATGTGGGAGAGTTGTAACACTAATTCATTGTTGGTGGAGCTGTGAGCTCATCCAACCATTCTGGAGAGCAATTTAGAACTATGCCAAAAGGGCTACAAAAATGTGCATACCCTTTGACCCAGCAATATCGTTTCTAGGACTGTATGCCCAAGAGATCATAAAAATGTTCCACATGTACAAAAATATTTATAGCAGCACTCTTTGTAGTTGCCAAAAACTGGAAATCAAGGGGATGCCCATCAATTGGGAAATGGCTGAATAAATTATGCTATATTAATGTAATGGAATACTATTGTGCTATAAGAAATGATGAACAAAAAGATTTCAGAGAGACCTGGAAAGACTTATATGATCTGATGCTGAGCAAAAGTAGCAGAACCAGGAGAAATTTGTGCACAGCAACGACCACAATGTGTGAGTTTTTTCTGGAAGACTTGGATCTTCATAGCAATGCAAGGACATAAAAAAAAAATTCCCAATGGTCTTCTTAGGCAAAATGCCTTCCACATCCAGAGAAAGAACTATGGAATTCATTCGCAGAATGTAGCAGATCATTTTGTATGTGTGTGTGTGTGTGTACTATGTTTTGGTTTGTTATATGATATCTCCCATTTATTTTAGTTCTTCTACACAGCATGACTACAGTGAAAATGTATTCAATATGAATATATGTGTAGATCCTATATAGAATTATATGCTATCTTGTGAAGGGAGGGGGGTAGTGGGGGATAGGTAAGGGGAAAAAAATCTAAGTTTTATGGTAGTGATTGTAGAACATTGAAAATAAATAAAATGAATATATATATATATATATATTAAAAAAAGAAAAAGAAAAACCTAACAAGAGCTATTACTACATCAATGGCCCTCTGATAACATCAGCCAAGATGTGGTATTTGCTATTAAAGTGGTAGGCCTGGAGTAGGGAAGATCTGAGTTCAAATCCAGCCTCAGACACTTATTAGCTGTGCGAACCTAGGCAAGTCACTTAATCCTGTTTGCCTCAGTTTTCCTTATGTGTAAAATGACCTGGAGAAGGAAATGGCAAATCACTCCAGTATCTTATCCAAGAAAATCCCAAATGAGGTCAAAAAGAGTCAGATATGACTAAAAAAATGACTAAATAAAAGAAAAAAACTGACTTGGAGAATGTCCAAGCCATAGGCAAAATGAAAGAAACCTTCTTTATAGATAATGAGGTCTTCCAAATGTCTCTGATTGCAAATGATATTGTAATGATTGCATCTAGCCCCAGAATCCCCAAGAACTCTTAAAAAAAAGTGAAATTCACAATCATTTTTAAAAGTTCCACTTATCCCTACAACCTAGCTATCTACACAATGAATGGATGAAGAATGCTTATTGTCAAGACTATGATAAACATTTGCAAGAACAATGCAGAGTTGGCCCATCAATACAAAGATCTCAAACAGACTCTGCGCATGGATGTCACCCTAGGTCTGAAACTGAACAGAAGGAGGAAGGTAGGTCAGACTGCCTTTGAAAAAAGTGTCCAATGCTTTTAATGATCTCAAGGATTTTCCTGAAATAAAGGTTCCCTTTCAACATTGCATATTCATATAGATGCTCCACATCCACACATCATGAAATAACATGGTCTCCCAAAAATTCAAGTTGAAAGTTGACTGATCACAGGGCATCAGAGAAGCATATAGCGTAAATAGGATGTATCACATTCCCATTACTGAATTATTCAAGAGGAACAGCCGTGTAAGGATGTTGTCAGAAGGAGACATTATCAGAAAGGAGACAAGCATGTGGATACAATAAAGGATAAACCAACAACCTGAGTGCCCCATACAATGTCATAAAGGAAGGTTCCAGCACATTGATTGGAGCATAATATAGGATATATGGAATGCTGTGGACATGATTCTCACAGGATAGCATAGCATGGACAGATTATGATATGCATTTCTGAGCAATTACCCACACTGTTGAGATCAAACATTCATCAAGTATCAAAAATATTATTTAATACAGTCCAAGGAGCAAACAACATAATGACATTTTCAGAGACAAGTAAGCAACTTTGTCAAAAGGATCTTCCTATATGGTAGAAACAAATGATTAAATGCTCCCAGCTGCTTAAATTCTAATTATGTTCCCAGAGCCCAGGAGAACACCATAAAGTGTTTAAGTGGATATGTTTCCAAGGGAATTGGTTTGTAAAACCAATTTGGTGATTTGATGGCTTTGCAGTATTTGCATTCTCACTATCTTACTTAACAGGGAGTTCCAATCCAATTATATACCAGGCAGTATACTTGATTCTGTGGAAGATATCTCCTCAAAGATGGGACATATATGTGATGAACACTGGGCTTGAAGTGAAAACATCTCGATTCTAGCTCCATACTAGCTATGTGACTGGGAGCAAGACTCTTAAGCAACCTGATATTTACAGTACTAGTACCACAAGGTTGCTGTGGCAAAAGTGTTTTGTAAACTGTGAAGTATAATATAAAGCAAGTGCATGTGAGGTACTTCATAAGTTTTTAGAACACTCTACTCTTGTTGCTATATGGTAATAAAATGTGGACTACAACAATCTCCAGAGATTTAAAAACAGTATCACACAGAGAGCATGAAGAAGCACACAGAATATGTGAGTAGGCTCCAACATATAACCAGTGAGAAACTATGAAGAACATGAATAAAAAATGGCATCACCTTGTCTGGTCATGAGCCAAGGACAAAGGATGCCAGCAGACTGTCAGAGCTGGTAACCTTGAGATACCAGGAGAAAGAGAAAAGACTTTCAACATGTTGGGTAGAACCCCTATGGCAGGCAGAGCACAATCTATCATATGGAGCGCAACCCCGCACGGAGCAGCAGGGACAGGACTCAGAACAGGGTGCCACTGGCAGCAGTTCTCAGATTGCTCAACCCACAAATGCCACAGATAGCTTCAAAGGTCAGTGGGAGGGCTCCTTCACACAAGAGAAGGGAGTGCAGTCTAGACCTCAGGTTTGGAGCCCTCTTCCTACAGCTCCTGGGGTAATTGAGCAGCTGATATGAATCTCAGCCCTGAGTAACAGCCCTGGGAGACCTCTACCTAAAGCCCCTGGGGGAAGTGAGCCATTGATCTAATTCTCAGTCCTGACCTCCATCCTCGGGTGAGGAGGAGCCCTGGTGTAGTGGACCTGAAGTGGTTATGGTGAAGGAATTCCAATTGCAGATTCTGAGCAGAAAAGTTTTTGGTTGTTCCCAGACCAGTGTGCAGTCCAGGAGAGAAGTAAACCTCTTTCCCTTGATTGTGCCACCTTGGAGGAACTGAGAACTTACAGGTCCCCAGATTATACCCACCTCTTGACAAAGGACTCAAAAGTCAAGCTGGGAAAATGTCCAAAAAAGGGAGAAAAAATAAGACTATAGAAGGTTACTTTCTTGGTGAACAGATATTTTCTTCCATCCTTTTAGATGAGGAAGAACAAAGCATAACATCAGAGGAAGTCAAGGCTTCTGCATCCAAAACATCCAAAATAAACATGCAATGGTCTCAGGCTATGGAAGAGCTCAAAAAGAATCTTGAAAATCAAGTAAGAGAGGTTGATGAAAAACTGGTAAGAGAAATGAGAGCGATGCAAGAAAACCATGAAAAGTGAGTCAAGAGCTTGCTAAAGGAGACCCAAAAAATGCTGAAGAAAATAACACCTTTAAAAATAGGCTAACTCAATTGACAAAAGAGGTTCAAAAAGTCAATGAGGAGAAGAATGCTTTAAAAAGCAGAATTAGCCAAATGGAAAATGAGGTTCAAAAGCTCACTGAAGAAAATAATTCTTTAAAAATTAGAATGAAGCAGATGGAAGCTAATGACTTTATAAGAAATCAAGAAATTGCAAAACAAAACTAAAAGAATGAAAAAATAGAAGATAATGTGAAATATCTCATTGGAAAAACAACTGACCTGGAAAATAAATCCAGGAGAGACAATTTAAAAATTAGGGGACTACCTGAAAGGCATGATTCAAAAAACAGCCTAGATATCATCTTTCATGAAATTATCAAGGAAAACTGCCCTGATATTCTAGAACCAGAGGGCAAAATGAATATTGAAAGAACCAATCACCTCCTGAGATACAAAAAGAGAAACCCCTAGGAATATTGCAGCTAAAGTCCAGAGTTCCCAGGTCAAAGAGAAAATATTGCAAGCATCTAGAAAGAAACAATTCGAGTATTGTGGAAATACAATCAGGATAACACAGATCTGGAAGCTTCTAAGGCATTGAAGGGCATAGAATATGCTATTCCAGAAGTCAAAGGAACTAGGATTAAAACCAAGAATCACCTACCCAGCAAAACTGAGTACAATACTTCAGGGGGGAATATGGCCATTCAGTGAAATAGAGGACTTTCAAGCATTCATGATGAAAAGACCAGAACTGAATAGAAAATTTGGCTTTCAAACACAAAAATCAAGAGAAGCATGAAAAGGCAAACAGGAAAGAGAAATCATAAAGGACTTTCTAAAGTCAAACTGTTTATATTCCTACATGGAAAGATAATATTTGTAACTCTTGAGACTTTTCTTAGTATTTGGGTAGTTGGAGGGATTATACACACACACACACACACACACACATACACACATACATATATTGATAGAGAACACAGGGTGAATTGAATAAAAAAGGACGATACCCCAAAAAAATAAAATTGAGGAGTGAGAGAGGAATATATTGGAAGGAGACAGGGAGAAATAGAATGGGGCAAATTATCACTCATAGAGGAGGCAAGAAAAAGCTTTTTCAGTGGAGGAGAAAAGGGGGGAGGTGAGAGGGAAAAAGGGAAGCTTACTCTCTTCACATTTGGCTTAAGGAGGGAATGATATGCTCATGCAGTTTGGTATGAAAGTGTATCTTGTACTACAGAAGGGTAAGGGAGAAGAGGACAAGTGGGATGAGTGGGAATGATAGAATGGAGGGCAAGTGGGAGAAAGGAGTAATCAGAAGTAAACACTTTTGGGGTGGGACAAGGTCAAAAGAGAGAATAGAATAAATGGGAGGGCAGGATAGGATGGAGGGAAATATAGTTAGTCTTCTACAACATGACTATTATGAAAGTTTTTTGCAAAACTACACATATACAACCTATATTGAATTGCTTATCTTCTCAGTGGGGATGGGTGGGGAAGGAGGAAGGGAGAGAAGTTGGAATTCAAAGTATTAGGAACGAATGTTGAGAATTGTTTTTGACTACAACTGGGAAATAAGAAATATAGGTAATGGGGTATAGAAATCTATCTTGCCCTACAAGAAAAGAGAGAAGAAGGGGATAAGGGAAGGGAGGGGTGTGATACAAGGGAGGGCATATTGAGGGAAGGGGTAATTAGAATGCAAGGCATTATGTGGTGGAGGGAGGGGGAAATGGGGAGAAAATTTGGAACTCAAAATTTTGTGGAAATGACTGTTGAAGACTAAAAATAAATAAATAAACATTCAAAAAAAGAACCTTACTGTGCTCCAGATACTCTGCTACAAATACCAGCATAAAGAGTAATAATCCCAGAAGAAGAAAAAAAGAACTCTTATGGCAAACTTTATGGGAGGGTATGGGTACAAGTTGGATAGTATCACTTAGTAATTTGTTTCACTAACAGGAACTCACAAACTGATGGAGTAATATGCATTTAAATACTTGAGTATTTGAGAATAAATGGCTATTTAATTTGAATTATTATTATTTATGACATGTCTTTTGTCCTTAACAATCTTATGGTATAAGGGGATAACCTAATTAAGTCAGAGAGGAAAAAAATCTTCAAATCACATCGGCTAGCAAAATGCCTGAATCCTTTTCTTTATTGTTAATTTACTGAAAAGCTTTTCTGGATAGCATAAGATTGGAAATTCTATCTAACCTAGATGCTAGAAGCAAAAATAATGTGAAAATACCCATAAGTACAAATGTTTATCATTTGCATGCTTTAATAGGACTACTATCAAAAAAGGTGTTGTTGTTTTTTTTAAGCCATGGAATAATTCTCCATTTGAGTTTAAATACATGGTATTTTAGACCAAAGTAACCAAGGGTAAGGCAACTTTAGAAATTGTTATGAGAAAATATAACAAATAATAAGCCATCAGATACAACCTACCTGTTTTGACATATTTTCTGAAAATTTTGCTGATGTGTGTCTTAAAAATGTGACAAGATCTTTAAATATTTCACTGTGCCTCTCATAGTTAATTTCCTCTGCTTCATTTTTTTTGCCCTTAAAGATAAAACTTTTTTATATTATTATCAAGTATTTTATCATATCATTCTATAAATTATACCCTATAGTGCTATAGTTCTTGACAGAATTTTTCTTGGGAGACTAGAATTTAAAATTATGACCTGAAGACAGGGGGCATCATAGAAGCACTTAGAACCCAGACAGCATGGTAGGGATTCTGGGTAGCTTACTAGATTGGCTTCTAGTGGGAATGGGAACTATGGAAGTCCAGTTAAAAGAAAATTCAGGAAATACAGCCACTTGTAACTGTAAAATTTAAAAAGGAGCTCTCAAAATCCATGACCCAGCAAACAATAACAGCAGTTGCTCTGTGCCTCAATGAATTCTTTGAGGGATTTAAATTGTACAATGTAGAATAAATTACTTTAAATCCCATGCAGTGTGACCTGGAAATTTCTTGTTCTGTCAACCCTGCCCAGAATCACTGGATTTGGTATTTCCAAAACACAGCATTGACAGACGAACAAATTATATAGACTCATACTTAGTTATATAGACATAACCTAAGACATAGGGCAGAGAATTACCATCATTAGACTATCACTGGTCTGGCTATAAAGCACATTTGTTGGGTTCTAATTCTGGCTCTGCTTTTTACTTACACCATTTACAAAAACTCCTGCAGTGCTACAAGTCACGTAGATACTATCACAGTCATGTGGTTTCACCATCAAATAACAAATTTCCCCATGCATCTGTCTCCACGGTGGGGCCCGACATCCATTTGCAAATTCAAAGTCTACAAGCAATTAGCAGTCAAAAAAAACAAACAATTTAGACTTGATTTCTGCAAAATGATGACCTTTAAAATAAATTTCCTATTAATTTTAATGAACTGAATTTTTATACCTTATATTTTTACAACCATAAAATTTTTTCATGAATTTTCATTATCTTAAAAGAAAAAAGTGTTCAAATCTGTGGATATTTGAAGTATTTTGAAAATGTTGATACAGAATAAAAGATCTGAAAATATTTGAACCTGATGTATACTCAATAGATTCCAGGACTGTTTGCTCTCCTTCTCCTGAGAAACGCTTGAGTAGATCTACATCATTCTTAATCGTAGCTGGATTTAAACGTATTTCTCTGAAATTGACAACAACAAAAAAAGCCCTCAAATCTGATATGTAAAAAGTATATCCCCTGAAAACAAATGAAAAGTATTATTTTTTTCAGAAAGGAATATCCTTCGTTTTATAGTATTAATTGTTTGTTAACATACAGTTTATTCCATAATGCATTTTGATTAAATACTCTATGCAACTATCTACTAAATTATTAATTACATGTCCTAATTAGATTAATTTTATAAAAATGAACAAAATTTATGTTATGTTGTCATATCTTCATTATACTTTAGTAATAATGTGAAGGAAAATCTTGTAGATTTTTGAAAAGCATATAGTCACTTAACATTTTCAGAATTAAATAAAAAGTAACTAAAATGGTTTAATCATTTTAATGTGTACAATCAACTGAGTTGATAAAGCAGTTTATGCCTTATTCAATAATGTGAAATCATTAAAAAAATTATATTAGTTTAATTTCATTTTAATGTGAATATTTATTTAAATTATAAAAGCCTCAGTTTTCTCTTTTGTTAAAAAGAGATTGGACTAGATGATTCCTAAAGGTCTAATTCTAAAATTGTAAGACTTCAATATTGTTTCCCATTTTTTTCTACCAGTTGAAAAAAAATTTTTTGGTGAGCTTAAACTTTCTTTACAAAGACTTTTCTTACCCAAGCCCTTCCCCCACACCTAGCCCACTTACAAAGAGATATGTTTTAGAGAATTATTGAGGAGGAGCACATCCAGTTGCTGCAGCAGAAGTGAGATTTTCATTTTAATACTTGCATGACCATCATCTTTTTTCATTTTATCTAAGAAACGTATTGCAGACGAATCTTCTTCTCCTTCCACTATACCATATCCTGCGCCCAAAATTTTCACTACAGGGTCTCTATTAGCTGCCAAAACACAAGCACAACATCCTTCTATTTAGCTCCCTATCTTCAGTTCAAAGGAACACAGATAGATAGCTAGAAACTACCTTCAAAGTCATCTAGTCCTATAATGTCAAATTCTAATAGAAACAGTGTGGTATAGTCATCTTCAGTCATATCCAACTTCATGACCCCATTTGGAGTTTTCTTGGCAAAGACACAGGAGTAGTTTGCTATGTCCTTCTCCACCTCATTTTTAGATGAGGAAACTGAGGCAAAGAGGGTTAAATGACTTGTCCAGGTTCACACTGCTAGTAAAATCTGACACCAGATTTGAACTCAAGATGATGAGTCTTCCTGACTTCCAGTCCAGCACCCCATCCACTATACCATCTAGATGCCTATATATTGACATAGAAAACCATAAATGAACATCATTTATACTACACCACATTTTAACTTCTTTTGTTAAAAACTTCCCAATTGCCTTTTAATCTGGTTCCTGCCCCACTCTGGAGTTTTGCTGGCTGCTTGTATGTAGCCTGGGGAATCCAACATCTCTGATACAGTCCAATCCCTTTATTTTATAGTTGAAGAAACTGAGGTCTGCAGAGATTATGTGACTTGGACAAGGTCATAGAGGTAGTTAATAAAAGAGCCAGGATTTTAACCCAGGTCCTCATGCTCCACCCAGCAATCTTTCCATTACACCACCCTGCCTCCTCAATATATATCTAGAATGAAAATTAATTAACTACTTCAAGAACTAAAAATTAGTCCATAAATTGCTTTAACTTTTGGTGGTGAGATTTGGTTGTTAACACTAAAAATAAATTGTCCATGCCTAAATGTAGTACAATCCCTCTTTCTCAGCTCCTATGCTGTCTCTTGCCTCCTACTACTCTGTCCTACATTCAGATTGTCTGAGCTCTTCTACTTACCTTAAGACTACTTCTGCAAAACGGAGCCAGCAGTGTTACACATACCTAGTTGGTGGTAAAAGTAGCACCTCTTTAATTTATACTTATATTATAATCATAATATACCTCTTTTTTTGCTGTAGATACATGCACATGTTGATGGACTATGTACATGTAGGTTTCAAAGCCACTGAGTTCTAAATTTTGAAGAAGCTGAGGATCAATTGTCAGATGCCCAAACATCTGACTAAATAGACTAAAAAAAAATTGCCCTTTACCATCCCTATTTATGAAAGAGTAGGGGTAGGAGTACTGTTTATAGAATTTGCCTTTAATTTTGGGAAGATTGTTAGGTTAGAGAAGGAGGTGTTTGGATTCATGTCAGAAGGGCTACAAGGAAAATAGTGATGTTTAGAGGAAATTACTGGGTGGGAAAGTGCTTTAGAACAGAGAATGACCACTGAGGGACAACTTTTTAACAAGTAGTGAGAATCTAGGAAAGGAAAAGAAGGAGAAGTTGAAGAGATATATTCGAAGGGAAGCAAGAAATGACTAGATTGTGGCTCACTTGGCTATGGAGAAGGTAGCTTTGACCAGAAACCAAGAGATCGACATGGAACCCAGGAAAAATGAACAAACACTAGTCCCGATAGAGAAAGAGCAAGTAACTATTCTGGAAATGAAACAGATAAAACTTTTTATAAAAACATATCCCAAGGTTTCTTAATCTGGAGTCTATGAAATTAGTTTTTTTAATGTGATCACTGTATTTTAACATAATTGGCTTTCTTCATATTACTGATTTTAAGTATTTAAAATTTAAGCTCTGAAAGGGGATGTATAGATGTCATCAAAAAGAGGTTTTTATGACACAAAAAAAGATTAAGAATTTCTGCTTTAACCAGATTCAGAGAATATGCCACATATTGGTACATGATCTATTTATCTACATTTACTCATTAAAGTGATTTCATACTCTTCAAATGCTATATAAAATATTCTTGATCCTTCATGGAAATAGGAATGAGAGAGTTGGAAAGGGTTAAGCTGAAGTTTGAAGTCTTACAAAGAAAAATCCTCTTCTCTCAATTCTAGCCTTGGGTGACAAGCATAGGACATGGGGTACATTCGTTTAATCCTGGGTACTTCTGTCAGAGTTTTCTTCCATGGTAACCAAGCTAATAGTAGGACATGGACCATATGGACAAGGAGCTAATTTTACTTATTAGAAATATCTGGAACAACATCATAGCAGATAATCAAATCCATCCTTTCCCTGGGCTTTCAGAGTTTCAGTGGAGTCTTACATCATGTGAGTGGCTCAGCCAAAAGAGAAACTTGTACTTAATTGTACTTAAAGAGATTATCTCTAGGGCTATGAGAGCAGGAGCTGTGACTGTTGCCTTGGCAGTGTCCTCCAGACCAATGTAGGGCTTGGGGGCTATGCAGGACAGATTTATGGTTTCTCAAAGAGGATACCTCGTTGTCACTCTCCTATATTCATAGAGGAGGGGCAAAAAGGGAGGAAGAAAGAGACATGTAATAACTCTGGAAAGGTATGCTAGAAACAGATTGGGAGGGTCTCTAAATGCCAAATACAGGTCTTGGTCTTTTACCAAGTGAGATCACATATAGAAAGCATTTTGCAGACCTTAGAGTACTACAGAACTTCTAACTGCTGGAGCTACTGTTGCTGCTGGTGTTATTTTTCCTTTTCCTCTTGTTTCTTTCTCCCGATTATTACAAACTCTTATTGAGCCACTGCACTTGCTGGGAAAGGAAAGTGTCATGGTGTGACCTGTGCTTTAGGAATATCACACACTTAGAGGCTGTGCACAGGATAGATTGTTGATGAGAGACCAATTAGGAAGCTAATTAAATGTCTGAGTTTACAAATCTGATTATGGATACCACCTTCAAGGCATATTTGTGTTTCCTTCAGCTTTTTATCCTTGGCAAGCTCTAACAGGCGCGACAGTTGACCAAAGCTACTGACTTGAATATCCTTTCCAGACAAAATCAGTAATGGCTGCCCATCTTTGGAATTTTCTTCGGATAGGACTCCTGTGTCACTGGGGAGGGGAGAAGAGGAGGGGGCAGGGAAGGGTAGAGGCAAATGAAGGATTGATGTTAGATTCATTCCTAACAAAACTTTCTTAAAAGAATGGAATTCTAATACATTTGAACAAGAAACTTCTCAAGGTTATTTATGGCACACAGAAAGTATGAATACTTACATTGGAGAGTTGCCCCTCCCCACCTTATTCAGCAAACATGTATGACCATAATCCCTAGGACTTAGCAGCACTCATCAGCAAGTATATAGGAACTAGAATGATGAATTTCCCTTTTCAATCTATGCATGGCTGCACTAAGTCAGATAAGTACAAGGGGAAAACTTTGTTTTTCTCTTGTCTAAGTGTCTGATACATTTGAAAAAAAAAAAAAGAGTAGTACTACAAAATCATTCACTATTTGGTAATTTTTCCTTTAAGGTTTTTCATACCACATCAGTTAAAGGTTAGACAATTTCTGGGTTACTCTTTATTTATAGACAATGCATCCACCTTTATAAAGGTATGATGAAGTTCATGATTTGCAAACACAGCAAATTGCAAACAGGCTTCTTTACCAACTTTGTTATTTTTAAGGTTGATTTCCCAAAATATGAACTTCAGAATACAAACTAATGAGAGGGATGAGATTTTTCTTTTTTTTAAAAAAATGACTAAATATAAGCAAAATACTTATTTATTAAATAAAGTTTCTTTGTTTTTTTATTCACTTTCCCTGATAAATGAGACTTATGCTGAGAATCTCACAGGGACAAGAAGCCAATTTTTCCCCCCAAGTTTCACTTTACTCTGAGGAGCATTCCCTTTAGATATGTTCCACATCCCAGTTTCTCAACTGATTTAACTTAAGAACAAAATGTAACTTCTATCATTTTTTTTTTTATCATGGAAGTCAAAAGACCTTGATCAAGGACAATCTTGTTAGGCTGGGATACTTATGGGTATGGGAGTAGGTGTGTGTATATTTTTATAAACAAAAATATGTATATATAAATATATATATACTTGCATATATATGTATGCGTTGTGTATGTATTTTTAAATTTAGGCCCTACAAAAAATATTCAGGATGTGTTATAATATTTCAAATCCTTACAAACTGTTCACCACAAAATTATTATTATTTTTTTTTTTTTACTTTTTTATGCATGTTATTTCTTCTCCCACAGGGACAGTATGGTGTAGTAGATTGAGACATAGCCCTGGAGCTAGAAATACCTGGGTTCAGGTCCTGTTTCTGACACATATTATATGGCTGTATGACTCTGGGTAAGTCACTTACCCTCTCAATTGCTCTAGGCCAGTGGTGTCAAATTCAAATAGAAATACAGACTGCTAATCAATACGTAAGGATCCCTGAAGGCTGTATATTGACTTAGTTTTAAAATGTGATATTACCTATGATTAATTATATTTTTATTTATTTATTAAATATTTCCCAATTACATCTTCATCTGGTTCAGGTCACACCTGGGCATGCTGCGTTCTGCATGAAGCAACTATGTTTGACACCTCTGCTCCCAGATGCAGAAAAGGATTTGCTTGGGTAAAATGAATTTCCTTTTCTGTGAGTTCCCTAAACGAATTAAATCACAAGCCTGGTCTCCAGTTCTGATGGATAGAATTTTGCCCCTTGTTTTGCCTGTTCATTTGATTTTCTTGTTTTCTTGACAATATTTAAGTTTACAATTTTTAAAAATAGTGTTTATTAAAGCAAGGGAGTGGACTTGTTTTGCTTGGTTGCAGAAAACAGAACAGAGGAAATGACATAACAAATATTTGTTGAATTGAATATTTCATTTACATCTTTTCTATCAACTTTAACATCAACTTAGTCTCTCACTATTTGCATTGGGATTTAAGGACAATAAAGACACCTTGAATTCATTTAGCTGAGGGACATGCCTTCCCTGAATTATCCAGGTCCTCGATCCCTCTCCCCCACCCCCACTTCCTAATCTGTAGCTGCTTGATACTCAGGCCAAAGTGATATTACTGGTCTGAGCCTCTAGGCCCCTGAGCCAATCCACATCTCAAGGCTTCAATAGCTTTTTAAGGAAAAATTAGTCTAACTTGCATGAGGGGAAGGATTAAAATACTGCTCCTACCACAACGACAAAGATATTAGACTTACTAAATGCAGGTATAGGCTTACCTGACAATGTAACCTGATTCAAATTCTGAAGGCTCCAACGTTGTTTTCCATCGAAGTGGCTCTTTGAAAACAAATTCTGCCTCTTGAGGATATTTAACACGGAAGGACTCCACAAACTTGATAATGTCATTTAGAAGAGCTTCGTTTAAAGGAGTTAGTTCTAAGGTGCCTTTTCCAAATCCAGCAGTAGTCCACTGAGCAGCTCTTGTTAATGCCACCCCCATGGAATGAGGTGATTAGCAGACTTGAACCTTAACAGACAAACTACACCAAGAAATCAAAAAGACACAAAATACTGCTGGTCCTGCCTGTTTGAGGGAACACTCTCATTTTTAATTGAAAAGAAGGAAAACAACCCACTATTACCCCCACCCAACTTCCATTCTGTTTCTCAACAAAGATACAACAGCAAACAACAATTCATTGTGAATGGTGATTCTTTTTTTACCATCCTTCTAGGAGTAAGTAAAATGTTTGCTAAGGTCCCTTCTAACTTTGAAATATGGATTTAGTACAAAGTAGGAACTAAACCACCATGCTATAGCATGGTAACCACTGACTAGCATATGAAACACTTTCTGATTTTCTTCTAGATAAGTGAAGGGTATGGATATGTGATTTCGTAAGCATGGGGGAATATAGTGTGAAAATGCCCTCCACCAATACAGATCAGCAACTCATCTATAACTTTTAGTCTTATAGAAGAAGGGTTCTTATCCTGAAGTTAATGGATAGATTCCAAGGGGTCTTCAGACTTGGGTGGTTAAAAAAAAATCTTTTTTTTTTTCACTAACCTCTAACTAAAATTTAGTATTTACTTCAATCATGAATGTAGGAAATAAAACATTATTCTGAGAATGGGTCCACAGGCTTCACCAGACTGCCAAAGGGGTTCATGACACCCATGAAAAAGGGATGTCATGAAGCCCTTTTCTTATCTAGGATTCTAAGCAGTTAAGTATGGAACCAAGTCTTCTGGACTCCAAGTTCATCTCTATCCACTAGGTCACACTGCCTCTACTTTCATGCCATTCTGAAATTAATAATTTTCTTATTCCTTGCCCCTAAGTCCTAAAGCTATGATTCCAAGGTTGAATGAAAAGAACTGAAGACAGTTGATCCATTTGAGCTATTAGAAATAAAGACTGCTCATTAGGAACTGGGTTACCACATCCAAAATGAAATAGCAAGTTGTGCAATTATGCTGCTGGAGAGGACTTTTTTCTCAGTATTTTGATCTGAAGTCTCTCCCTTCTTAGCACTTTAGTAAATAAATGTGCAATGATGTTTGAAATTCACAATGACAATTCTGAAACATTTGCATGATCCTATGTGGCATTTAGCTTGATTTAATGGGAGTAAAAGTTCAGAAGAGTTTTGGTGTTGTTTTTCTTCTAATGTCCTTGAAAACCAGTAATTACAGATGATATTTATGAATGGTAGCTAATGGTAATAGCTACTACTACTTACTACTACTACTACTACTACTATTACAACTACTACTAACTACAGCTAAGTAGGTAGCATTTATACAGCACCTTACCCTTTTGATCATCACAATAACCCAGAGATAAGTGCTGTAATTATCTCCTTTTTAGAGAAACTGTGTCAGATAGAGGTTAAGTGACTTGCCCAGGGTCACACAGCTAGTATCTGATGCTGTATTTGAAGGTCTTCCTTACTCCAGATCTAGCTCTCTATCCAGTGCACCACTTAGCTGCCTAGTAAATACAACATTTGACTCCTCAGAGCATCCTACTCCTTATTCATACAATAAAATAGAGTTCACTGTAATTCAGAATTCTCAAGAGACTACTTGGAAAATCTAATTAAAATGAAAGCTTTTAAACCTGAATGACCCAGAACGGTGGTTAAAAAAAAAAAGTCTATCATTCAAAGGACAATTTTATATTCCTCTGCTTCATTTTGGCTGAGCAGAGCTAGTTTAAAATAAGAAACCTTAAAGATAGTAATGAACTAGGATTACTGACCTGCCATGTTGATAAAAAAATAATAATAAATCATATTTGTTTCTTTAAACCACTAGGTGGCAAAATGGATATAACATCAGACCTGGAATTAGGAGATCCAAATTCAAATTTGGACTCAAAGACTTATTAGCTGTGTGACCTTGGACAAGATCTTTAACTTCTGTGTGACTTAAGTTTCCTCATCTGGAAAATGATGATCTTAATAGCACTATCACTCAAGGAGGTTGTGAGGATAAAATGTAAAGTTTTGTGAACCTTAAATGCCATTATTATTGCCAAGCAAAATGGGGGTTGGCAGCAATTAGCCTCCCTCCCCAAGATCTCACAGAAGAAAATGTTTGTTTGAAAATACGACAAAAATTAAGAATTCACTTATCCCAAAATCCCTGGGGTATTTCCTAAGTAAAAGAATTACCTAGAAAATATATGATTTGGAGATTTTTCTTCTGCATTCCAAACAAGATGTTAGCACATGGAATTCTACATTTAAAAAAAAAGGTAATTAAAATCTGCAAAGTTTGAGTCATATTTGATAGTGATTGTGTCACTCTTTCTACATCTTCTCTCTATTTCATTTTAAAAGCAGACTTCTAAAATGCCTCTCTAGTGTATTTAAGACACTTTGGAAACAGTTACTCTTATCAGAGTCACAGATAAGGTAAATGCATTATAAAACAGAAGCATTCTTCAGAGGTAATGTAGCTATCAGACAGAGTTTATGGCTTGTGATCAGAGAGATCCAGGTTCATATCCTCCGTCTGACACTAGCAGTGTCTATCTTGACACATCACTTAACCTCCACTTACCCAAACTGCCTAAGTCATACACTAAATCCCTCATTTCTTGTACTCATTATGCATTCAGAATAAAAGTGAAGTACATGATTCATTTAGACAAAAAACAATTAGACAAATAATGTAGACAAAAAAAAAATCTAGGTTCTCCTACCTAAACTGAGCTATTCATCTCGTTTCTTGTTTTCTTTGATAATAAAATGTACACAAAAGTATTTGTTCACCAGTCATTTTTAAGATTCACTGCCCAAAACGGTGCTTTCCAAATTTTTCATTTACTACAAATAGCAGGAGGCCTAATCCAGAAGCTAACTCATGCATGACTCCTATTACTCAACTGAGCTTAACACCTAAATGTTGCAGAACGGAATCCTCCATAAAGTTTGAAGATATGTGTACTGTATTACATCCAGACACTTGTTGCCAAGAGGCCAGTCTGGAACATTTAAAGAAATAGAAATGGTTATAAAGAAAACAGACTTCTCAGGGATAGAGGAATTGAAGGAAGGAGAGTAGTAGGAAGGGTGGGAGAGGATACCAGAGCCTGGAGAGGTGGGCAGATTTGTAGAAGGAGCGCAGGGTTAGGAATTGGGATAGCGGTTGGCAGAAAAGGGGCAAGGTTACAGAAGAGCCGGAATTGTAGGGAGTTCAGGAAGACTGCAGGAGAGCCTGGCATTACAGGAGAGTCAACTCAGTCTATAGGAGACTGGGTGAAATTAGGACTCGGGGGAGGAGAGCTGGAGGACCAGAGGCCGCGGGAGGAAAAAGTTGGGAAAATGGGGCAAGGGTGGGGGGAGGGAGGGGATTCGGGAGCGGGGAAGGAAATGCAAGGGACAGAACTGAGGTCTGAAGGGATGTAGCTGAAGGTGAGAAGGGAGAGGCTCCGCCATGGGCGTGTCCTTGAGGGACAGGGCGTGGGGAGGGGCGGGCTTGGGCAGGGCTGAGGGGTGGGCTCACCAAGTCGGGGGAAATAAGGCCGAGGGCTGGGGAAGGGAAAGGGGAGGGTGCGCCTGCAGGATGGAGGCAGATTGGGGCTGGAAAGGTGGCCAGAATGTGCACGAAGCTGGCAGTGCCAAGCAGCGCGGGGGCAGCTTCGGTTGCAGGGAGCCCCATCGTCCCCTTCCCCCCAGTGCCAGCCCCTAGAATGGTCTCCGACCCCGAGGAGGCGGCAAGAAGCCACCCGTGGCCCTCCCCGCCCCCAGTCCCTGAGGCCCGCCGTCCCTACTCACTCACCTGTGGCCGGAAAGCAGGAGCGGGGCCCACCTGTGCCCTCTGACCAACCTACATCCTAACCACCTCCGGGCAGTTACTCGCTCCGGGACCTCCGCTCAGCTGCCGCGGTTGCTAAGTCGCGGGGGAAACATTGCAGCCTGGGCGCTGCTAGGAGACCCCGCCTGCCCGGGGGGCACCTGGGGGAGGGGCTCCATGGCATTCCCCGCCCCCTGGGCAAACCCCGGGAGGCCAAGAGGCCCCTGACTGCTCCCTGTGAGGGGGGCGCATCCTTAGGGGCAAAGGTGAACCCCGCACTTTGGCAAACCCTCTGGACCCCAGCCGGTTTCCCCGCCCGAAGACCCAGTGTTGCCCCGGGGATACCTTGGTACTGGGAGGCTCGTCTGCGGGTTGTATCCGCCCCGGGGCATGTGACCTCCTGAAGGCTAAGGCCTGTTTTGTTTCGTTCCTGGTGGGCACCGGGTGGGCATTTAATCAAGGTAGGCTTTTCTTGGTCCCTGTCCACTCTCGCCCCACCAGCCCCCTTCCTCTAAAAACCCTTCCATTTCCACTGCATACGTCTTGTGCATACATAGCTGATTGCCTCTTGGCTTCTCCATTAGTATGTGAGCTCCTCGAGGACCGGGATTGTGTCATCCTTTCCTTGTATTCTTTGCGCTTAAGCACGAAGCCTAGCATACGATAAGGCTTTAATAAATGTATGTTGACTATCCGATTGGCTTAATGGATGGCCTTGGGACAAAGGGGGCAGGCAGGTAACTTTGGTCAATAATTCTCTGCGAGTTTGAGTGAGACTGTCCACCCTTGCGGACAACCACCTATTGCCTTCTCTTCCTGTGCGATCCTCGTCCACGTCTTTCTGTAAAATTTCATAGAGGGTGTGCCCAAAATACAAATGGCTTCCCTCTTGTGACGTTAACATCTCAGAGGTACCAGCCTTTGGGCTCACTATCTATATGATATATGACTAGCCTACCTCCTTTTCTGGCCATACATAATCCTTGGTGTCTTTTAAGCCGGTACTGGAAACCACGTTGCTACTGGTAACATGCGGCTACCTTTCTTACTGCTCTTAGAGTCATCTCAAATTTCCTTCTTTAATGATCGTGGGATCATGTGATCCTATAGTTTGCAGCCATAAAGCATTGCTGGAAGAATCTCATGGTTTGATAGGTGGGCATTAATGAATGCAGAACCTTGGGATGGCTGAGCACTGAGCAATGTTCTAAATGCAATTCATTCTGCTCTTGCCTGTCTGAGGTGAGTGGAATGATGTGCCACACTGCATATCATAATCTGAACAAAATGTTTGTAGGCACTTGGTTTTTCCTTTACTGATTGCTCAGCCAATCATTTCTTAGTGGCAGTGGGCTTCCCTGAAGAGGATACATGATATTCTGAGGGGCTGTGCAGTCAGTATTATGACATCTGAAAATACCTAGAGAAGCTAAGTACCATGGTGTCCCCTAAAACACATGCTAATAACTCTAAACTAATGCAAATAGCAAGTTATAATAACAACTCAAGTAAACAAAAGCTTTTAAAAAATTCTGGAAATAATAGCCTCCTTACTGGCCTTGCCTCCAGTCTGTCAGCTTTCTAATTCATCCATTGTAGAAGTAACTTTCCTAATGACATGCTAAAGTCATGCTACTCTACTCAAGAACTTTCAGTTGTTACCTACTTACTAAACATCACAAGCCTACCTGCCCAGACTTACTTACTCCTCGTCTCCTTCATGTACTCTACTTTCTAGCCAAAGTGGACCACTCTCTAGCCCAGAACTCATCACCGTACTTTGTTTATATTCTCCGTAGCCCAATTGTTGAAGAGATATCTTCCCCATAAAACTTTCCTTGATCCTCCAACCAAAAGGTAACTATCTTTACTCAAATTTCTCATAGGGTTTGACTTTGACATCTCCTTTGAACATAGTTTAACCTCTGCTTAACAATTCAATTGTAAAGTTCTTAAAGAATGTCTGTGTCATAGTACCTGGCACACAGCAAGCACTTAAATGTTTCCCATATGCCTGCCTGATCACAGGAAAATAAGTTAACCTCTCTGAACTTCTTTTTCTCATGCTTTACTAACATTTTTGCATCATCTGTCTCACTGTTATCATGTAGATACTATATCTATATCTACACTGATATCATGTAGAAACTATTTTTTTGCAAATTGTAAAGTGATATGTCTATGTTATCTGTCAGTCTTTGTATCATCTATCTAATAATTTAGGTCTCTGTTTCCTTCATCCTTACACACACCTTAGTTTCTTCCATATCGTAGCAATGAGTGAAATTCAGGTGAATAAAATGACATCATCTTCTCTCCATCTTTAAAAAAAAAAAAAAAGAATGCTGGTTTTAAAGTTATCTTTGCAGGCCCATTCCCAAACACACTGACTTTCGCATTTTTTTTTTTTGGACCAGACTTTTGATTTGATCAGTGTAGGAAACTCTCAGTAAGGAATTTCTGTTAAAGTAGATGGTAAGTTCTCTGCACCACATATTCTTAGAGTCTCCTGCTGGACATTGAGGGGTTAAGTGACTTGTCCAGGTTTAATTAATATGTGTCTGAGGCAGGACTTGAACCTGTATCTTCTTGATTCAAAGGCCAGCTCTCTGTCCACTGTGCCACGTTACTTCTCAGCATGTTTGTATATGGTAGTATTTAATAAATACTTGGTAAATTGAACTGTTGGATTTCTTTATTCCTACTCTAAATTGTTATTTCATAGTCTATAAGTTCCTTATAAGATATGCTTAGTAATAATCATGCTATGTATTAGCTATATTTTTCTAAAAGTGGCTTTTTCTGCTCTTGATAAAATATGCCTGTTATCTCTGTCACCAGTAGGCAATGCTTTGGATCTTAGCAAAGCTGCTTGATCTCAAATATGGCAGTTGTTTGTCAATTGTCGACTAGCTCTGAACCCAATGTTAAAAATGCATGGAGTTGATGTCAGTCTATGAGTATGCATGTGTCTGCCAATCATACCCCTTAGTTTGTACCTTTACCTGTTTTGTCATTCCTTTTTTCCATTTGACATCTGTCAATCAAATGGCTCTATGCCAGTCATTATCGTAGTAAGCAGTTCACTTTACTTAAACAAAAGGTAATAAAAACAGAAGCATTACTTTCATATACAACAGACTCTACATTCCATTTAATCCCAGGATCAGTCTTGCCCTCCTCCCATGGCAGGTAAAAATAAAAGCTTTTTGGGCCTCTTGTCCATTTTCTCTTATTCACAAACTCCATAGTCACTCAGGGTCACAGGATTATATGAATCAATATCTAGCCTTAAATGTTACAGCCCCTGTTAAAACCAGAGTTGGATTAGATTAATCTCCAATCCATTGTCTACACCAAACTTGGAGTAATCTGTGGCAGCCTTTATTGATTTCCTCAGTCACTGCTAAACAGGACAGGAGGATGCTGTCCCTAGAGTCTCAGGATGATTCCATTGGCTCCTTGGCTAGCTAGGCAGGAATATACCTAGGCTAGTTGCTACCACCATTGTTCATGACAGTTGAATTCTGTGAAGGCAGTGGGAAGTTTCTGTACCAGAGGTCTTGCTTAAGTGAAAGATATGGTCCTTCCTTCACTAGCTTGCTCTTCTACCCTTCCTTCCCTCACCCCATCCCCACCCTCCGAGCATCTATGCCTTCTCATCTATCCCCTGGCTTTTCCACCTTCAAAGTCCAATTGGATATAGGCTCTTACTCATATACCTCCTTCCCCAAAGGTCCTCAGTCCAATCTTATGGCACAGAACACTTTCATTTGTGTATTTGTATATCAGTATCTAGCACAGTGCCTGGCACATAGTAGATGATTATTAAATGATTGTTAGTTGATTGATGTCACCACTAGGCATGGATCTATGTCTTAGCAGGAAGTGGTCAGTCAGACCTTTGTTTGAAGACCTCCATGAAACGGAACCCTAAAGTAGCCCTATCTCCTGAAGTAGCCCATTTCACTTTTAGATAGTTATAATTATATTATAAGCATGTTTTTCACTAAATAGAACTCAAACCTAGCACTCTACTACTTCCACCAGGACCAGCAGATTGCTTCTTCCATCCCTGGAGTTGTGAACTGATTCAACCATTTTAGAGAGCAGTTTGAAACTATGCCCAAAGGGATATAAAACCATGCATACTCTTTGATCCAGCAATAATACCACTACTAGATCTGTATCCCAAAGAGATCATAAAAAAGGGAAAGGGATCCACATGTACAAAAATATGTACAGCAGCTCTTTTTGTGGTGGCAAAGAATTGGAAATTGAAGGCATTCCCATCAATTGGGAATGGCTGAACAAGTTGTGGTATATGAATGTAATGGAACCATAAGAAATGATGAGCAGGTAGGTTTCAGAAAAACCTAGAAAGACTTACATGAACTGATGCTAAGTGAAGTGAACAGAACCAGGAGAACATTGTACACAGTGCTGGCAACATTAAGCAATGACTAACTTGGATCAACTTAACTCTTCTCGGCAGCACAATGATCGAAGACAATTCTAAAAGACTCATGATGGAAAATACTGTCTATATTCAGAGAAAGAATTATGGAATCATACGCTTTTCTCTTTTTTTTCTTTTTCATGCTTTTTTCCCTTTTGTTCTGATTCTTCTTTCGCAACATGACTAATGTGGAAATATGGTTCTTCTATGCAACATGACTAATGTGAAAATGTGTTTAATAAGAATGTATGTGTAGAACCCATATAAGATTGCATGCCGTCTCAGGGAGGGAGAGGAGGGGGCGCATATCTTACACTTGTGGAATTGATTGTAGAAAGCTGAACACAAATAAATTAATAATTTAAAAAAGAAATATGTTTAATATGATTGTACATACGTAGCCTATAATCAGATTGCTGTCTTGGGGAGGGGGAAGGGAGAAATTGGAAGTCAAAATTTTATAAAAGTGAATATTGAAAACTATCTTTACATGTAATTGAAAAAAATAAAATACTATTAAATGGAAGAAAAATAAATATAAATATTATATCTTTTAAAAGAGGAGGACACAAGGAGAGATTTATCTTTCCACAAGGTATATGTAAACTGTTTTATACAACTACAATAATCAGATTGAAACAGTCACACAGTTATTTTTGCCCAATAATAGATTATTTAAATCTCCCGAAGGTTAACTCAGTTGATCACCATGTAATTCATCATGAATGTCATTGAAAACTAAATGAATTGACCTAAAAAAGATTTATTGAAAAAAGTGGGAGCACAAGCTGGTGAAGAGAAAATTTTAGTGAGACACACTAGCATCTGAAGAGTCATCACTTGAAAAATTTGTTGTGTTTGACCTCAGACAGCACAGTTAGAAACAATGGGTAGAAGTTGTCAAGTCAAGTATTCGTTATGCTTTTTCTATATGCCAGGCCCCATGCCAAGGCCTGGAAATATAAATACAAGGAAGCATGCCTTCTAATGGCTAATAATTCTAATACATAAAGGGAAGCTGCAAAGGGGGTAAGGGGAAGATAAAGGGGCTTAGTAGAGAAAGTCCCATCCTGGAGAATAAAGACATTTTTTGGTGTGGGACACCTTCTTAGAATGAAAGAACCAAGTAATCAGAGAGAGATCACAGGAGATTATGTCCAATGTGAATAGTCCAGGGATGAAAGAAGTAGTTTGCTGGTCCTGGTGGAAGTAGCAGAGTGCTAGGTTTGGGTTCTATTTAGTGAAAAATATGCTTATAATATAATTATAACTATCTAAAGGTGAAATGGGCTACTTCAGGAGATAGTGGGTTCTGTTTCATGGAGGTCTTCAAACAAAGGTCCAACTGACCACTTCCTGCTAGGATATAGGTACATGCCTAGTGGTGATATCAATCAACTAACAGTCATTTAATAATCATCTACTGTGCCAGACACTGTGCTAGATACTGATATACAAAGACACAAATGAAAGGGCTCTGCGCCATAAGAGTTTACATTTTATTTGAAGTGGGTCAGAGGGAAAAAAATGTACATAGAAAATTAAGTACAAAATTCATGCAAAGGAATTTGGGGGAGGAAGGGTGCTAAGAACTGTAGATAGAGTTTGGGGCGTTTTTGTGTAGAAGGTGCCCATGGAGGGCATAGAGAGTATCAAAAAGGACAATGTGGTCGCCAACACCAGTAAATCAGATTAGCAAAATACAGAAATGTTCATTGATGGAGGACCACACAAATGTACTGGGGAGAATTGGGGGAAAAAAGAAAACAATTTGGAATTCTAGAGGAAAAGTCATAAACTGTGTATGCTCTTTTACCTACCAAAACCACTATCTGTACGGCAATATTTCTAAAGCACGGCTCTGATCATGTCACTCACCCACTGAAAAAGTTCCAGGAGTTTCCTCTTATCTCAGATAAGTTAGAGTCTCTTTGGCTTCTAAAATCCTTCACTGTTTCCTACCTACCTTTCAAGTCTTATTTTAAATTTTTACCTTCGTATGCTCTACAGTCCAGCCAGGCCCTCCTTTCTACTCTCCCTCTTAATCAAAAGTGATCAATATTCCCCCTCTCAATTCCATGCCTTTGCATTGGCTGCCCCCTGTTCCTGGAATGCATTTCACATCTCAGTTCTGGCGACACTTTTAGCATTGATGTCTTTCCTCAACTCCTTCAGCTACTGGTACTTCGTATGTAGTTTGTATTTGTGTCCCTCTGTACACATGGCTTCCTCTCCTAAATGATTATGTAAGCTCCAAGACCTGAGTTCAAACGCAGCCTCAGAGATGTACTAGCTGTGGAGTGCTGGACAAGTCACTTAGCCCCTGTCTGCCTCAGTGTCCTTAACTGTAAAATGGGGATAATAATAGCACCTGCTTCCCAGGATTGTTGTGAGGTTCAAATGAGATAGTATTTGTGAAAGTACTTAGCAGAGTGCATGGCACATAGTAGGCCCTATGTAATTGTTAATTCCACTTTCCTTCCCTTTTAAACTTCAGTTTCTTGCCTTTTAAAATGAGGGGGTTGGATTTGCTGGCCTTAGAAGGTCTCTTCCAATTCTACATCTATGACCCTATAACAGACATTTCGTTTTGATCTTTGTATCACTAGTACCTAATAGGGTGCTTGGTACGTGATAAATAAGTGATTACTGACGATGATATCATTACTTAGACATATAGACCAAAGAGGTCAAAGGCAGAGGGAAAGATCCTAGATATACAAAAAATTATTTGTAGCTATATTCTTTAGGATAGCAAAGCACTGAAAGGAATGGGGGCTTATCAACTAAAGAATGACTGAGCAAACTGTGGCATATAAACATAGTAAAATAGATTACATTTTAAGAAATGACAAAAATTAAAAACATAGAGAAACTTAGGGAAATTTGTCTGAAATGAGTGAAAGCAGGAAGAGGAGAAGGAGCAGGAGGAGGAGGGAGAGAAGGAAAACAAGGAGGAGAATTTCAGATGACCACAATAATATAGAAGAAAACAATACTTAAAGACTTCTGAACACTAATAAACGCAGTGACCAAAGGTAATCTGTCTCTTATTCTAGGCACAAAAGTAAGTGGGGGACCATAGATGTGGAATAAGGCATGCATGTTCAGTTATTACCATTGGATTGATTTGTTTCGCTTGAATATTTTTGTTTGTTGCTCTGCTGGGTTTCCACTCCAAAGAGCAAGATGCACCTGAGCAGTACGTTATGGTCTCCTCCTTCCCTTTCCTTCCTTCTTTTGTTTGTTATCTCTCCCATTAGACTGTAAGACCCCTGAGGTCAGGGACTCTCTTTATTTTTTTTAACAATATCCCCAGCGTCTAGCACAGTGCCTAGAATATAATTAATTGTTCTGTGAAATGTGGATTCAATCAAAGGGCCACACCTGAGGACCTAGAGGACCACATGTGGCCTTGAAACCATAGGTTCCCCACCCCTGGCCTAGAACATAATAATAAAAAATGCTTATTGATTGAACTGGAAAAGTTCCATAGGGGAAGGAGAGAAAAGTCATTGGAATAAGAATGATTGGGGGGGGGTAGCATAAAAAGTATCTTAAAGGAAAATAAAAGTCAATAAAATGAAGACTAAAAAGAAATCATTAGATTTGTCAACTAAGAGGTTGCTAGGGAGTTCAGAGACAACATTTTCTTTAGGGCCCTGAGAATACAAGCCAGGCTCCTGGGGGGTGGGGACTGGTACATGATAAGAAAGTGAAGGCAGCCAACAGAGACTACTTCTGCTAAAAGTATAGTAGTGAAGAGAAATGAAAATAATGCCCTCAAGATAAGGGAGTTTCAGTGTGCATTTCTATGTTGCTTTTAAGATAGGGGACATTTGAGCGTAGTTATATATAGACAAAGAGGCAGTAAGTTGTATATGTAGCGATGATCTGAATTAAATTCAGCCATTCCCATCTGTTTAAGTTCACTGGCCCCCAACATGCCAGTGTTTACTCTTTCCATCTGCTGTTTGACCACATCCAGCTTACCTTGGTTCCTAGATCTTACGTTCTAGGTTCCTAATACAATATTGATCTTCATGGCATTGGACTTTGCTTTCATCACTATATGCATCCACAGCTAAACTTCCTTTTAGCTTTGGCTCAGTCATTTCATTAGTGTCTTCTGCTCTTCCCCAGTAGCGTATTGGACACAGCATTTAATAAATGCTTATTGTTTGATTCTGTAGAGTATGAAATTTTGTGTTGGTAAAATTAGGAGGGTCTTTTGAGCTCTTCCATGAATTGTTCTACTTTTTTAACCAACGCCGGTTTTGTTATTGTTGTGTAGTTGTTTCAGTCACGTCCAACTCTTCATGAGCCTATTTGAGATCTTCTTGGCAAAGATACTTGAGTGATTTGCCATTTCCTTCTCCAGCTCATTTTACAGATGAGGAAACTGAGACAAACATGATTCAGTGATTTGCCCAGATAAGTGTCAGATAAGAACACAGGTCTTCCTGACTCTGGGTGTGACACTTTAGCCACTGTATCACCTAGCTACCCAATGTTAGTTTATAAAATACAATTATTGTCATGGACCTCTTCCTCATGAAACAATACTTCAATGTAAGAAGACAAAGTATCTTTTTAAGTTTTCTTTGTTGCCTTTAGATACGTGATAAACACCAGTTCCTAAGTTGTCCCTCTTAGCTTTGTACCATCTGCAAATGTGATAAGTAAATCTACTCATTAATCCAAGTCATTCATAAAAATGTTAAACAGGATATGGCCAACCTAGCATTGATCCTGCGGTACCCTACTAAAGAGCTGCTTCCCAGCGGACACAGAACCATTAATAACTACTTATTGAGTACAGCCATTCATTCAACCAGCTCGGAATCCATGTAATTTTATTGTTGTCTGGCCCACCTCTCTCAATATTATTCACAAGAGCAGCATGAGACCCTTTACCAAATGTTTTGCTAAAATCAAGATAAACTATATGTGTAGACTGCCATGATGTACCAGTATAATAACCCTAACCAAGAAAAATGAAATAAATTTAGTCTGACATGCCCAAGTCTTGTTAAAATCACACTGGTTCTTTGTGATCACTGATTCCATTTCTAGGTGTTCCCTCTAAACGTCTCTTTTATAATGTGCTCTGGAACTGTTGTCAGGCAACCTCTCTACTACTACCTTGTGTTATTTTTTATTATCAAATGAAATAATATTTATATAAAGTGCTTAACACAGTTCCCAGCACATAATAGTTGCTATATAAATGCTAGCTGGCTACTACTATTATCTGGGCAATTCAAGTCCAATGCAAAGCAGGGAGGAGGGGTTGCCTCTTTGACAAATCCGAAGTAATTTCCTTTCTGGAAGGAACCCAATCCGTTAGGGACCTTTATGCGTCTTTGGGTTCATGTGGGATTCACCAGAATGGGCGGAGGGAGGGAAAGATGTTTCTCTAGAAGCCCTAAATTTGGTTTACTTTGGGAGGAATGAATCTCTGAAGAGAAAGTGGGATTCACTGGAGAGAGAGAGAATTGTATCAACTGTTTATAGGCTACAATGAGTCCTTTATGTTGGCTTGGATTGTGTGGGGTGACATAAGGGTTTTCTATACCCACTATGTATGGTTACCTTGAATGCCCCCTTTATTTCAATCCTCGCGGCAACACTGAGTTAGGCCTGACGCTTATATATCAGAAAATGGAACTTCAATTGATTAAAGAACTTAACCAGAGGTTACATTACTAATAACTGGCAAAGTTAGCACTTGAGTCTTAGTCTTCTGACTCTTAGTCAAGTTCTCTTTACAGAGGTGTTATACTGTGATACATTCCAAGTGTCAGTGTAAATCACAGGAAAGTTTTGTGGCTGAAAAATTACCTTTTAGAGACACAGAATAAATGCATTTTAAAGGAAGGAGAGAAATATTTCACTGACTTGGTAAAAATAATTACACCTCTTAGGAGAAGCAGTAGAGATTGTGTCACTGTCATTCATATTACAAATAAAATGAAACGCTCTGAATTTTAGGAAATCGTAGAATTTTGACAGCATGCCTACTTTCCTGTCTCTGTATGTATGGCTCACTGCAAATGCAATGTACATGATGAAAATGACAAATGCATTTGGCTTTGAGACACAAATCCCCTTCACTGATGCCCTGAACGTCTCAATGTAAAATCATAACCAGAGATGGAAATGACATCAGAAAATCATTTAATTCAGCCTTCTCGTTTTATGGGAGAGGAAACTAAAATCCATAAAAGTCAGTGATTTGTCCAAGATCACATAGGTAGTACACAACTGAAATGAGATTCAAACCTAGGTCCTCTGGTTCAAAATACACCACTCTGCCTCCATACCAGATTTTATGACAATTGAAAAATTAAGGCCAGTCTCCATAGTATAAAACAAAAAGACTGGTCTCTTACAGGTGACTTTAGACAAAATTGATGTTTTCTTCAGTTATCTAAATGACTGAATCTGAAACAAACTTATATGATTTTACTTAAAATTGTTGGTTGAAAGCAATTTTATGGAGGAAGTACAAGGTTTTACATCTTTTATCTATCCCCTTTCTAAGATTTCTATTTATTTTGTACTTGGCTAATTCTCTCCCCTCCCCCCAAACATACTTTGGAAAAATCATAATGAAAATTACTAATGTATGAAACCTCAATTTTGGTAAAAGGCAATACTACATTGTTGTTGACTCTTTTCTGTTTCTGAGTGATTATGACCTCTAGAAGTGGTCTGTATGGTAAAAGACTAGTTTTGAAATATTGTACGTTAAGTAGCGTTCCGTCTCTGCTCTGGAGAAAGAATTGGATACTTCTGGAATGTTGCACAGTGGAATGAAGAAAAAAAGTTATTTGATATAGAAAGACTGTCTGGCCAAGAAGTGATTACTCCAGAAGTCCTCAAGGAGAAGAGAAGATTTAATGGGAGATTTGATATTTTGGAAAACAAACTGAGGATGAATAATATCCGGGTGATGTCTCACAATCACACCAAGGGAGATGCTAAAGGCTTCTTTTTTAAATGGCTTCCAGATGCCAAGTAAATCATGGTCCTCAGCTGAATGTGACTAAATTTTGGAAAGAAAAAATCCATTAGGGGAGTAGTATTGTTTTGCACTTCTAACTTAGTAATATTTTTAAGGAACAGTTAAGACCGTTATAACATTAACAATGAATAATGCTTTTCAAAGATTCTTTCCCCTTAAAAGCAGGAGGATGCCAAGGGCTTGCTGGGGGAAAACCAGTTATTTAAGACTTCTATGTGGTGTTTTTATAGGAAGAAATATGTGACTAAAGACTTTTTATGGTGGAGATGATCGTGTCTCCTTCATTGGCCGGTGTAGATCACTCTTCTGACAAGAATTGGAGTAGAAATTTCAAAATTAAGTTCAGCCTGAATTCTTGGAGTATGTGTATTTCTTCTTAAAAGAAATTCTCTGTTAAACAGCCTCCCCCCAAAGTTACATAACTATACTAGGCTTACACTCTCTTGCCAAAAATGGGGAATTTTTCTGGTGGGCCATTCCAAGGAGGTCCCTTAAGTTATGAACGCTGTACACATTGGTAGTTAAACTCGTTTCTGTTCAAGATTTTCCAGCTTTCTTTTTCTCAAAGACAGAAGACGAAGTTGGTACAATGAAATGATCAGTTTTTGAGAGGAATTCGGTGAATGAGTGGAATACAGTAACCACCAAAAGGCATCAACACTGGAGAAAAAGGGGGAAAGTTCTACTACTTTTTAGTATAAATTTACTTATGATATTTATCAGTGGTGCCCCATCAAAAGCAACATTGTATCCATTATTTGTTATTGTTGTCAAGTTGTTTTCAGTTGTATCCAAGTCTTTGTGACCCTAGTTAGGGTTTTTCTGGCAAAGATACTGGAGTGGTTTACTATTTCCTTTTCCGGCTCATTTTACAGATGAGGAAAATGAGGCAAACAGGGTTAAGTGACTTGCCCTGGGTCACAGAGTTAGTAAGTGTCTGAGATCACATTTGAACTCAGGAAGATAAATCTTTCTGCCTCCAGACCTGGCACTCTATCAATTGTACCACCTCACTGCCCCCTCATTAGTTATAAACTCTGGTAAACTGTGTTTCACTACTATGTTTACAATGACAGGTATTACTGGGTAGGGTTGGTGATCCATGGGATCTCTTGCTGTGCTTAAGTAATTAGGAAGGAAAGAAAATAAAGCTTTGTGGCTTTGAGGTAACTTTCCCACTTCCCTCTTTTACTACCTTCTTGTCTCCCAACCTTCATTCCCACCTTTGATAGAATCCTAAGATTCTTTTAAAATTCTGTTCAAGTGCCACCTTGGACAGGAAGCCTCTCCTGATTCCTCCACCCTGTCTTCTAGGAATGAACCAAAGAATTTACTTCCCACACCAAAACTTCTGACAGAAGGCGATTCTTCAGATGTCCCACAGCTTGGCACTGCATCCCCATCGCTCCAGAGCCTTTTCATCTTGGAGTGAGATCAGAGAAGGAAGTGAGTATGGTGAACAAGGTTTTGTTTTGCTCCAGTCTCATCTTTCACAGACTTCCTCTTTGTCATTGATGCTTTCATCTCTGATGAAATAGGTGGGAGTATACCTGCCGCGAGACGCCAAAGAGAAGTGTCTGTACTCAAAGAATTTTTTTTTGTTTCGGTGACTCATAGCTGGACTAAAGCAAAGGGTTAGTCACCTGTTTGGTGAGATTTAGCCCAAGCTTAAAAGTTACAGACTCTAATAGTGAACTGGTAACCACAAATGTCAAGTCTAATCATAATTTCCTGGATGATCTCTTTTACATGACTTCTTGCATGCAAGTCTTCATTGGTAATATTCTGTAGCCTATTTATACCCATCGTTGGCCTCTGGATCATACACGATTTTGATCCTTTGAAGACTGTGGTGTTCTATGACTTGAAGCCATGTGGCATCACTGAGAGCATACTGGTGTTAAAAAGATAGGTTTTTATTTCAAGGAGTAACTTGGAATTGTTGAGAGGATTGTATAGTTTCCCATTCCAGCCCCTTCTCTTTTTGGTGTTCAATTCCTGGCCCAGCTCATTGTCCATCTGCAGCTTCTGCACAAGAGATCTGTACAAAAGAATATTTTTTTTCTATGTATGTGTGTGATTTCATCAGCATGAGAAACTCCCAGTTGGAAAATTCCTCTACTAATGCAGATCAACAATTTATCAGTAAAGAGTTGCCAGGGGAAACTGAGTGTGCAAGTGACCTGCCAAAGATTACACAGCTCGTAAGGATCAGAGACTTGAACCTGGGGTTTTTTGAGTCTGGTACTTGTGGGGATATTGGGAAGATCCAATGAATTAAGGTATGTAAAGCACTTTGCAAACTTTAAAGTGCTATATAAATGTCAGTTGTTTTTATTATTATCCTTCAGTTTCCAGGCATGGGACAGCCAGAGAAAATGCACAGAGCTGAGATATAAAGTGTCTGAGGAACAGCAAGGAGGCCCTAGTCTTTTGATGGAAGAGTGTGTGTTGAAGCTAGATGTAAGAAGGCTGGAAAGGTGGAAGGTAAAATGAGAGGGACATGAGGAAGCAGATGCGATAAGAGGAGGCAGCTTCTTTCTAGGTATTTGTCTGTGAAAGGGGAGAGAGATCAAAGATGATCAATGAAGGGTCAAGTGAGGCATTTTTGATTGATTGATTGATTGATTGATTGACTTCCCCAAGGTTATACAACAATTGTCACCTGCAAAAAAAAAAATCTACATTGGAGATGTTTGTCCAATGATGAATGAATAGTATAATGGAAAAACATGGCCCTATCAGTACTGTCATTCTCAAGATAAATGAGAGTAGAAGATAAACGGAAATTATAAGTAAGTGGAAAGAATTTCCAGATTCTCTTTGGAATTAACATCATTCATGTCACATTTTACCATCCCATCTTACAGTGTTTACCATGAGTACAAATACCCCCAAAAAACTTACTATGAAGATAATTGCAACTTACCCACCAATATCTGTGGCAGAAGAATTCTATGAAGAGCTTGATGTAATCTTCCAAAATAAGTCAACATAGTGAAGATCAATTTTCACATTAATACCTGTGGCAAATCAACAATTCAAGTGCTACAATGATACTTATGAAATATTTTTAAAAAAAAAAAACAGCACCTAGTGAAAAAGTTCCAGCAAATTCAGTGGATTCTTTGTTTAATGTCCATCCATCCTTTCATTCAATAAACATTTATTAAGCACCTACTGTATTCAAGGCACTATTCTAGTGGGAGAACTATACAAAGTAAGAAGGCATAATTGAATTGCAATCTGAATCCTGGAACTTCTCTCAACACCTGGGGCCTTGTCACCTTAAAACATCCAAGTACTGCCATATTAGTGCTCCCTTCTTTCCCATTGTTGAGTTCCTTCTGGGGCCTCTGTTTTGGGGATGAGCTCAGACCCACCATGCTTCATTTCTCTCCTACCTGTGATTCTCCAGATTTTAACTTCATGTCTTCTCCTGCCTCCTTCCTGCTGCCCACTTCCTAGCTTCCTTTTATGCATTATTTTCCCCCAAAAGAATACAAGCTCCTTGAGGGCAAGGACTGTCTTTTTGATTGTATCTCCAGCACTTAGCACAGTGCCTAAACACTTAATAAATGTTTTACCTACATTGATAAAATCATAAATCTAGTAAAGTATTTTAGTGGAATGTGTCTTTTTTATCTGAAAGGCAAATGCTTTCTATGCTTTTTGCTTTAAAAGGATATCCAGGGAGAAGCCAAGATGGTGGCGTAGAAAGATACACATATCCTAGCTCCAAACCCACAGCCCATAAAATACCTGTAAAGAAGAACTCCCAACAAATTCTGGAGCAGCAGAAGCCACAGAACAATGGAGTGGAGGAGATTTCTGTTCCAGAGAGACCTGAAAAGCCAACACCAAAGGTCTATCAAGCATAGGACCCAGAGCAGACCCCAGCCCTGCCTTGGTGGTGCAGCACCAAGAGGAGCAGATCCAAGCAGGCTTCAGGGACAGAATCTCCAGCAGCAGCACAGGTCCCTCCACCCACAGGCACCAAAGGTCAGTGAGAGGGTCTTTTCAGCTTGCCGAGACAGGAGTGGGGTGTATCCATAACTCAGGCCCCCTCAGGAGGCAGCAGCAGAGGCAGCAGCAGACAAGGGCTCCCAAAGCAGGCAGGAGCTCAGATCCATTGTTGAAGGTCTCCACATAAACCCCCTGAGGGAACTAAGCCCCGTGTGGCCGCCCTGCCCCCACCTGAGCAGCTGAACTTAATCTCACACTGAATAGCAGCCCCGCCTCTGCCAAAGCCCTAAGGCTGGGAAGCAGCATTTGAATCTCAGACCCCAAGCACTAGCTGGGCGGATCTGGAGGTGAGGTGGGTGTGGAGACGAAACTCAGAAGTCAAGTAACCAGCTGGGAAAATGCCCAGAAAAGGGGGAAAAAAAATAAGACCATAGAAGGTTACTTTCTTGGTGAACAGATATCTCCTCCCATCCTTTTGGATGAGGAAGAACAATGCTTACCATCAGGGAAAGACATAAACATCAAGTCTTTTGTATCCCAAACATCCAAAATAAATATTCAATGGGCTCAGGCCATGGAAGAGCTCAAAAAGGACTTTGAAAATCAAGTTAGAGAGGTGGAGGAAAAACTGGGAAGAGAAATGAGAGAGATGAAAGAAAAGCATGAAAAGCAGGTCAACACCTTGCCAAAGGAGACCCAAAAAAATGCTGAAGAAAATAACACCTTGAAAAATAGGCTAACTCAATTGGCAAAAGAGGTTCAAAAAGCCAATGAGGAGAAGAATGCTTTAAAAAGCAGAATTAGCCAAATGGAAAAGGAGGTTCAAAAGCTCACTGAAGAAAATAGTTCTTTCAAAATTAGAATGGAACAGATGGAGGCTAATGACTTCATGAGAAACCAAGAAATCACAAAACAAAACCAAAAGAATGAAAAAATGGAAGATAATGTGAAATAAAAGCATATCCAAATTTGTAGTCCATGAAATCGTGCTGCTGGTATTTCTCAGATATTAAGATGTATACATCATCTTGCTATCTTTTGCTCCTGACTCTGCTACTTATTACCTGTACAACCTTGAGTAAGTTTCATCAAGTCCCTGGGTTTTGTTGTTTGCTTGTTTGTTTTTAATAAAATGAAAGTATTAAATTCATTTATTCACCAAACATTGAATTAGATGATTTCTAAGGTATATCTTGACTGAAATGCCTATCACCCTATGTATCTGAGATGCATGGAAAAATTAACTTTGAACAGTAGGTACAGTAGCTTTTCTTTTAGATACACTTATATTGGAGTACAAACTGAAATGAAAAGATGTCTGGGTTGGGTTTTTTTTAGAATTTTATTCTAAGGGCAATGATGTGCTATGTACACTTGTCCCAAATATCACACATCCGGATGGTTTAGCCAAGTCTCTGGAATTCCTCTCAAGTTTTGTGCCATGAATATTATAGTGTTCCACATGGCTACATTTAGTCCCTTTATTTTTTCCATTTCCTTTTCTGGTAATAACCTAAGTGTTTTACTTGAAATATGCAGGCATTATGGTTGGGACAGTGGGGCCTTCCAATTTCTAATAACGATATCTTTTATTATTGAAAAAGCTTAGCCTAATTCTTTTCTCTTTCTTTAAGAGTTTTGACAGTGTTATAAATATATGTCATAATTGAAAAGACATTTCTAGTTGGATTTTTATCTCTATCACTCCTGCTTTTCCTAAGGAAACTTTGTTATTTCATATTTTTAGACATCCCCAAGCATTTGTAATATGCAGCCGATTTTCACCAGATGGTCTCATCTTCATCATTAATCTAATGAATTTATATTTAGCAGCAATTGTTGGAGAGAGATAATAGCATTGTTGGAATTTGAGGTTTGCTAAGTTATATTTAAATGTTTTGGAAAGTTTTTTATCATTCCAAGTTCTTTTAAATCTCTGTCTCATAAATTCATAATTGGTATCCTATAGTTTTCTTGGACCTTTATTTTCATGTAAAGCTCCTGGGGAAGATAATTTTTATAGCAAGTGCAGAACCCTGATTCTGTAATTCTTGTTCATTATTCAGTTTATCAAAGATAAATACACAGAGGCACATACACAGACACAGACAGACAGACAGACACACACACGTGCGCACACACGCACACGCTGGGATTATAAGCCTTTGTAATGAGGTATGGGTTATGCATTTTGAAATAAACAAAAAGAACTGGAAAATATATTTTACTATGTGAGCTCACTTACTAGGCAAAGAACATACCATGCCCTATGAATGTATATATAGACATAGATATAGATGTGGATATAGATATAGATATGTAGATATATGTAGATAGCTACAAAAAATAAACAAACAACTACTTCTGTTCTTTTGAAATGTATTTCAAAATATCAATATATCAAGTATATCCCAAACCTTAAAAATTGGAATGGGATTCAGAAGAGTTATGTGAAAAGCCCCAGATAAGACAATATGGTGGACCAGGAAACCCTAAACAGGCATGTAGGCAGGAGGTATGGAAAAGGGTTCTGGATGTAGCATCAGGAGCACCTCATTTCAAATCCATACTCTCCTACCCTGTGACTTTATCTTCCTGAAATATGATTTCCTTAACCGTAAAAGAGGAGTTGGAGATTTTAATGCAACTTACACAATAATAATAAGTAATATCTATATATTCTGAAATCAGAAAGACCTGAGTTCAAATCTGGTCTCAGGGACTTACTTGCTGTGTGATCCTAGGCAAGTCACTTAATCCTGTTTGCCTCAGTTTCCTCATCTGTAAAATGAGTTGAAGAAGAAAATGGCAAACCACTCTGGTATCTTTGCCAAGAAAACCCCAAATGGAGTCATGAGAAGTTGGACACAACTGAAATGATCCAACAACAAACCAACAACATATGAAACTTTAAGAGCAGCAAAGAACTTTATATACATTATCACGTTTGAAGCTTCAGAAACCTCAGTAATTTGGGCATTATATTAGCCTGATTTCACAGTGAGAAAAAAAGATTGGAGAGGTAAACTCACAGGATTTGTTACTTTCAGAGGAAAGATTAGTATGTAGGTTTTCTTGATTCCAAGTTCAGTACTCCATCCACTACTGGATTCATTTGTGTGAAAATTTAACCAATAAAAGAGGTAAAAAATATACATTTCTAAATTGAGTAAACAAATTTTGTATTTGTGCAAAATATCTGTTTCATCAATTGTTATTATTTCTGAATATTTTCATTATTTTAATAGTCTTTTTAGTATTATACAGAAGCTTTGTGGCACACATTAAAAAGTACCAAAGTTTTGAAGTATTTTAAATAATTTAGTTCCCTTTGATTTTTCATGGTAATAAACCAACTAAAATACCTTTGATCTTGAATCAGTAGTTTATAATTATCTAAGTGAATTTGTGTCCCTGCCCATATGAATTCCTCAGAATTATTGGAAATTGGAGGGCAAAGTATAGCTCTCAAATCCATGGGTTGCTACCAGAAAGAAATCTCAGATATAGCACTCTAGAAATGCCATTTCCAAGATAGGGAACTCTAAGTGAAAAAAGAAAACATTGCATCCAACCAGGAAGAGATGGACCACATACTGTGGTACTCAAGGCAAAACCATACTGGAGTAAATATCAACAACATAATGGAAAGAGTCATAGGATCATACATTTAGAATGGGAAGGGACCTTAGAGATCATCAAGTCCAATTCACTCCTTTTACAAATGAAAAAATTGAGGCATAAGGTAGCTAAGTGATTTACCCAGAGTTACACTATACTAAGTGTTTAAGGTGGGATTTAACCCAGTTCTTTCTGACTTTAAGTCTAGACTCTAAATATTACATCACATTTTTTCTCATGATATGATATATTGAAAGGCAAAAGGGTAATGGCTTTCTATAAGCCATAATCTGTCCTGCAGGATTGAACATAATCCAAGAGACAATGGAATTTTAATAGAATTGATGACATCCATGTGCCAAGATAGCATTTATATTGGAGAAACACTAGAAACATTTTTAGTAGGATCAGGGATAAAACAAGGATCTTCACTGTCTCTGTTATTTCCAGACTATTTTCTCTGAATTATTATTTAATATTGTTGTAATAATATTGGCTATTATAAAATTAGAAGAAGAAAAAAGGAAAATAAACATAGGTAAAGAAGAAGCAAAATTATCTCCACTTGCAAATGTTATGATGATTTACTTAAAGAGCCCCAGATGTTAAGAAACCACAAAAATTAATCTAAACCATCAATAGTTTCAGGATATAGCAATGTACAAAACAAACCTACAGAAACCAACTTTCTAACAAAACTAAGGAAAAACCGATAGATGAATTTCAATAAAAGTATTTATCAAATGCATTAAATATTCTGGTTTTAATGTACCAAGACACATGAAGTCCTTCTAAAAATCCAATTACAAAATAATGTACAGAAAAAGAGGGAGACACATTTGAATAAACGTGTTTTTCCTGGTTTTACCATACCAATATAATAAAAGTATTTTCTAAATTAATTTATAGATTTGAGGCTATTCTGATTAGACTACCAACTGGTTAATATATTTATACATATATACATATTGTATATATGTGTGTCTGTGTGTGTACGTATAATATAATATGATATACAAATATGAATACATTGTTATAATATATAAACTAGACTTAATAATAGTGAATTCATTTGGAGAAACAAAAAGTATGGAATTTCAGGGGAAACAATTTTTAAAAGGAAGAAGAAATCTAAATAGTGAAGTAGATAGTGCACCTGACCTGGAGTCAGAAAGACCTGAATTCAAATCTAGCCTTAAACACTTATTAACTGTGTGACCCTAAGCAAGTCACTTAACCCTTATTTGCCTCTGTTCCTTATCCCTAAAATGGAGATACCCTGGAGAAGGAAATGGCAAACCATTCTCATATCTTTGGCAAGAAAACCCCATCGAGTTTTGTCCATGGAGTCACATAAAATCAGACATTATTGAAGAACATCTACAAGGAAGGCAAGGGTAGAATTGAAAACTGATGCAACTGTTTTGGAAAACAATTGGAAGTTATGCTAGAAAAGTCATTAAATTATAAAAAAAAAAAAACCTTTGGCTCCCAAATCCCAATACTGTGATATACCCCAGGCAGTTCAATAACAGAAAGAAAGATCTCATATATAACAAAACATTCAAACAAGCATCCTTTGCAATAACAAAAGCTGAACAAAAAATGATAGGAACAAAATGAGTACCCATTGACTGCGGGGACAAGTTATGGTATATGAATAAAGTGGAATAATATTGTGCTATAAGAAAAGACAAATACAAGGAACATTGGGCACATGGGAAGAGTTGTATGAAATAAATCAGAATGAAGAAAATAGAATCAAAGGAGCAACATATGTGACTAAATAAAATATTTATTAAACGATCTCTAAGTGACAGCCACTAAGCAGTAGGTGGTGTAGTGGATAGAGTGCTGGGTTTGGAGTCAGGAAGACTCATCTCTGAGTTCAATTCCAGCCTCAGATACTTACTAGCTGTGTGACCCTGGGCAAGTTGCTTAACTGTTTGGCTCAGTTTCCTCATCTGTAAAATGAACTGGAGAAGGAAATGGCAAAAACCACTCCAGTAGCCTTACCAAGAAAACCCCAAAATGGTATCACAAGGAGTTGGACACAATTGAAATGACTAAACAACAAGTGACTGTTACTGTACTGAGTGATGGGGATGCAAAGAAAGGCAAAACATAGTCCTTGTGCTTAAGAAAGAGGAAAACAATAAGTATTTATTAAGCACCTACTATGTGCCAAGGACTCTGCTAAATGCTTTACATATATCATTTTCATTTGATTCTCACAACAACTCAGGGAGAGAGGTGCTATTAGTCTTCTTGTTTTATAATTAAGAAAATAGGAACCCAGTGTGGAGCGCAGCCCCAGCACAGGCTACATGACAGGGACAGGACCTGGAACAGGCTTCAGGGAGTCACTGGCAGCAGCAGTTCCCAGATTGCTCAATCTACAAACTCCACAGACAGCTTCAAAGGTCAGTGGGAGGGCTCCTTCACCCAGGAGAAGGGAGTGCAGTCTGGACCACTGGCAGCAGTCGCTGCAACAGCAGCTTCCATTTTTGGGGCCCTCCACCTAGAGACCCTGGGGGAATTGAGCAGCTGATTTAAATCTCAGCCCTGGGTGAGGAGGAGCACTGGTGTGGTGAAGCTGCAGGTGGTTGTGGTGAGGGAATTCTAATTGCAGATTCTGGGCAGAAAAGTTTTGGTTGCTCCCAGATCAGTGTGCAGGCCAGGAGAGGAGTAAACCCCTCTCCCTTGATTGTACTACCTTGGAGGAACTCTGAACTTACAGGTCCCTAGATTATACCTTTCTCTTCATGAAGGACTCAAAAGTCAAGTAACTGACTGGGAAAATGCCCAAAGAGAGAAAAAATAAGACTATAGAAGGTTACTTACTTGGTGAACAGGTATTTTCTTCACCTTTCAGATGAGGAAGAACAGTGCATACCGTCAGAGGAAGTCAAGGCTTCTGCATCCCAAACCTCCAAAATAAATACGCAATGGTCTCAGGCTATGGAAGAGATCAAAAAGAATTTTGAAAATCAAGTAAGAGAGGTGGAGGGAAAAGTGGGAAGAGAAATGAGAGAGATGCAAGAAAATCATGAAAAATGAGTCAACAGCTTGCTAAAGGAGACCCCAAAAAATGCTGAAGAAAATAACACTTTTAAAAATAAGCTAACTCAATTGGCAAAAGAGGTTCAAAAAGCCAATGAGGAGAAGAATGCTTTAAAAGGCAGAATTAGCCAAATGGAAAAAGAGATTCAAAAGCTCACTGAAGAAACTAGTTCTTTAAAAATTAGAATGGAAACTAATGACTTTATGAGAAACCAAGAAATCACAAAACAAAACCAAAAGAATGAAAAAATAGAAGATAATGTGAAATATTTCATTGGAAAAGCAACTGACCTGGAAAATAGATCCAGGAGAGACAATTTAAAAACTATGGGACTACCTGAAAGCCATGATCAAAAAAAGAGCCTAGACATCATCTTTCATGAAAATTTTCAAGGAGAACTGCCCTGATATTCTAGAACCAGAGAGCAAAATAAATATTGAAAGAAAATGGGCAGATAGTGTTCACTTTCCCAGGGTCACACAGCTAGTAAGTGTCCAAGGCTGGATTTGCACTCAGTTGTTCCTGACAACAGACTCAGAATTCTATCCACTATTGCACCTGGCTGCCTCACATTCTAATGGGGTACCATAAGTCAATGTGTAAACAATAAAAATAAAAAATAATAATAATAGCTTACATTTGTATAACTCTTACTCTTTGCCAGGTCTTGTGCTAGTACTTTACAATAATTATCTCATTTGATCTCTACAACACTAGAAGGTAGGTATTATTATTATCCCCATTTTACAGATGAGGAAACTGAGGCAAATGCAGGTTAAGTAACTTGCCCAGGGTTACATACCTAGTAAGTATCCAGGGCTGGATTTGAATTCAGGTATTCCTGATTGTTGGGCCGGTGCTCTGTTTACCTAACTGCCTCAAATTCTAGTAGGGGAGAAGATGCACAAATCACTATGTACATAGAAGATAAATACAGTGCCAATGGAAGGTAATCTCAGAGAGAAGGCAGTAGCAGGAGGGAAACCATAAAAGGCCTCTTACAGAAGGTAGGATTTGATCTGAGTCTTGAAAGAATCCAGGAAAGAAAAGTAAGAGACAGAAGTGAGGAGGGAGGGCATTCTAGGCATGGAGGACAGCCCAGTGCAAAGGCCCAGAGGTGGGAAATAGCATGTTGTGAGTGGGAGGAAAGCATGTGCAGACTCCACTGTATGATGAAGAGAGAAAAGTGTAAGAAACCTGGAAAGGCAGGAAGGGACCAGGTTCCGAAAGACTTTAAAAGGCAGAGAAGTTTATATTTGATCTTGAAAGTAATAACATGGAACTACTGGAGTTTATCGAGTAGGTGGGTAAAATAGAAGTGGGCTTTGAGAAAGTCACTCTGGCAACTGAATGGAGGACAGGTTTGAGTGGGGAGAGGCTGGAGACAGGCAGATCAGTCAGAAGGTTATTGCAACTGTCCAGGCATGAGCTAAATGAAAACAACATGCAGCAGCAGCAGCTAAACAATCCTGGTTCCAGAAAGCACAGGATGAACTATCCATAAGCACATAACAATATATGAAATAAATGTGGTATATTTGTATGGTTGCTTAAGCTTTGCAAATCATTTTACATATACTATCTCATAGATTGATCTATTGATGATAGATATATGATATTATCTGATGTCTGTACTATTATATATCATGTAATATAATTTTTATCTCATAACATATATTGTTATATATCATTCATACTTTATCCTTATAACACCCCTGGGATGTAAGTGTTGCAGTTATCCCCATTTCACAGATGAGGAAACTGAGTCACACAGTTAAGTGTCTCATTCGAAGCCCAGCTCTCTATCTGCTATGGCCCCTAGCTGACTGGCAGAGAGGTGGGAGACCAGGGATGTGGAATGTTGTGTATATTGTTAAATGTGGTTGTCGCACCAATCCCATAATATTAAATAATAATAGTCCAACTATATGTGATGTTTAAGTATCATGAAATGCTGCTCCTGACAACAACTCTGTGAATAAGATGGTATCGTTATCCCCATTTTACAAGTGAGGAAATGAGGTTTAGTGAACTGCCTAAGATGATACAATAAAGGGGAAGAAGGGGCATCCGTACCTAGATTGTTCTGACTCCAAGTCAAGTGCTAAATATATTACACCAAGCTAATTCTCTTTGGAGGGCTCAACAGCAGAGGTGGATGAGGGGAGATTTATATGGAGAAATAGCTGATGAAAAATGGTATCAAAAAATAAAAAAAGTAACTAGGAGTTAATGGCATATTATCTACGTTACTTCAAACATCTAATCCTTCGTTTTGTAATTAACTTTTCTTCACTTAATGGCCATCTATACTAGCAAAATTAGTTTCCTTCTGTAAATGTTTAGGTACCTGTGTGGTTTTTCTAAGCTCACCTAAGAGACAAAATACATCTTTCTTTCAATTGCATTTAAAAAAAACAGCAACCCTGTTTGGTGAATTTATGATTAACTGCTGGAAGACAGAAGAGGTTTCAGTAAAATGTGAACAAAATTCTTTTCACCTTGCTAAGCAAATAACTCTTTCAGTACAAATCAACACTTTACGTTGTTTGGTTCTAGCCCCCATTTTCTGAAAACAAGGCAGTGGTAAACTATTACATATGGGTTCCCATAAAACCATCTACTCTACTCACAAACCTCTTTAAAGTTTCCACCACTCTGTTTTCCCCACTGACCTATTACTCTGAAGGAAGTGACTTTATTATTTTGTGTGTTGCTTAGCTCAGTGTATGGATTTATATTTTTGCTTTCAAAATAACTATATATTGCAAGCGATTCATCTCATATACCAGTTAGTAGTCAATAAATCAGTCCCCATATTCCAGTGGAGAGGAAATCAGTTTCATAACTCTTCCATTGTAAAAGTCTCTGCTGCTGAAGTATGTGTCAGCTATATTTAGCTATCTCTCTAAGTGCCTTTTTAGAGTTTGAGTTTCTATGTGTAACTCATCTCACATCTGTCTGCTTGATATATGCCCTTAGCTTCTGGCGTGTGGATAGCTATCTGCTCTCACCAGTGATAGACTTCCTCCCTCCCTGTTAAGGAGAGGATCTTTGAGCATTTCTACCCCAACGTTTCTCAGAGAAATAATAGTGCTAAAGCTTCTATGGCTTGGGTACCCTTCGACATGCTTACTCACAAAACCCTGCATAGGTAGAACAGAGATGCTAAGAAAGAAACTGATGTTTAAAATATTTGAACACTATTATCATTCATTTTCATTTTGTTTTTGAGATTGTGACTCCCTCCCTTCCCCAGACTGGGAGTACAGTGGTCACTCACAGGCTTAATCTAAATACTGGCTAGCACAGAAGCTTTAGCCTGCTTGTAATTTTTTTTTCCTATCCTGAGTCTGTTCACTCCCCAACTTACGCAGCCTGGTGGACCTCTGAGGCTAATTGCCCAGGATCACACAGTTACTAAGTGTCTGAAGAAGGCTTTTAATTCCTGATTTCAAGTCTAGCATTCCAGCTACTATGTTATCTAGCTGTTTGTAGAGAGGTGGGGGACCAAGGATGTGGAATGTTGCATACGCTGTTAGATGTGATTGCCTTACCTGTCAGTTTTACTTAATTCATTTTCTTTCACATATTAATAGTTTAATGATATGTAATGCTTTCTGGCCCCAGCTGATCGCCATATTGGTGCCAGAGACTGCAGACACAGAATGGGCTTTAACCAGACTGGAACTCAGAACTCTTGAACTCAGGAAATCCACCAGGTTCATTTTCTCCAGTAGCAAGGGCTATGGGTGTGTGCCACTCTGACTGATTTAATATTTTTATTTTAAAGGAAAATATTTTATTTCTATTTTTAACTTGACCTGTGATTTTTTTGGATTTGATATTAAAGCCTGTTAGAGAAGGGATTCATCTTCTATTTAACATTTTACTTTAATAATATTGATATTAAGCTATTAATATTAATAATTTAAAATGTTAACATTTTGTTTTAATGCTATCAATATTAATAGTAAAATTTTAATATTTTATTTCACAATAGACATTATTTGATTTTTAATAGTGTTTTGAAATAATTCAATATTATCTTCAATCTGGGAATGCACCCTGTTGGCTAACTCCCCCAGTTGTCAGATGCTGGTTTGGTGAGAATCATACACAGATCAAGGAATTATTCAAGTAAAACAGTCTACTCTTAAATACCTTGAAGAGAAAGAGCCCTAGATTTAGAGTCAAACTTTATCCTAGATCTGACACTTGTGTGATGTTGGAGGAAGTTATTTCCCCTTTCTGGGGCTCTGTTTTCTTATTTGTAAAATGAAGAATCAAAGGATCATAGATTTTAAGCTTAATCCAACCCTTTCATTTTTCAGATGCAGAAATTGGAAATTGATAAGGCCAAATGACTTGCCTAAGGTCACATAGGTAGCAAGTTGCACAGCTAAGGGTGAACAGAAGGTCTCAAGAAAAGGAAAGGAGAAGCTATTATACTTCTGTCTTTCCACCCCCTTTCTGGAAGGTGACAAGGCAAGGGGGAAGATGACTTCTTTGTCTCTCACCAGACTGCTACATGTCTGTGAGCTCATGACACCTGTTTTGTTTTGTTTTTTTGTTTTTGATCCTTCCTCATTGTAGATGAATGAGCATTCCAGGACAACCTGGTGAGTTCAGGAGAGTCCAAGGACCCATCAGAGGTTCCATTAGTGATTAGACGAGGTAGCAGTAACTAACAAGAGAGGTATTGGCCAATGACAGAGTAACTTCCTGCAGGCAGGTGGAGAAAGATGTTCATCCAAGAATGGCAATGGCTTGAGGAAGTGAGACACCTCAGGGCAGAGAAAAGTTGTGGACTCCACTGAGGCATTGGCCCTCAGAGTGAAGGAGAGAGCTAAATCAAAGGGGAACTTCATAAGGATTGTACAAGAGAAAAAGACTTCCAGAAACCGTAGTTTGACTACTTGTGTTGTCTACATGTGTGCCTCAGTGTCATTGGCCTTAAAGTCTGAATTCACTCTCACCAGAGACCTTGCCTGTGAGGAGGGAGAGTAAGCTCCTAGTTTGGGGAAAATGTTTTGTACCAGATGTTCTTGCTACATTGCTTTAGTAAGTATCTTTTATAAAGGCTAATTAAGTTTTGTGGGAAATTGTTAATGAGAACTCAAGAGTGACCATACTAGAAATCCAGCCCTTTAAGATTCCCCCTAAGAACACTGGGCTTCTTGGACTGTCACACTTGAGATGCCTTCTCCAGCTATCTCCTCCATCACCCCATGTCACATGAAGAGAATGCTCCCTTCTTTCCCAAGGCAAACCCCTGCTCATGCACCTGCGATCCCATTCCATCCCATCTTCTCCAGCATAGTGTCTCTTCTGGCATCCTCAGCCTCTCACCTCTTTTCAATCTCTCTACTGCCTACAAAGATGTCCATGTCTCTCCTATTAATAAAAACTCTCACTAAAGTTATCATTCCCACTAGTTATCTTCTATATATGTATACACATATACATAAATACATGTGTGCAAATATACATGCCTTCTCAAGGCATTTATGTGTATACATATGTATTTAGGTATATATGTGACTATGTTATTTTTATGCAACACATATCTATACATCTATCTATCTATCTAGCCATCTGTATCTCCTTCCTTCTGTAGCTAATGTCCTTGAGAAGGACTTCTAGATTGAATGATTCTACTTTCTTTCCTCTCACTCTCTTTTTAACTCTGTAATCCCATTCAGCCTCTTAATTCAATTCAGCTTCTCTCTTCAAAGTTACCCATGACCTCATAATTGCTAACTCTAAGGGTCTTTTCTCCATCTTCATCCTTCTTGACCTGTCTACTGCTTTTGACACTATCACCCTCTTTTCTTTGATACTCTTCTCCCTAGATTCTCACCACACTGCTCTCTCCAGCTTCACTTCCTACCAGTCTGATTGATCCTTCTTATCCTCTTTTGCTTGATGTCATTCTCTCTAACTGTGATGTCCCCCCAGATTCTGCTCTACCCTTTCTTCTCTTCTCCCTCTGTACTAGTTTGATTTGAGTTCTCACCAGCTCCCATGGAATCAATGTCATCTCTAGACTGATAATTCTCAAATCTATTTATCTTGGCCTAACCTCTCATTCGACCTTCAATCTTGTATTGCCAACTGTCTATTGGACATTCAGAATTGGAAGTCCTATAAGCATCTTAAGCTCAAGATGTCCAAAACTGTACTCATCATCTTTCTCCCCCATCCACCCCCTTACTGATTTTCCAGTCATTATCAAAGGCAACACCATTTTTCCAGTCACCCAGGCTCTCAAACTTGGCATAATCTTCAACCCCAACTCCCTACTCTCTCTCACCCCTCACATTCCAACAGTTGCCAAGTCCTGTCAATTCTACATTTACAGCATCTTTCTTATGACAGTTTCTCTTCTCCTACCTGGTACTACCTTGGTATAACCCCTCCTTGCCTCATGCCTGAATTATTGCAGTAGACTACTGGTTTGCCTCCTTGCTTTGAGTCTCTCCCGATTCCAGTCCATCTCCTATTCAGATGCCACAGAATTCTTCCTGAAGTGGAGGTCTGACCATGCCATGCCCACCCTACCCCACTTCCACTCCATAAACTTTAGTGGTTCACTATTACCTCCAGGATCAAATATAAAATATTCTGTTTGCTTTTTAATCCCTTAGTAACCTAGATCCTTCCTACTTTTCAATATTTTCATGTTTTTCTCCTCTCGATATACTTTATGATCCTTTATCATTGGCCTCCTTGCCTTTCTTCTCTCTCCAAACTTGGCTTTCACTATCTCTGTACCTTTAATACTTCCTCTTCTCACCTCAGCCTGCCTTCCCTGGTTTCCTTAAATCTAAGCTAAAATTACACCTTTTGCAGGAAGCCTTTCCCAACAAGTCTTAAGGTTAATACTTTTCCTCTGAGCTCTCCTTCCATCTACTCTTAATATATCTTGTATGAACATGGTTGTTTGCATACTGTCTTTGCCATTACAGTGTGAGCTCCTTGAAGACCAGGACCAGTTTTTGCCTTTCTTTTTTGACCCTGAATGCTTAGCACAGCTCGGGGCACATAGTCAGTTCTTAATAAATGCTGCCTGACTTAATACACTATTGGTCCTATGATCCTAATCCAAAGATAAGTCTGGATGATTCTGCAAAATGAAAGCAATCAATCAGCTAGTATCTCTTAACCTCCTTCTATGCGACAGGCACTAAGTTAAGTATTGGAGGTAGAAAGTCCCTGCAGTCAGGGAGATTACCTGAAGATCAGTCTTAGAAGCAGATGAAAAACAGGATTCCATGCAAATATTGAAGAGACTCAAAGCTAAGACCAGAATGAAACCAAAAACTTGGAAAGGGCTAAGAGTTTGCCCCTATGTCTTGGATTGGGACACCACTGAAGAGGATGACTCAATCCCCATCCAGAGAAGGAGTCCTGAGGAGATTTAGCAACTCTTGAGTGATTCCTAAACTTTTTAAACTAAGGGAGAATAGGGGCATGAAGGATAGAGGGTTTAGGCCCATTAGCAGTGAGGTCAAGTGGTGCTAATGATTGGCTGGCACCTCTGCTGTAGCAAGGGGCTGGTTAGTGCCTGCAGTTAGGAGCACCATCTCTGTAGTTTGTAGCCTCATGGTGGCAAATTGAGTCCCTCCTATGCCAAGAAGTTAGATTCCCTTGCACTTATAGTACCACTAGCCAGGCCAGCATCATCTTGCCCTTTCTGACTCATATTGTTCATAGGAGCTAAATGGGCTGGCTTTCTCAGACCACATGAGACAAGTTTGCCTTCTCTGATAGTGCTGGAAAGGTTTGCTTTCTCTGCCCCCCGTTACATGTGAATTATGCCTTTTTTTTAGGTTCTGTCATTAGGTCTTAGAAAATTCAAGCATGTACTTAAAAAAATAACACCTGGATGCTCTCCTGTTTCTTTTTGAAAGGATTACAAAACATGCCAATATAAAGGATTTATGATAGCTCTTCTGTTTCTCTCCCACTGCTCCCGCCACTGCCCTCTCTTTATATGTCTGCTAAGCTCCATTTTCCCCCAATATTACAGAGTAAGCCACTGGTGGAATCACAGGGACAGAAATCTTTGTAAAACTGAAACCACTAAAATTTAGTTAAACCAACATTATACTCATTGTACCTCTTAATGCCCACATTCATTCCAAAGGAATTGTGAAATGAAATCATCAAAAAGTTACCAGCTGCACAAATCTTTTGAAACTCTTCTGTCGTAACAGTCTGCCTTACCTATTACAAAAACATGCAAAAAGGCTTAAAGATAGTTTAACCAAAAGAATAGAAGGGGAGAATATCCAGGTGGCTTTTTAAGTATAGCTACAATAAAAACCAAGTTCTAGGAAAGTATTATGCCAAAATGTAATAACTAGAAAACAAGAAAGTCAGTTTACAAGTTGACGTATAGTCTTAAGTCATAAATAGGTGAAATGGGGAAGAATGCTGGGGCGGCAGGGGAGGAAAGAAGAAGAATTTATGAGTATTTATTAAATGTGAGACAGCTTGCAGGTTGTAAATGTGAGACAGGCTAAAACAACTTCAGGGATGAAAAGTCAATATTAGAACACCTTTCACAAAAGCCATTTGTTAACTGGAAAATCTTTACTGAGATCTTTTGACTCTCAAGTATCCATTTTCAAAGGCAACACAGCTGATGGTGTCAATGTCCTTGGGTGTTGGCAAGGCTGAAAAGACTGATGTGCGCCCTTAGTTGGCAGCTTCCCTTCAGAAAGACTGCACATGCCGCAAGGTTTGGGATTATTCCGGTTATCTGCATTTGTGGGATTTTCTCTTAGCTCAGGCTTAATGACGTATTTACTCAAGGCAAGCTGTTCCATTCTTGATTACTAGTGGTAGGGGAAATTGCTAGCAATCCAGGGCTAAATCACATCATTTAAAGTTATATTTCAATAGAGCTATGAAGCAATTGTTTGACATCCTGATTATGGGTAGCCAGGTGGTACCGTGGATAGAGGGCTAGGCCTGGAGTCAAGAAGACCTGAGTTCAAATCTAGCCTCAGACGCTTAATAGCTGTGTGACTCTGGAGAAGTCACTTCATCCTGTTTGCCTCAGTTCCTTCATTTTTAAAATGAGCTGGAGAAGGAAATGATAAACCATTGTAGTGTCTTTGCCAAGAAAACCTCAAATGAGGACACCAAGAATTGGACTTGACTGAGCAGCAAATTCTGATTACAGAAGTTCCATTTCATCTCATTCCATAACAACAATCTTAATGCTTTCATTCATCCTTAGCTTATGGTTTGTCCAATGGACTTCAATTTTCTCATTTTAGTTGTGGTCCACTGACCATGGCTAGAGGAAGGGGTACACAGGACTGATGAAGGACATGCCATCAGAGCAAAAGACATTTCCCAGTTTGAAGCTCACCCCAAATCCACTCTACCCCACTCTAATTACTCCTTAACTCCATATGCCCACCAGCACTTTATACCGTTCAATTGTTATGTATTAGTTTAAGTTCTCTGGTTTTATGGGGGAGAGGAAGGATGGAGAGGAAGTTATGTCAAACACACTATAAGCTTCTAAAAGGTATCTTAGAAGTAACTTATTTCAGTTCTCCCATTTCACAGTCATTTCTCAACTGTTTCAATTGAATAATGAGGTCAGAAGTCAGACTGCTAAATCAAAGTTTATGGAGGAAGTATGTAGTGTGGATGACTTTCTCAAGAAGTTTAGCCATAAAAAGGGAGGAGAAATGTGGGATAGTAGCTGACAGGAATGGATGGATCAAGTGAGGCTTGGTGGGATTTTTTTGTTTGTTTTAAGGATAGGAGATTCATGGGAATATTTTTAGGCAGAAGAAAAGGATTCAGAAGAGAAGGCAATGTTGGAGGTTGTACTCAAGATAAAGAAGAAGGATGATAGAAAGTAAATCTGGAGAAAATCAGATCAAAGGCACATGCAAAGGGGTTTGCCTTGGCAAGGGTAATGGTCACCTTTTAATGTCAGACAAAGGTCAAGAAAATGATAGTAGGAGAAGATGTCAGTCACAGTGATGTGGCATGAAGATGATGGGAGAAGAGGGAGCTCTTGGTAAATGACTTCATTTTGTTTTCAGTGAAATATAAGTTGAGCTTCTCAGTTGGGAGGTAGAGGTAGGGAGTGTCAGGAAAGGGTTGACAAGAGATGAAAACCTTTGGAATGTGAGTGAGAGGTGAGTGGGATAATGAATCAGAGAGGTTTACAAGGATCATCTTGCTTCAGTTGATGTTACATGAAATTAATTTGCAGTGGTCCCAATCAACATGATTTTGTGATTTCTACAGCTTTGTTCAGCAGTATGTGAATAAGGTTGAAGGAAAATCATGCAGAGGGGTTAAGTGACTTACCCAAGGCCACATACAACCCCATTAGTAACAGAGCTAGAATTCCCTTCTTGTCCAAGGCTTTTTCCATCTTAGTATTCCATTTCTTTTATACATCCACTCCCTCATTTTATCAGTAAACACTTATCAAGCACCTACTATGTGCCAGGAACTGTGCTAACTGTTAGGGATACAAAAAGAGGCAAAACACAATCTCTGCCCTCAAGGAGCTCACAGTCTAAAGAGGCATCGCTCCCTTGAGAAGCCAGTGCTCCATATAAAGAAGAGAGTTAAAAATGCTTCCTTCATGAGCAAATGATTTATAGTTATGCCAGCAGCACCAAAGCCTCTCAGGTCTGCAGTGAGATACATATTTTGACAGGTTCCTTATAACTTGTAGAACTTCAGTTATGGTGCTGTGAAGGGACCAGGATTCTCTTGTTCTCTCCACTTGCAATTAGGTTTCCCTAAAATACAATTAAGCCGCCCCTGGGACTGTATTTGCTCCTGTCTCCTTTGGTGCAACTTCCTAGTTATCTAAGGGCATAAAAATTTCTACTAATGTGTGGGATGCGGTGAAACTTCTCTGACTTGGTGAATTTCAGAAGATCATTTGAGTCACCATACCCTGCCCTGCCCTGCCTGGAAATGAGGTGGACTGAATCTAAAGAAGCCCTATAGTTTTTGTTGATGTTGTTTTATCTCTGCTTTTTGCATATCATTATGTGTGAAAGCAAAATAAATCCCTTTCTGTTAACTATTCAATGACTTCTAAGAGCCTCATTTCATCCCAAGGTGCTGGCATTAGGCCAGTCTCTAATAGATGCTATTAAGAATTGTATCAAGGAGGTCACTAATGTACCCCTGCTATGTACTAAGCATGTCTTCTTGGCTTTTCTGTTGTTGGCAAAGATCCTGCAGTGGTTTGCCATTTCCTTTACAGATGAGGAACTGAGGCAAATAGGGTTAAGTGACTTGCCCAGTGTCACACAGCTATTAAGCATCTAGGACAGGGTTTGAACTCAGAAAGATGAGTCTTCCTGATTCCAGAGTCAAAGCTCTATGCACTATAGCACCTCTTAAATGCCTCATTTTTTTTCTTATCCTAGCTAGTTTGTTGCTCCTTAGGCAGTCTAATGACCCTGCTCTTCCAGGGACTTGCTACACCAGCGCTGAACTTAGCGTGGACATCCCATTGGCATTAGCTTTACTGCAGTTCAGCTCTCCCAAACTGAAGGGCTCCACCAGCCTCAGCCTTACTCAGCATCAGCAATTACATGTGTTATGGGACATGCCCTTTCCAATTTGATTACAATACCCAGAGCAAGAAGTAGAAGGGAAAGAGGAAGAGGAAACACATATTGTATTAGGGCAGATTGTAAGACAATGCCTGAGATGTAACATGGTCAAGTGTAGGGGCTGGGCAGGTTGAGTAGACTCTTGCTAATCAAGACAACAGAGCACCAAAATGGGAGTCCAAAGATTAGCTTCTCTGGAACCTGGTCTCTTGGGGTCTGATACAGTGGAAGACAGATGGCAAGAAGATGTCTGTATATTGAGGTTTAGTTGTTACACCGTGTCTTTTTTATACAGGTCACGAAGACCTTGAAGCAGTTGCTTGAAAAACTGAGTTCTGGTTTTTTCTAAATAAATTTTTATGGATTTCTTTTTCCATCATCAGAATTTCTTCCAGTATCCCTAATCCTCCTGCCTCCCAGAGCCAACCCATATAACAAATATTTTATAAAGAAAAAAGATAAGAGAAAAAACTAGCAAAAATAATCAACATATCAAAAGTTTGGAAATGTAGGCAATACACCCTTGTACTTCCCACCTTTACAAAGGAGTGGGAGCGTCTTCTCATTTCTCTTCTTTCAGGTCATGTTTGTTCTTCGTAATTTTGCAACATTCCCTTATTTTTTTTGGTGATTGCTTCCATTTACGTTGTTGTAACCATTTTTATATTGTTTTCTTGATTCTACTTCACTCAATTCAATTAATAAGCATTTATTAATGTGCCAGGCACTATGCTAAGTGACAAGGATACAAAAGGGCAAAAGATAATCCTTGCCATCAAGAGATTTATAATTTAATGAGGGAGAGAACATACAAACAAATATATACAAAGCAAGCTACCTTCAGAATAAATGGGAAATAATTAACAGAGAGACAGCACTAAAATTAAGAGGCTTTATGTAAGTCTTTCTACTGAAATCATTATGTTCATTGCTTTTTACAGCATCATAATATTCCATTATACTCATGTACTGCAATTTGTTTAAGTCATTTCCAATCAATGGGTGTCTATTTTGTTTACACTTATTTGCTACTACAAAAAGTGCTACTGTAAATATTGTGGTGCATATGGGAATTTTCTCTTCATCAATGACCTCCATGCATAGTAATGGAATCTCTGGGTCAAAGATTATGGACATTTTAGTTTCTTTCCATGCATAATTCCAAGTTTCTTCTTAGCTCCACCAATAATACCATCTTTCCAGAAAGCAAGACAGTTCTAATCAAATAACTGGTGTCATGTTTGGAGTAAAATTGCATCCATAATGATTTTGTTCATCTAGCTAAAAATACCTTGGTGTTAGCTAAATGTATTGAGTCTGGTGTATACTTATAGATGGGATTCTAAGAAGGGCAACAAGATGTAGTTGTGAACATTGAAAAAAAGTCTTTAACCTAGAGTTGCCTAGATTGTTTGAGTACTAGTTTATAATACCATTGGTATGCTGATGATGAGATTACAGATTTTGAGAGCTGAATCAACCTAACCAGCCATCTGGGCTCATTCATTTAGGAAAATTATCCCCACTATAGCATTTCAGAAAGTGGTCATCCATCACTGTTTGAAAACTTCCAGGGAGGAAAGACCTAACAACTCCTGGGACAGTCCATTTCACTTTGGGCCAGCTCTAATTTTTAGGAAATGTTTCCTGTTATCAAGCATAAATTGGTCTCTTTGTAACTTGCACCCATTGCTGATGGTTGTCTTCCCTGGGCTCCCAAAATTGAACCCCTTCTCTCCATGATGGCCCTTCACACAGCTGAAGATAGCTATCATATACCTACTGTATTTTCTCTTCTCTATGCTACACATGTCTAGCTGCAGCTCAAATGACATGGAGTCAAGGTCCTTTCACAATCGTGGTTGTCCTCCTTCAGACATTTTTCAACTAATAAATATCCTTCATTAACAGGAATGCCCAGAATGAAATGCAATATTCCAAATGAGATCTGACAAGAGAAGAGTACTGTGAAACTACTATCTCACAATCGAGGAGGTTCTGCCCCTTTTAATGAAGCTCCAAATTGCATTAGCTTTCTTAACCGTCAGGTCACACTATTGACTCATACTTAGCCTGTAGCCCACTAAAATGCTCAGATCTTTTTTTCAGGATGATAAGGCATTTATTCCCCATATTACACTTGTCAAGTTGATTTTTTTCTACCCAAGTACAAGACTTGGCATTTATTTCTAGTGAATTTTATCATATTTTGTCATCATATTAGATTTTACCTGTCAAGATCCCTTTGGATCCTAACTGTCATCCAATGTGTTAGATATCTCTTCCAGCTTTGTGTCATCTGCAACATTGATAAACATACTATATATGTCTTTATTTGAATAACTAATAAAAAATATTAAACAGCACAGGACCAAAGACAGCTCTCTAGGGTATTTCACTGTAAATCTTCCTGCCACACTAACAGTGAACCTTTAAGAACTACCAGTTCTGAATCTATAGTATTGTTTTATTGTTTCTCTTTCTTCTCCTTGAGAATAGTATGAGACACTTTACCAAAAGATTGATTACACCCTATCCATAGCAGTCCTTTCATCTACTAATCAGCAATCATCTGAAAAAACAAATGAGGTTAATTGATCATGACCAATTCTTGATGAAACTCTTTTAAAATATTTATTTTAAACATTCATTTTTTAAAAAAATTTTGAGTTTTAAATTATCTCCCTCCTTCCTGACCCTTCCCCACCCATTGAGAAGACAAGCAGTATATCAATTATACATGTGAAGTCATGCAAAATTGTATTTCTATATTCATCATGTTGCAAAATAAAACAAAATGCAAGGAACATAAACAAAGTAAAAACATTATGTTTCAGTCTGCAATCAGAGTTCATCAGTTCTCTCTCCGGAAGTGGACAGCATTTTTCATCATGAATCCTTTGGAATTATCTTGGATCATTGTATTGATCAGAGTAGCTAAGTATTTCATGTTTGATCATTGTTACAATATTGTCATGATTGTGTACTATGTTCTGGTTTTGCTCACCTCACTTTGTATCACTTCATATAAATCTTCCCATGCTTTTCTGAAACCATTCCTCTCATCCTTTCCTATAACATAACAGCATTCCATCACAATCAATTTGTTTAGTCCCCTTCCAACTGATGGGCATCCCCTCCATTTCCAATTCTTTGCCACTATGAGAGAGCTGCTATAAATATTTTTGTACATATAGGTATTTTTCCTTTTTATTTGATCACTTTAAGTTACTGACCTGGGTAAAAGGGTATTCATAAGTTTGTAACTCTTGGGGTATAGTTCCAAATCATTTTCCAGAATGGTTGGAACAACTTCACCAACAGTATAACAGTGTCCCTATTTTTCTATATCCCCTTTAACATTCATCGTTTTCCTTTTCTGTCATGTTAGCCAATCTGATTGGTGTGAAGTAGAACCTCAGAGTTATTTTAATTTGCATTTCTCTGATTGGTATATATAGAGCATTTTTTCATGTGACTATGGATAACTTTGATTTCTTCCTCTGAAAACTGCCCGTTATATATATCCTTTGGCCATTTATCAATTGGAGAATGGCTCTTATTCTTATAAATTTGGCTTAGTTCTCTATGTGTTTGAAAAATGAAGCCTTTATCAGAGAAACTTCCTGTTAAATTTTTTCCTGAGTTTTCTGCTTTCCTTCTAATTTTGGCTGAATTTATTTGCATATTTATGCAAAACCTTTTCCTTTTATGTAATCAAAATTATTCATTGTATTTCCTGTGATTTTCTCTCTGTCTTGTTTGGTTATAATTTCTTCCCTTATCCATAGATCTAACAGGTAAAATTTTCCATGATCCCCTCATTTAGTTATGAAATCACTTTTTTAAATGTCTGAATCATTTATTCATTTTGACCTTATTTTGGTATATGGTGTGAGACATTGGTCTATGCCTAGTTTCTGCCAAAATGCTTTCTAGTTTTCCTGTGAATTTTTGTCAGATGATAAATTCTTGACCCCCAAAAGTTGGATTCTGGGGTTTATCAAACCCTAGATTACCATGATCATTTTTACTACTGTATGTTGTATACCTAACCTATTCCACAGATCTACCACTCTAGTTTTCACCCAGTATCAGATTGTTTTGATGATTACTGCTTTGTAATATTGCTTGAAATCTGGTACAGCCAGACTGCTTTCCTTCACATTTTTTTTCCATTGATCTCCTTGATATTCTTGACCTTTTGTTCTTCCAGATGACTCATGCTATTGATCTGCTTTCTCTCTCTTTTATTAATGTATGTATTTAGAGATTTAAAATTTCCTACAAATTTTGGTATATTGTCTCATTTTTGTCATTCTCTTTAATTAAATCATTGATTATTTCCATCATTTGTTCTTTGACCTGTTCATTCTTGAGGATTAGATTATTTAGTTTCCAATTAATTTTTAATCTATACTTCCATAGCCCTTTATTGAATGTAATTTTTATTGCATTAGAGTCTAAAAAGGGTGCATTTAATATTTCTGCTTTTCTGCATTTGTGGGTGTGGTTTTTATGCCATAATACATGTATAGTTTTTGTGAAGGTGCCATGTTCAGTTGAAAAAAGGTGTACTCCTTTATATTCCCATTCAATTTTCTCCAGAGGTTTAACATATCTAACTTTTATAAAATTATTTTTATTTCCTTAACTTCTTTCTTATTTGTTATATGGTTATATTTATTTAGCTCTGAGAGGGGAAAGTTGAGGTGCCCCCATTAACATAGCTTTAATTTCTAGTTCCCTTTAAGAATTTGGAGCCTATACCATTTAGCAAGTCTTTTAGCCATTTACTTGTTTTTTTGTTTATTTAATTATTCATGCCTTTTAGCAAGATATCTTTTCCCTGCTTATCTCTTTTAATTAGGTTTATTTTTGCTTTTGCTTTGTCTGAGATCATGATTGGTGACCCTGCCTTTTTTTCTTTAACCAAAGTATAATAGATTCTACTCTAGTCCTCATTTTAATTCTATCCATGTCTCTCTTTTTCAAGTGCATTTCTCATAAACATATTGTTGGATTCCGGTTTCTAAGCCATTCTCTGCTTCTATTTTATGGGTGAATTCATCCCATTCACATTCACAGTTATGATTACAAACTGTTCATTTCCCTTTATCCTATTTTCTTCTGTTTATTCTTTTCTTTCTCTATTTTCCCGTTCCTCTTCAAAAGTCTGTTTTGCTTCTGACCACTGCCTCCTTTAATCTGTCCTACTTTATATCTCTCACACACCCCTTTTTCTTTTTATCCCCTTCTCTTACTTCCCTGTTGGGTAAGATAGATTTCTATATTCAATTAAGTGTATATATGTATATATTGTTTTCTTCTGAATCTGTGTCTTGATCTTCCCTGTCGCCATAGTAGATTTTTATGATCAGGTTCTTTTATTGTCATTTCCTTATTTTTCAACTTATTTCTTGACTTTGAGCTTTATGTTAAAATTGGACTCTGTTTCTGGGGTGGAGATTGGGAAGCACTGTCCCAAGGTTTTTTTTAATACTGCTGCAGTTCCAACAGGGTTGGAAGTTTTTGGTGCTTCCAAGGTGGTATGATCTGGGTAGAGATATGGTCACTGCTCTCCTGGTCTGTGCTCTGGTCCTTAACCATGATTCCTTGCAGCCACAAGCAATACTGCTCCTTGTAGACCTTGTTCCCTTGGGACTGAAAGCAATACCATTCGCTAGGGCCCCTGCTCCCTTCTGACTGTAAGCACTCTTCTCCAACCCGGAACTGTGACCCAGAAGTGAGTAGAGGCAATGAGTTGACAAAAAGTGCCCTTTCCTGCACCATCTGTTAATTCTTTCTGACTAATTGCCAGATCCCCTTACCATCTCTGGATTGATAGTTCCCAACACTACTGCTGTCGCTGTCTCCTAGACCTACAAGGGGTGTTACCAACCATGAGGGTTCCAGACTAGCCCCCACCCCAGTGTCACAGTCTTTTTCCAACTTCTTAAATTGTCTTAATCTATGAATATGGCTTACCCCAACTCTTTGTTGGCTTTGCTGCTCTATATTCCTTTAAAATTGTTTGGATGGTTATATTGGAAAAGGTCAGTGGCCTCCTCTATTCCACCATCTTAGCTCCACACCCAGAAATCCTGCTTTAAATTTTTTCCATCTTAGCTCTTTGTAATCACCATTGTCCTCTTTAGATATTTGTCCATGACAATGGCCCATTTCCTAGAATTTTGCCAGGAACCGAAGTTTTAAGCCAACTGGCCTTTAATTTGAAGCCTCTATTCTTATCTCTGTTTTGAAATTAGGACAGCATTTGCCCTGATACAATCTTGTGACACTTCTCCCTTTTTTCATGAACTGACACTCAGCAATCTAAATGGACATCAGTGAATATTTACTAAATGGATTCTGGTAGGTCTTCTCAAGTTGGAAAGATTCCAAATATGTAGCTAGGAATGGGCTGTAAGTCAATTGTCTGAGTGCCAGACTAAGTTCAAAGAGCGTTATCTTCAGGTCAGCGTTAGGAGGATGGGTAACATCTTTTAGCCCTTGTAATTCTGGAAGACCACACAAAATAAGTTACTGAGGGCTTGGAGAAGGAGACAGAACATCCACCTTGATGAAATCATAGGTCCTCAAACTGAGGTTGTTTCAGCAAAGGCATAGTGACCCAGAAAAGTTGTGTCCTGCTTTAGAGGTCATCTCACATTTACTTACATCATAGGATTAGGAACTATAAAATTATTATTTGGGTTGTCTAAAATCTATTCAAATATGAACAAAAGAGATTGTAAGCATGTTTGGATTTTAATCAACTTGGATTTGAAATGACAAAATGTGTACAGAAAATTATTTCTGCCATCTTTTGACCTCTTAAAATGTCATCTAGCTTTTGAAAGTATACAGTTGGAAATACATAAGACAGTGTCAAAATTCGTCATCTGGTAAAGACAGGCAGCTTTTAACCTGATAATGGAGAGGAAATCAACATACTAGGAATTCAAGAAGAAATTATCCTATCATTCAGCTACTGGCAACCAGCCTGGAAAAGTTCTTCAGAAACCTTGATTGTGAAGAAAGGAATTGTCTTACATCGTGCCTGTCCTCACTTTACATTTTGGCTTTTACCAACCCCCCAACCCCCATTTGTTGTGTTTCAGATTTTCCAGTAGGTCTTTTCAAATAGACTAAATAGGCCAAACAATTCTGAGAGGTAAAGTATATTTCCTCAGTGCTTATAATAAACACCATTCTCGCAGGAAAACAGTCCAAACACGGTCAAAAGATCCAGATACTTCCTCATTTTCTTTTTTCTTTGTGGTTTCTAAAATTTTAAGTAGGTGGACTATAAAGTCAGGGGAAAAAAAACAAAAACAAAAAGTCACCTACAGGAGTTACTCCAAGGATGTTTTTTAAGAGGTGTTCCCTTACCATGTGAGTGCTAAGCTAGTATATTCTTTTCAAAGTGTAAAATGACCAGAAGAAAATACGTTATTAAAGGAAACCTATCACTGTGAGGAATCAAGGGGAAAAAGGAATTACTTGTTATAAAAAGTTTTGCTCTGCTCAAGATATCCAAAGGGTCTGCAGGCTCTTCCATTGCCTTACTTACCACCATCCCCAAAAGAGGTTGTAAAATGTATTTGAACATTATAGGTCAGATTCTCACCTTCTAAGTCTTTAGGAGAACCTGGCCCAACGTTTTTCATTAGAGTTGGTATTTCTAACTCATAACAGGAAATGATCGTCTACTGGAAAATGGCATCACTGGACTCTGCCAGCAGAAGACCTCAGTGTAACAGGCTACAGGTAATTTTCCATCTTGCTCAAATAACACTCCAATAGAGCAGCTTTACAGGGTAACACCTTGAAAGGCTGTCAAATGGCCTTCCATCTTGAGTGCAGACATTTCTCTCTGCAGGAAATTTATCAGTTTCATGCAGAGGCAATTATTATTCTAAAATCAAGTATAAGTTTTGGGACAAGCTGCATTTGAAATTAGCCACATTAAAAAAAATTAAAAAAGAGTGGGGAAGAGAAGAAAAAATAAAAGAGAAAGAGTTTTTCTCTTGTCTTGGGATAAGAAAGTAAATTATGATATTACTATTGTGGGGGAAGGGGGGAATAGGGTAGAAAGAGTGTAGGATAGGCTGTCCCAAAAGTCTTAGTGCTGTTGGGTTTTTTTTAAGCTTAAAATTGCCCTAAGACTCTCAGCACAGGCTTTATATGTAATCGGTTACACCTTGAGTTGACACATTTTCCGTAGAAAAAGCATACCTTTTAGTTGTAGGATATTTGTCTTCTTTTTGGTTGTTGAGGCTTATTTAAAACAGAATAGATGTTTTTTCTTAAATAGTCTCCTAACAGAGTGATTTCCCCCTCTTGGATCACATACAAATCCAGAAGTAATTCAGAAAAACTGGAGCTTGGTCCCAGGGAGCTGAAATGTAGAAGGTGCTTATAGTAATGTACTCCATTAGCAGGTAGGAAAAACTGAATTTATCACTTAATTAGCAAGAATAGCTAGTTGAAACAAAAAGATTCCTCTTCTGGGTGGTTCCTTCCCAGTCCTTCCAAAGTTGAGCCTACTCTACTCCTTCATTCTGCTGTGGCAGGTTTAGTCCTGAGGACTCTGTCTCCTCACCGTGGAGCATTGGTTTCTGTTTCTCTCTCCCATGAGATTGTCTTTGCCACCTGTGCAGCTGCATTTTGTGGTGTTTTCCACAAGTGCCAGAATTGCTAGTAATAGCGTTAGTGTGGGGAAACCTGTAAATTTTGCCCTTTTCAGTGGGATTGAGAAAAATGCACACATACTGCTTGATACCCCTGAATCTTAATTAACTTGGAATAAAGGACATTTTGCCTGGACTGCCTTATAAGGGTAACCTAGAAGTTTGCACTGGAAGTTGGCAACCAAGTGGTACAGTTGTCCATGTTGGATTTGATGCTAGAAAGACCTGAGTTCAAATTCTTCCTCAGACACTTAGTCTAATTGTGTGACTCTGGGCAAACCACTTAACCCCACAGGTTATACATATATATATATGTATAATTTATTTATTTATAGCAATTGGGGTTAAGTGACTTGCCCAGGGTCACACAGCTAGTATGTGCTGGATTTGAAGTCAGGTCCTTCTGATTCTAGGACCAGTGCTCTATCCACTGGGTTACCTAGTTGCCCCTTAAAGTGACATAAATGTGATGATGAGGATGATAAAGGAGTAAAACTGGGGCCTGAAGAATGGATAATATTTAGCTGTGAGAGATGGGAAGGAGGGACAACATTCCAGGTAGGGACACAAGGTGAGGAAAGGCAGGAAAAATGGGACGAACAAGCCATGTTCAGGGGTCAGCGACACTATAATGACCACAGCAGAAGGTGCCATTTGGAAATAAGGATGTCTACGAGAGAGCAGTTAACGACATGGAAAGCCTTGAAAAACCAGGTAGGGGAGTTGGGCAGCATGTGGTTGATGGGCAATGGGAATCACCAAAGGCTGATGTGTAGACTAGTCATAACACATTGAAAGTGGTATTTTGGAGAGATTAGTTTGGCTGTCTTTGAACAAGGTGGATCGGAAACGACAAAAAGTAAAGACAGAGAGGAGATAAGCTCGGTCGGTACTTTGTCTTGTTTAGAGGAGCTTGAATTGTCTACTTGCTAGGTGCCCAGCACACCATATCTTTTTAATGAAGTTTTCCCCCAGTTGGAATGCTCCACTTCTCCTTTTCTATCCCGATCCCATACCATCTTTTGAGGTCAAATCTCTCCACTTCTCTGAATTCCTCTCTATAGAAATGGAATGATGGAAATGATCTTTCCTTTTTATGGACTCCTATGGTTCTCCGTTTCTTTTCTATACTTGATGTTTACAAACTGTAATTATGTTGGCAGTGATTTTTCATGTTACTGTCTCGTCTCCCCACCTAGATTACAAACTCCTGGAGGGCAGGTACTACTTTGAATAATTCTCTTTAGTGCCCATGGCACCTAGCATGGGACTTTCACATGGTAAATAATTTAATGAATATTTGTTGATGTTTATGCTTTGGGGATCCAGTCAGGATCAGTTGACTTCCACAAAGCAGACTGAACAAATGGCAAACCAGGCAGCTTTTCCAGGCATGATAACAAACATTACAAAAGGCTGTTCTGGATGGGAAAAAGACAAATTCCACCCTCCTTCCTGGGAAAAGTATTGAACTATGAAAATCCCAACTTCAACATATGGAAAACCTCATCATTTCTGGGTGCTCAGATCTGGTACGCAGAATCACTCCATTCTCCCCAGATTGAAGTTGTCCCTTAGGGCAAACACCTCATCAGCTCCTGGTTGTGAATGATGATGGCTTTCTGAAATTCCCCCAGTATTAAGCCTGAGTCACATCAGTTGTTAATCACAGAAACTAGTCCTCCATGACTGGAAGTCATCCACAGCCACTGCTAGCTGGCTGTTTTCCTGAAAGCTCTTGTTCTCTCTCCTTCAAGGTTAGATAGGTATTATTTAATGACTGCAGATGTCACTTCCAGCGGATGGGGGCAGCCTTTGGTCCTAAAGCACTGCATCTGGCTAAAAACTGGACATCATTTAATATATTTACCCCAGCAAAATGATCATAACCATTTTCACAGAGAGCTGGCCCCCGAGAGCTAGGAAGGCCATTTCAAGTTCCATTTCTGACATACCACTTATTAGAGCTGACCTTGGGCAAATCACTTAGCTTCCCCGTGACTTAGGCAACTCTAAGAATATTAATTGCAGAGATGGCGGCAATATCTATGAAATTACAGATCTGAACCCCCTCCCCCAAATGAAATGGAAAAAGTTTGCCTCAAAAATAATCCATGGAAACATTCTCAGAGTCTCATGATAGGTTTATATTTCTTTTAAACCAGAAAGCATAAAAACTGGGTTTTTATTTCTTTTTTGCTACGAAGCCTTTATTTTGAAAACAATTACATTAATCTCTATAGGATTTCATGTTAAAATTAGCTAGGAGACAAGTTTTTAGTCTGAATTTGATGATAAAGATAAGAGCTCTTACTTATAACTTGAGATCCTAAACTTTCTGACCTGTGTGAAGGTTCTTCTGATGTACCCTTCTTGGTAGCTTTACAGCCAGTAAGTGGTAATGCTACGTACAGTACATCAAAATATGCAGGATGTGGAATCTTTACAAATGAGACATTTCTTACAAGAACTTCCATTACGGAGAGATAAAACTCCAAATACCTAAAATTTCTTGTTCGTGAGAATTGGATTGTTACTCAGCAGCTTTTATGACTTCACACCCTCAGTACACATACCAGTTGTGTTTTTGATGAAGTAATAAAGTATCATAATTCAGAAGGTAAGGTTGCAGAAATTCCTCATTTCCATTTTTTCCCTCAAAAAACAAAACTCAATAGGAACAGAAATGGCAAGATTGGCTTCAAAGGCTTGACACCTTTCACTAGTACCTAAGCTACTGCCCACTATCATCTATTATGGTATTGTTTCAAGGGGCTTGTGGGAGAAGCAGGTAGAATAAAAGATTCAGACTTGTTTTTGCCCTGGGGAGAGGGCCTGTGCTAACAAAGCAATCAGTCAGTCAGGACTCAGATATTGGGAGTAAAAGTGTAAGACATGATCCTTGCTGACTACAAACTAGTTGGGGAGATAAAACTCACATCTTGGCACAAAATGAAGGATACTGTTCTGTGTAATTATTGTGTGGTCTAGACCATAAAAAGAGAAGCAGCTTAGAAATGGCTTTGCAGAAGAAGTGCAACTTGGGCTGGTTCCTGAAAGAGTAGCATGTAGAGAGGTAAGAGGGTATTCAACCAGCAGTTATCGATTATGAGCTTAGTGTGTGGAGAAAAAGGACAAATAGTCCCCTGCCCTCAAGGAGGACTATTATATTGTCCAGGGATATGAAGCAGGTAAACTGGTTAGTAAGTGGAAGATAATCGAGGACGGTAGTGAAACACTAATAACTGTGGCCAAAGGAAGGGATTCCAAAGAAGGCAGTGCCTAAGATGAGCCTTGAAGGAAGCCAAGAATTGAGGCAGTTGTAAGAGGGATCACACCGCAAGTGAACAGTTTTTGCAAAGGAGTGCAGTGGGGAATGGGATGGATAGAGGGTGGTTTCATTGGAGTGGAGAATATAAAATAGATTAGAATTGTGCTGGAAAGGGCTTTAAATATCAAGGAGATGGATTTACCTTCTTTTATTCCAATCAATAGGGAGTTACGGAAGGTATTTTTGGCTTAAAATATTCCTGGCCACAGTCCTTCCTGTACCCCCACCCCAAATAACAAAGAAATCCACCTAGTAACAAAGAAAAACTTCATATGAAACACCTGAGAATGACCATGTTTGAGAATGCATATGCCACTCTGCTCCCCTCTGCAGAATGGGGGGGAGTGTTTCATTATCCAGTTTCCTTTCAGTGATCTTTCTGCTGAGGTTGTAATCGTGCAGTGTGTTGTGGTTGTGTTTTTGTTTCTACTTCTTTCCTTCTAAATTAAATTAAAGCAAATCTCATGTTTTTCTGAATTTCTCATATTAATTGTTTCTCTTGACCTGAGGCTATACTGATAGGGTAAACTCTCTTAAGGAAACTCCTACTCTAAAAATGCAGGTTAGCAAGTGCTTGGTGACTCAGGTCAGTGTGGTGTTATGGAGAGAATGCTGGATCTGGCTTCAGACACTCACTCCCCTTTCTGCTCCAGTTTCCTCATCAGCAAAAGCACCTACCTTACAGGGTTAAGTGAATTAAAGGAGGCACTGTATGTTATAGCAACTTGCAAACCTCCAAGTGCTTATTAAATGCTAGTTATGATGATAAATATAATTAATATTGTCTAAGAGAGCTGCCCGGGGGTACTGAGGGATTCAGGGACATGTACAAAGTCACAGGGTCACTGACTTGGAGATGAGATCTAAACTTAGGTCTCCTGAAGGCTGCACTGGCCTCCCGTCATTTCTGGCTGCACAATCTATCCTTTACATCCAGGTACCGTAGCTCTTCACTGAAGATTCGTGAACAGGGGTACTATTATTACACATTATTACAGATCTCCATTTTAGGATGGTGCCCTCAATAACAACAAAAAAGGAAATTTAGAGAAGGGATAATCGGATGGGGAGGTAATGAGGTCTACTTTGGATATGTTAAGTTTGAAATCCTTATGGGATATCAAGGTGGAAATGGGCCTGCATGCAGGCAGTTGGAGATGCCAGAAAAGAGTCCAGGGGAGAGATTCTAGCTGCATGCATATATATGGAAGTTATCTACAGAAGGAAGATAAGTGAATACATTGGTCTATCGGAGCAAATACATAATACACTTTTCTTACCAACTAATGGCACCCACCACATTATAGAAGCTATTAAAATCAAAACACCCAGGACAGACATGTCGTGTCAATAATTTATTTTCAGTGAAAGAAAGTAAATTTATATTTCAGGCATGGCATCAACTAAGAAATTGATGGCAAATTCAAGTATGGTGCTGGATACAATAGTACAAAATGTTAACATCTGTCCTGCTACAGCAAACAGAAAAGTACGCGATACCAACAGAATCAAACAGTTCTCAAAAAACTACACATCACAATCTGCATATACTTGAACATTAAAATCTTCTGTTGTATTTATCTATAGAGCCTTATTAGTTTAAAAAAGCAGGAAATAAATAATAGCATCTTTGTCTTGGGGAAGTTTTTTATAACAGCAGTGTGTGGATCAGAAAAGTGAAGATCCTTGTCTACGTGATGCAAAACACCTTCAGTGACAACACAGTACCAGGAACGACAGCCTCCCAGACACCAAGGACTCTCATGTGTGGCTGAATGTCACAGTAAAAGCACATTCTGGTCTATGATGGTGAATCAATAACTGAAGCAAATCTCTTCAAAATACTTTATTTCAGAAGCATGAACAAAAATGTGGCCAACTTTTTACTGCAGAAACTCTGAGTGCTACATGTTCAGAGCCAGTAATGAGAGTGTGCCGTAATGTGTACATTCCAGGTAAAGAATGTCAAGGAAAAATGAAAATTCCCTGTCATTCCTGACTCCCTCATATTCAGTCCCACCCTCCTTCTTCTTGTTTAGACAACAGCAACAAGGAGAAGTATCAGTTTGTCAATCAGAGGGTGTATATTTTCCACCTTCATCTTGGATTGTCTTTATATCCAACTTGGCTTTTTAACGCACAGACTTTTAAAAATTTAATGTTCCCTATGCTCTCAATGCTGGCTGACAATCCAGCCTGGGAATTGGGATATGTCTGTTAAGCTACTGCCAAGAGCTACAGTGAGGCTCATAAAGCAATTGTCGTGTTAGGAGGCAAAATACAGAATCAACAGCCTCTTGCTACACGATGTTGGCAAATTCCTCTACCTGTCCTTCGGTCCAACAAATTCAGATTAAGTTTTAATTAAAGCTGTTTTTAAGATATAGGACTGTGGCCTAAAAGTACGTGTGCTTAACTGTGTCGCTAACTGACATTTTTCAAGTGCAAACCTTTTCAAACAGCCATCACCTTCATTTATTAAAAAATTAAGAATGGGCTACCTTCACACACAAATATTGTCTAGGTATGATCCAAAATGAAACAGATCAGAATATACCTGGAGGGTATTTGGTGTTATTACTTTCAATAACTATAATGACAGTTCTCTTTTCAGATTTATAGTAAGACGAAAGTCTGGAAGGCTTTCTTAACAACAACAAAAGAACTGAACATGCATTAAAATTAAGGCTTTATCCATACACAAAGTGACTTGGAGAATCAGGGCAATTATTTAGGTAGTGGCATTCTGAAAAATCCAATATTGCCTCAGTCATCTGGATATTCCAGGTCAAAGGGGGGTTTTGAAGGGAATGGGGTTGGGTGAGGGAGGTGAGAAACAGTACTAAATAATACATATTTTATACAGGTACACATGATTTAAAGGACATTTTCATGAGTGTACAAAAAAAGAAAATATTTATCCAGGACTCATATTTCTTTCAAGGGCCACCAGTCAGGGCCAGCTTGACCAGCATCAGACTTGGCATCCCTAAATTAACAAGTTGCTAGCTATGTGAACCTGGAACAGAAATAAAATTTTGTAACAAACAGTAATAATACAATGACAGAGTACTCACTGATTATTATTATGATTTGAGTAAAATTTGTGTTCTATCTGTGGTGAGAAACAACTTGTGTCAAGTCTAGTGAAGTAGCTGAGGCTTCTGTTTTTACTGGTTTGCTTGTTTCATTTGATAAGCCTGACACAAACGCAGGGAAACCAGGCTATCCAACATGCACTTCAAATACAACAAACTGGTGGCTCCCTCCACCTGTACATGAGCCGGGGCCAAATATTTACATGGAATGTTGAGCCTGGTTTACAAAACCACCATTTCAATCTATGCTTTCACATATAATCCATTTTATGAATAACTATACTGACAAGGAATTAAAAAATTCTACTGTCCCTTTCAACCCTTTCATAAATATATAAAGTTTCACTAAATTCTTTTTTTTATTTAAACAAGACATCTACATTCTTCTTTACATGTGAACATAAAATAATTCATTTCTTGTTTGAATGTCAAAAATGTGATGATTTTTTGGTTAATAAGGTCTACTTCACTCTGTTGTTGCTGGGCAAATTCACTGATGCAGCTAATAGGCATGTTAAAGCTTTTTACTGAGTTTCTGCACATCAGTAGTAAAATCAATAAAAATGAAAAATCACATTTAATTGTTGCATACAAATACATGATTTGTTCATTTACTCTTATAAAAAATTCAAGGAGGTTGAGATGGAGTCTAGCCAATATTAAAAATGGATCTTCGTCTCAATGGTCAAACAAAAGCTAAAATTAAATATCAAATTTTATAATTTAAAAGAATTGGATGTTTTTCAAGTATATGGTAATAAATTGCTTATAACTTTAAATAACTTAGTGCAAACTTATTGATTGTGTTTGTAACAGTAACTTGAGCATATCTGCTTTTCAAACGTGAAACACTTTTCTGTCATTTATTGGAAAAATCTGTGACCGACTAAATTTACTTTAAAATGACTCCAGAAATATTTGCCAATGATTAAAAGAAAGTTATTTTGTTGTTACTTATTTTAAGACACCACTGAACTTAGAAAGTGTTAATGCGATGAGGAAAATTCTGTAAAGTTTCATATATAATATTAAAGCAACCTATTTCCCCTTATTGAGGTCTGTTACAACACCTACAAATATATGTAAAGTCTGTTCACAGCACACAAGCCCTTCTCAGAATAAATTTTTTAATTCACTGGGCAACTCGTTTATGAAAGAGATTAAATATACACATTGTGAATATATGGTATAGGTAAAAAAACAAAACAAAACAAAAACCTTAGACTTTCAGGGGACAGCAAGACAACCCATCTTGATAGTGAGTACAGTTAAAACTGTGATGATCTATCCAGAAAAACTTAAGCTGTCCTGCTTGTCTCAAGGACTACAATTTAAAGTAATGATATTACCTTCGACTGCTAACATGCAAACTTTATGGCAGTGACCACATCTGAGACTACTGAAGCACTGATCTCCAATATATATTAAAGTCTTTAGCGACTTCTCTTTTAAACAAAAATTTAAACCTCATCGTGGATATATAGCTATATTAAAGACAACCAGATGTTTCAAAGCTTAGCTTAGAATAGAGAATTGGGCAAAACTCCACTTAAATTAAATTTAGATCTTATTTGCACACCTTCAGTCTAGGAAAGGATTTTAAAAAAGAAAATCACATCAGCATTCAACTTTATCAAAACTGTAACTGAATCAGTGACACAGATTTAAAAAGCAACCACCTATCAGTGACAGAAATTTAAAAACCCTTTCACCAAAATGGCAATGACTTTCTTTTTAAACATTAACCCTGTTAAAAAACAATGACTGAAATGCTTTCTTCTTTCAGTCTTATGAATGTAACCAGCTCACTGGAACCCAATAGGTGTCTGTCTCCAATCTGTCAAAAGTTGCTTTCAGCTCATTGTAAGCCACGGTGAGATCATCATTTACTATAATTTTGTCAAACAGATGGCCATATTGACTTTCCATTATCTGTGCAGATTTAATCATTTCTTGAAAGTCTTCTTCCTACAAAAAACATTTTAAAGAATTGATCAATTCTCTCTCTTCACATCCATATCAAATACAGATATTCTGAAAGTACTGTATTTAGGTGTGAGCTAACATTCATTTCCTCCCTCTCTAATAATTAAAGCTGTATTCTTTAATACTAACTGCAATTTTCAGAAGCCATTTAATTATATCTGTCTAAATCTTTTCATAACAAATATTTCCCTGCCAACACCAAGATTTTATACCTTTTTCCTTCTTTTTAAAACATAGTCACTGATTACTACAGGGACATTTCTGTATCAGAAATACCAGGGGAAAATGTTTTCAACTGCTTAATAATGTTTTGACCAACTGCATTATTTATATCACTAATAGCAAAGGAATTATGACTAACTTTAAAGAATATTAACTTTTTCAGAGTTTGGTACATTTCCAAAAGAAAGGTTATTACTGCTTTCTTGTGTCTTGTCTAATTCGGTAATGGTTTTCACTCGCTTTTTGAAACAACAGCAAAAACAACAGCTTTTTACATGACTCATAATTACATAAGAAAATTTAGGTATACCAGATTCCAGTACTATGTTACCATATTTTTAAGCCATGGAAAATCTTTTAAGTATAACTAATTTCTGTGTTCATTTTAGTGCTACATAGGATTTTGCAGCAGTATTACTGAACCATGAAATTTGAACATGAATAAGTTACAAATCAAGAATATTAGGTAATGTGAATTATATCATGAAAACTATTAAACATGCATGGATGCCTGGATTTTTAGAAAAACCATTACGACCAAAAGGAATCTTAAAAATCAGTAGTGACTTTTTCATTTTTTTTTTTTTTTTGGTCAATGGTTGTAAAAAATAAAAAATATATTGATGAAGTTTAAAGATGCATAGCTTTCCCCATTTTAATTTGTTTCCTTTTTTGTTTGTGGTCCAGAAGCAGAACAAAAAAGCTTTGCTGAGGAAAAGAGGAACAAAGTAGTCCTGCCAGTAGCCATTGCAGAAATGAGTGGAAAGAGAGCCTGCGTGGTTCTGGCCTCTGTGGGCTGTGCTGCTTGTTAGGCCTTCCATCGGGCTTTCTAATCACACCCAGAGGAAACTGACGCAACAGCAGCATCTTTGCACACAAATGACAAAAGATACCCTTGACTCTTCAGCATTTTCCTGAGTCGCTACTGGTGCTAAGTCAGTAGAACAGTTATTGTTTCTGCAAGGACAACTCTGGGGGCACCTCTCATCGATGCCATTCTATTAAATTTTCATGTTACTGTGTTAAATCTGGTTGGCAATGGTAAGAGAAAGTAAAAGGCAGATTATGGTGTTTTTCACCCAATTTGTCAAGCAAGTACAAAGAATAGCTTTAAATTTTTTTCCCATTTGCTTGTGATTGAGGTTAGCTCAGAAAATCTTAATTTGTTAAGAGTTATAAAATGTCCTGGGTAATTAAAATAGCTAACATTTGCATACAGAGATGCTTGACATGCTTGCAAACACAAATGAATATTGATCATCTATAATTCATTCTTTTCACAGGCAGATTTTGGTTTGTATTATAAAGATGAACCCGATTAGCAAGCTACTAGCATCTACAGAAGCAGGAGAGAGTCTACACCTAAGAACAATGCTAAAGTTTTACAGAAGTGAAGTCATGTGATCTGATAACATGATGTTCTTTCCAAAGTCGATCCCTATGGCACGAGCTGATGTAGGGCTGCTCACATATTTCAGCAGCCTGTTAACATACTTACTGTAAAGGGTTTTGCTGTTCCCTGGTCATCTCGGCTTGAAATGATTTTTGCATTTCTTCTTGTCTCTCTCAGACGCTCAATTGATGGAGGCTTTATGAATATAACAAATGGTTTAAATTCTAGTGTTCTTAAATGCTTCACTGTCTGAGGGAAAAAAGAGATTGTGATGAGTTTGCCACATTTCTTAACCAGTAAATGTGCATGGCAAAAAACGAATACTCTATATAAAGAAATAGTGCTTGAATCCTTTTTTCAGTTCAAGATAAATACTTGTCTTTCTAGTGCATCTAATGCGCAGATAAAATTCTGCTGGCTGAAACCACGAGGGGCCACTGAAAAGATGGTGGAAAATCTACTTGTTTATGGGGAAGACATCTAAAACATGTTCTGATTTATGCAGAATACAAATAGCTAAGAGATGCTTTTCAAATTAAATGCTCAAGAAATGCTATTCATTTAGAAGCCCATTACTGCAGGGAAAACATGCGCATCTCAGGTTCTTGAAGTTACTTGGAATATATTTTCTATCAATCTGTGTACATGTGATACGTCTCCAGGAGAGGGCGAGGGCTGTTTACGTGCGTGTCCCCATGCACAGAGTGCTCAGGTGCTTACTAATGTGTGCTGCATGGAACTGGGTCAGGGCAATTACAGAATGAGATCAGAACAAATTCTGACAGTCTCAGCAGTCTTTATAAGAGAGTCTAGGTCTAAAGGGCCTTCCAGCCAGGCTTCAGATGCGCGGCACAGACCTGTTTACAGTGTTTCCTGTCACTGCTTTCCAGAGGCATGTATGCTACAATGGGATCAACTCAATTTAACAAACAGTTCCTTCACACAAAGGACTTTACATGCTACTGGACAGATATGACGTACAAATAAAAAATACAGGCTGTGTACAAAGTAACTGATAGAGAAAGAGACAGAGAGCAAGAGAGAAAGAGCGAGAGAGAAAGAGAGGGAGGGAGGGAGAGAGCAACAGCATGCAAGCGCTAACAACTACACTGGGGAGGAAATCAGGAAGGACCTTGTACAGAAGGTGGTACCTCAGTTGTACCTTAAAGGAACCAACGGGAGAGGTGAGGAGGGATATACTTGTTGCAAAGACTGGGAAGCTATGGATGGATTGTTTTATATGGGGAACAGCTAACAGACCCGTTTTATGGAATGGAAAGTATGTGGGTGAAGGAAGTAATATGAAATAAAATTTGAAAGACATGTAGGAAGCAGCCTGTGGAGGACTTTAAATGCAAGGCTGAGGACTTTTCATTTTGACCTAGAGGAAACAGAAAACAGATTTCTGAGGATGGTGGCAGTAGGGGTATGACATGGTTTATGTTTTGGGAATATCGATTTGGTGGCTACCAGAGAGGGGAGGGGGAGACCACTGAGCGAGGAGATGAGCAGAAAGGAGAACAATTAGGAAGCTACTACAAAGTCCAGGCAAGAGGTGATAAAAACCTGAACTGGTGTGGCGGCTACTTGAGTGGAAAGAAGGGAAAGGATGGGAGATATTGTGGAAGTAGGGCTCATACAACTTGGAAGCTGACTGGCTATGGAAGGTGAGGGTGAGGGAAGAGTCAAAGATATAAATCTGGGTGACTGGAACAATGATGATCCTATCATCAAAAAAGGGAGGAATTTTGTAGGAGAGATATATACGCATTACATTCCTCCCCCTGCCCTGGCCAACCATTCCCTCTTCCCATCCTCTCAGTCACCCAGGCCTAGGTCCCATGATTCCTCACTCTCTCTCACCCTCCACAGTCAATTTGGTGTTAAGTCCTACCAATTCTACTTCTGCAATCTCTCTATAGCCTTTCCCTCTGGACACCAACATCCTCCTTTAGTCCCTCAGCACCACGTGCTTTGGTGACTTCAACAGCCTGTCAGTCTCCCTGCCTCGAATCTCTTTCTCCTCTGTGCCATCCTTCACTCTTCTATTAAAAGATGACCATTTCCCCTGCCCATTTAGTAAACTCCCTTCAGGATCAAACACAAAACTGTTTGTCTTCTAAAGCCTGTATACTGGCCATTCCTGATTCTCCTTAGTGTTAGTTACTTCCCTTTAAAATGACCTCCAAGGTAGCCTGTTCATTTTGTTTTTACCTGGTTACTCTCATGTTGTCTCCCTCCTTAAAATGGGAGTTCCTGGAGGAAAGAAGCTGTTTTGTGCCTTCCTTTGTAGCTGCCTGCATTTAGCAAAGTGCCCAGCACATAGCAGGCATTAATTAAATGCTTGTTGACTTTGCTTGTTGTTGAAATTAAGAGGAGAGATTAAGGATAGATGTATAATTTATTAGTAGAATCATATGCCTAGAGACGATATTTGAACCCACAGGAGATGAGTTCAGCAAGGAAGAAAATACAGAATTAAAGGACACAATTCTGGGTCTTAGGGGATACTAACACTTAGCGGGCAGCAGGAGGCAGACTCTGAGATGGAACAGTCAGACAGGCAGACAGAGAAGGCACAATAGGTTTATATGAATTCAAAGAATGAGCATTTTTATTTCCTCTAGGACAACTGCTACTAATTTTCAAAGAAAAAAATATTTTTACTCCTTAGATTTCAACACTTACCAACCACAGTGATCTATGAAAAAATTTACAAACATAACCAGCTAAGTAGTGAATAATTAACCCAAAGTGAATACAGTTTCCTTTAAAAAATCTATTGATGCAAAGTTCTTTGCAGAAGGCACCAGTACATGCTGATAGAATGCAAGTTCCTTGAGAGCAGGAATTGTTTTTTTCTTTGTATTCCTGTATCTAGTACAATGTCTGCTAAAGATTTTGTATTTTATCCTATGGACAATAGTCATTTAATAAATGCCTGTTCAATGACTAATTCAACAAAAAGTTAAAATAGGGCTTTTTAGATAAATGTAAAAAATGTACTTTTGTGTCATGTTACAGAATTTCCTTAAAGAAATAAAAAACAAATAGCAAGCTGAGAAGACTGGGAATTTAATAGGAAAAAAAACACCTTCCATTTGCCATACCATTTATAACATTTAAGACAGCTAATACATGAACAATTGATGGGTTTTTAAATATTGATTTCATGAGTGTTCAAGTCATAAAAGTCAACAAAAACTGACCAAAGTACTGAAATTATGAAAGCAGATTTTAGAAACTGTTAAGCTTTCAAGAAGCTTATTTTTTAAATTAAAGGTTTCACAATTTGTTTTTAAATGTTTCTTTCATCTTAGAAAGGCTACATAAATGGCCACGAAGGATGTGGAATACAAATTTGAGCTGATACTTTTTCATCTCTATTAGAGTTTTCTCCTCAAAACTTGGTGTGAAATGTAATCAATTATTTGATGCCAAAGGACACTGAAAAGTGCATTGTTTACTTACATGAGGCTGAACATCCAACAAACAAACCTTGTTTTTGGCCAGAACAGATCGAACAGAGTCTATACTTGTGCCATAGTAGTTGTTTTTATATTCCCCATACTCAATAAACCTGCAGAGAAATCAGGAGAGTTCTATCAGGCTTGTTCCCAATTTTTCAAAAGAAATTATACTTTGTAAGATATAATTCATATGTAAAAGATATTTTTGCTGAACATATGTGATTTTTAACATGTTTTATAAAAGGAACATTGCCAAGTACTTCAGCATGTCAATTAAAAAAAAATCTTCTATTTTACATTTTCAAATCAGTAACACCTGCTTGTATTACAGTCAAACAGAAGAAAGTACTTTGGTCCAACAGCACACTAATGTTTTCCATCATCTCCATTTCTGAACTAACGCAATGCAATAAAACAGTGGATGAGCTAAACAAGAGAAACTACTGAAACTTCACTGCATGCTCCAGAATATCCGAAACCAGCTTTAGAACTAGAGGAGGAACAAGGGTGGCGGTCACTGGGATGGGGGCATTTGATTACATGCTATAAAAAGACAAACAGTTTGCCAAAGAGAAAGGGACATTTTGAAGTTTCAACAAAATCCCACAACCCTGTTATAAGACACACATCGCTCCCTGATACATTTAGGGTCAAATAGTAAAATTCAAGCAAATGGTGCTACCATAATAGTTACTGTAGCTTACATCTTTGAAGAGTGAAGAGGGCAAGAGAACAAGGGGGAGTGAGGTTGCAGGACTTTCATGTAGGTCATGAATTTAATGAGAACAGGAAGTATCTGCTCAGAACCGAGATATCCTGGTATAAAATTTAAACACACCATGGTAAAGGAATGCTGACAAAAATACGGTATTAAATTAGTAGGGAAAATGCAAGTGTTAACCTCTAAAACTATTTTTACGCTTTTAGTTTTAAAAAATGCATTAAAAAAGTGTAAAATTGTTAGATATTTTGGCGGTACATGTTTTCATTTTTCTTTTCAGGCTATGAAAAAATCACTTATTAAAATGATGCTATTTTAGATTTCAGATGCTTTGAAAGTTAAAATGAATATTAACAGAAAAAAAGACACTTGGTTACCAAAAATGACAAATAACAGTGTTAGCAATTGCTTTTAGACTTCTAAAAGGTTTTCTACATACTTGTTATTTTGTACATCTGTCTCAAACAAATGCTTGGAAATGAAAATATATTCAACACCATCACTTTCTTGGCTTCTTCTTGCTCTGGTAGTGTCTGTGATTTAATTAAAAATAGTTTTAGATAAGCTCCATATTATCAACCATCAGAATACATACACACACATGCTTAGAACTGGTTATTTACTGTCCTCAAACAGCAAATCCACAACCAAGAAATGGTGGCATGGCTGAAAACAAAAAAGAATAGTATATTTTAAAATACATAAAGTTTCAATAATTTAGATGCCATTCTAATGGTATTCATCATGATAACTAAAATATGGGTTTATGCATCATCTATGTAGGGATGATTTTTAAACTTAAGGAAATGAAAGCACCAAGAGAAAGAGTAGAGAAAGAAACAAAGGCTCAAGACAAGCCGTAAGGAATGCACAGGCCAAGGGAGATGGAGGAGTGGGCTCCAGCTCATGTCTCTGGAGCTAGAGGGGGGCCTCAGAGACCATTGAGTCCAGCTCTCTTATTTTAGAGACAAGGAAACCAAGGCATCCATTGAGAGGTTAAAAGATCTGCACAAGGTCATATGAGTTGTAAGTAAGAGACTAGGGATTGGAACCCAGGTCTTCTGATTCCTGAGCCAGTGTTCTTCCTACTGTAGCAGGCTGTTCACCAATCATATAATGATCCATTCCTGCTCCCTAAGGCAAGCCACAGACCTTAGCCTGGCCACATCTCAAGTCCTTAGTTAATGATGTAAATACTTGATAAAGATAAAACTTCATTTTTAAAAAGAAGAATATTTAAATATTTCAGTAATTCAGACTATCCTTTCGATTAATTTATGTTAGCAAATGTTACTACAGGGGGAAATATGTGAAACTAGCCTATGTTTGAGCACTTCAAGCAAGGTGAATTCTATATTCAGATCTTTAAGCAAAAATTTCATTATCTATACACAAATATATCGTAATAAAGGAAAAAACCAGTAACAATTTTTAAAACGATGTAGACATTATGCCTTAACATATACCAAGTGAGAATGGTAATGTTAAGTTAACTGCAACATTGCTACACATAAGCAAACATATTTCTACCACCAGTTTGGCTAACTTTAAACAACCTGAATTCTTAGGTCCTGATATCATTTTGTATATTATTCAATTGTCTTTCTGACTAAAAAACAGGTGCCATAGAGATGTTTTTTGAGTGGATTTTTTAATAGTAAGGAATCTACTAAGACCACATTCCATCTCAAGGTCTCAAGGTCCTGTGAGCTCATGATCACTACTCATAAGTTCAGGCCTGGCCAGCAGTTGTGTGGAGGAGCCGCCCAGAGGACTAGCTCTTCTGCAGCAATGCACTTCGCTAACTCAAGGCATGTACTGTAGGCATAAGTTGTCCTAGAGGCAAAGAGGCAACATTCAGTTCAGTGATATGATGTAATTCAATAATTATTTCTTGGTTATATAACTATATACTCTCCACTAAAATCTTACTCCAATGGGGGTGTGAAGGTGCACCAGGGTTTTTGAAGATAGATCAGTAAAGTGTAAGCTTTGGCAATTCCTTCCAAGAAAGAAAAGCAGTAAGACAGGGCCTAGAGGCAAACTTTAGGTCTTATGTTTGAAAACTAGTCCAGCTAATTATGAAGAAGGTCATCACCAAGTTAATTACAGGAGTACAGATTTTTTTGGCCTCAGAAACTCTACTGTACTGAAAGGACTGTGTATTTGTGCCAAGAATGCTCACATCAATAGAATCAGAAATCTTTGAAACAATTATGCTCAAGGATTTGCACTTATAAATTAGCTAACAAGATAGGAAAAAAATGCTGTAACTTAGTATATGATCTGTCGACCAGGTGGTGAAAATAAGAGATATGGTAAGATAAGGAAGAATGATTTCTTCTAAAAGAAAAATGTATGAAAATGATGTTCTCTTGCTTTACCAATATTTCTCATAAATCCTTCCCAGATATTCTCTAGATGGAGTAAAATTATAGATCATAGCCATTTTTAATTCATGGTACTTTGGTTACTAGGTCCATTTTCTTTTTCTGGGGTGGAGTATATAAGGGAAAATAGTAGGTTGGTGATTTCTTCTGTGTAGAGAACTCCTAGTGTGGAAAGGCCCTCTACTGACATCTACTGCTTGCAGCATTTGGGAACTGTTCAGAGCACTGAGAAGCAGTGTGACAGGCCCACAGTCACCCAACCTCAACATATCATAGACAGGCTTTGAAATCGAGTCTTTCTTACTCCAAGACTAGCCTTACACACATTATGCTGGGCTACCATGGTCTCATTCAGTTGTCTTACTGACCAAGTGGAAAATTCAAATTCCATAATTCTTAAAGAGAGACACAGAAGGTAGTTAATAAGTGATGGTGAGGAAAAAAGAGCCCATTGGCTTCAGTAGTGAAGAGGAAATACTCTAAAATCTAGGAATCAGGGGAAAGGGAAGCCGTTGTTTTATAGAAGAATGGAGTCTGGGGTTTGAGAGGGCAGTGGAGAAAAATGTACAGAGTGCAACTAGGCTCAGAAATTGCAGTTGTTGATGAGAAGATCAAGTAAAGTGTAAAGTAGCAAATAAAATCAAAACTGTCCTCCCCATTAATGGCTGATGCACAAAAATTCCATGGGCAAGGGTTCTGTCTGAGGAACCTAGCAAGGGTTTGTGTCAGAAATTTGTATTACACAGATACTGAAGTATATAAGTTGTAATTAATTTTCATATCATAAAGTCACAGATACAATCCTCACATAACTGAAATGTTTGGTAGAGCAGAAATGGTCCATCAGATTTGGCATTAAAAAATCTTAGGTTTGAGTCCTGGATCTGACACTTATTAGCAGCTGTGAAAGAAGGAGAAGAATGAGGAAAGGAGAAAGAAGAAGAAGAGGAGGAAGAGGAGGAGGAGGGGGAAAAAATTATCGTGAAGATAGTTCAGGATGTTATCAGGGTAAGCAAGCACAGGGCAGACATTCTCAACTGTATAGTTCTGTTCACTGAATCATGATTTCATCTAACTTGGAAGAGAGAAAGCCTCTTTGCCTTTTAAGTTACAGATAGTTCTTAAGACAAAAGAGAGAATTTACTAGATTCAATCGAGGAAGGGTATATATTTTTGCTTAATTTTAACTTCTGATGTTCTTTTCATTGTGTGTGGAAATTATAACACTAAATTCTGCCTTGCATAATCAAAGGTATAGTTTACTATCTAATTGATGACTATAATGAATTTGAAAAAATAAAAACTATTATTTATGGTCTCCCAAAGACATTCTGGGAAAACTATAGTCTTTCAAACTACAACTTAACCAAAATATTTAATGGAATCAGAAAAATCAGTTCTGAGTTAAGAAAGTATTTGCTCAAGATCCAATTTTTTGAGACAAGAACTCATTATCTGACAATAATTGCAGGTAAAACTGGAAAGCTGTTTGGAAGAAACTAGGTGCAGATCAACATCTCACACTGTATATACCTAGATAAGGTCAAAATGAGTACATGATTTAGACATAAAGGGTGATATCATAAGCAAATTAGGGGAGCAGGGAATATCTTACTGTCAGATCTATAGATAGGGAAAGAATGTATGGCTAAGAGAGAACCATGAGATGTAAAATGGATAATTTTGATTATATTAAATTTAAGAGGTTTTGCACAAACAAAACCAATGCTGCCAACATTAGAAGAAGAAAAAAAGCAAAAAGCTGGGATTTTTTTATAGCAAATGTGTCTGATAAAGGCTTCATTTCTCAAATATATATGGAATTGAGTCAAATTATAAGAATACATGTCATTCTCCAATTGATAAATGGTCAAAGGATATCAACAGGCAGTTTTCAGACAGTAATCAAAGCTATCTATAGTCATTAAAAATGTTCTAAATCATTATTAATTAGAGAAATGCAAATTAAAACAACTCTGAAGTACTACTTCACACCTATCAGATTAGCTAATGTGACAGAGAAGGAAAATGATAGAAGTTGGAGGGGATATGAAAGCATAGGGACACTAATGCAATGCTGATAGAGTTACAAACTGATTCAACCATTCTGGAAAGCAATTTGGAACTATGCCCAAAGGATTATAAAATTGTGCGTACCCTTTGACTCAGCAATACCAGTACTAGGTCAGTAACCTAGAGAGATCTAAGGGAAAAAAATGTCCTATATTTACAAAAATATTTATAGCAGCTCTTTCACTGGTGGCAAAGGACTGGAAATTGATGAGATACCCATCACTGGGGAGTGATTGAACAAGTTGTGGTATATGATTGTGATGGAATACTACTGTTCTAAGAAATGATGAGCAGGATGCTTTCAGAAAAACATGTTGATGTGAACAGGCACAAAGTGAAGTGAACAGAATGAGGAGAACACCGTACACAGTAAAAGCAATATGGTACAATGATCAATGGGAAAGACTTGGCTATTCTGGGCAATACGATGATCCAAGACAATTCGAAAGGACTTACGATGAAAAATGCTTTCCACCTCCAGAGAAAGAATTGATGGAATCTGAATGCAAATCAAAGCATACTTTTCAAACTTTTCTATTATTATATTTTTGGTCTGTGTTTTCTTTCACAACATGGCTAATATGGAAATGTTTTGCATGACTGCACATGTATAATCTATATCAAACTCCTTGCCTTCTCAAGGAGAGGAGATGGGAAGGAGGGAGAGAGAGAATCTGGAACTTAAAATTTTAAAAACAAATATTAAGAATTGTTTTTACATGTAATTGGAAAAAATATATTTAAAATTTTCCCCCAAAAAGTATTTGCTTCTAAAATCCCAAATTATTCCTATAAAGGATATAAATTCATATCCATTCATTGATATAAATCATCCTTAAAGTTGGGGTGATATCTATTTTGGAGGACCTGTGATCCTGTTGATGGGGATGCTTCTTCTTAGCCATATCCTTCTGTAAATCCTCCACAAGGGGCTCATGTAGTGCACTGGGGAGCCCTTCTCTAGATTATAGGTTATTAAACCTGCGGACCATTACCTTGCTTTTAGAAAAAAACATTTTGATAACTTTCCTTCAAAATAACTTTTCCTTTGTAATGCTATATATTTTATTCATTTAAAACCACTATTCTGAGAAGGGATCCAATAGTTGTATCAAATTGTCAAAGGGGTCTGTCACACACAAAAATTTAAGAACTTCTGCTCTGGATTGACTTTGATAAAGAGAGAAGGCTGGGTTGCATTTAGGTAATAGTACAGTGTTTTTAATATATCCAAAAGATCTCAACGGGCTATGATGACAAACCAAATGTTGTGGAGTGGAATTTAATAAGAATAAATGTGAAGGTTGACACTTGGTTTCAAGAAAAACCAATTTGAGAAGTGCAGGATAGGGGATGAATGTGAAAAAGATAGAGTGATTTTAGAGGACTGCAAGTACAATATGAGTTAACAGAGTGACATAGAAGCCTCCCCCCAACCCCCAAATAAGCTAACATTTTTCTAAGGTTCATTAGGAGAAGCAGTATCCAGATTAAGTGAAAGATGCCTATACCCTTACACAGATGACACCTAGACCAGTGATATCAAACTTAAATAGAAATGGGGGCCACTAAACCATATATAGGAACATCTGCAGGTCACATATTGACTTAGAAAACCATATATTAACATTATCTGTGTTCTATTACATTTTTACTTTGTTAAATATTTCCCAAGTATATTTTAATACAGTCCCCTCACTTAAAAGTTGTGGGCTGCTTGTCTGATATCTCTAATCTATAGTACTTTGATTTGGAAGGAGGATAAACAAACAGAAATGTTTAAAAAAAAAAAAAGATGAACAGGATGGTGAAAGGATTGAATACTATGTAATATAAGGACAGAACAAAGGAACTGGGAACATCTGGCATGCCGATATGACAGTTAAATTAACGAGTTGAAAAGGTAGTCATGTGAACAAGGATTAGAAAGGCAGTGCTAGGAACAACAGGTAGAATTTATGGAGCAGATGCTCCCCACCTCCTGATAGAGAGGTGATGGATTGATGGATCCAGAGTACAGATTGATAACAAATTTTTTTTTGAAACAGCCAATGTGGGAATTTGTATCTCTTGACTCTTCAAGTTTGTTATCTGGGTTGCATTTTTCTTTCTTTTTCAATAGGAGTAGAAAAGGAGATAGAAAAGGAGAAGGTAGGTTTTTGCAAAATGAAAATAATAAAATTCAACTAAAGGAAAAGGAATAAAAAAGAAGTTACAGAAAAACATAGGCTTTATGTAACAATTAGAAAGGTCCAAAAGTAGGCCAAAAATGATAAGCAGTGCTTTCCCTTTCACTGCAGCTCTTCAAGAAGATGGTTGCGTATCCACTTGCTAAAGGATGTTACAGAATGGATTCCTGCTTAGGTATAGGTTGGACTAGAAGGCCTTTTAAGTACCTTCTAACATTTAGATTCTATGATTTTATAATTCCTCTCAAAGAAGAGCTAATTATTACAACTTCATGAGGTAAGTAATCATTATCTTCTAAGATGGAGTTCATATTTAAAGAATTTTAACTCCTACAGAAATTTTGTAATTCAAAAAGGGAAAATAATTTGGTTTCATTGAGCATCTGTGATGAATTTATGTCCTATGACTTTCAGAGATGCAAAAATATAGATTCATTGCTTCATAGGGAAGTAGGACACCTATATGGGCTAAGAATATTTGATACTGCCAACCAACATTGACCCTGAGCTATTTCTGAAAATCACTAATTTCCCAACACCTGGGTTTTTCCTTGGCAACAATTAAGCTATTAGAGAGGGAGGAAATAAATGTATGATAACTTTTCCGACCAACCCTCCTATTGTCTTCTTTCTAAACAACTATATTTCAGAAAAATTGACTGACTATAAGGAAATCAAAGAGAGGAAAATATTTATAATGCCCAGGTCTACATTTTCTTTAACCTTCCTGTAATTTTAACTGGCCTGTAACTTAAACCTGAAAAAAAATTTGAAACAATTGTCTGGAAAAAAGTAGTAATGGAGTATCTAGGGTAAAAAAGAACCAGAATCTAGAAATAAATACGAACTCTTCCACAATAAGAGAACATTACTAAGGGCAATATATAAACAGTATTTTTTATTGTTGGTGGTGCTGAAACTGTTTGAGAAAGCCAACATTTCAATTTAGCTTTTTAGACAGTTTTCTTAACATCAACATATTAAGTAGTCAAATGACATTTATTCTGCAGATAGAAATGCTTCTAACATCACATTTCATTGGTAAGAATGCCTGTGAAAATAACAGTTACTATAAAAAATAAATGTAAAAGTGTGCTGAAAAGAAACTCCACCAGTTGATGATTAGAGAAACCCAGTTTAGCAGAATTCACCAGTTTGTTAAAGATATGATAATTAAGATAGGTCTATAATTCTACATCATATGAAGCCCTTTTGTTGTCTCTGCAGGTTTTACTCTTAAAATAGAAACTTGGTGAAATACCCTGAAAAATTTTGGAATTTGCCCTAGGAAATGATTTGAAAAGAGATTTTATTTAGAAGAAAACTAGATTTAAGTGCATTTGAGTCCAGAATGTTAATAAAATTAAAGAAGCTAAGAAAAGAGAACTTTTAAAGGTCCATTACAGAGAATGTTACTTACGTGGCACCGTGACACCATAATGCTGTGTATCGCTAATCAGCAACTTTCGTTTTAGTTCATTTAATCCTACTCCCACGGGTCCTGAATAATAATAATAATGATAATAACAGTCAGCCAAAGCACCAACTAAAAATAATTTCTAGGAGTAATACTTACCTAAAGGAACATGATAAACTAAATGAGAAAAAAAATTCAATTATTTTTGCTGGTTAAAATCACCAACTATTTAACTTTTACTCCCTCAAAACAATTATTTCAAATATTTGTTTCAAATTCACACAGCTCAGCTGGGTCACAATACATTTCCAAATGAATGCTACCCATGAGAGCTTTGAAAATATTTACATAATTCACTTGCAGTTACTAGTCCAGATTTTTTTAAAAATTTAAATACTAAGCCAAAGTAAGAACTACTAATTCTCATTCAATTAATGGTCCTAACAAGTCGCTAACCACATTTGGAGAGTCTCTTCCCTTTCAATCAATCAATAAATACTTTAGTACTAACTACTCTCATGGGAAAAAAAATCTACAGTTAGAGATGTGAAAGGAATGTGTTTTTAGGCATGGGAAATGGTCTGTACAAACAGGAAAGTATACCTAGTTGTCCAGTTTGGTAGCAATATATAAAAAAGTAATAAAAGTAGTGAAAACTAAGGTTGAAAAGGTAGGTAGGTAGGCAGGCAACAGATTGTAGAAGTCCTTAAATGCCAAGCTAAGTAATTTGCATTTTGTTGTCCAAGGAGCCACTAGAGAGGTACATGGTCACACCTGCACATAACAGCTCATTTACAGAAGGCTTCATATTTCATTTGATATTTACAATGTTTTTGTGGAACAGATAGGGCAAGTATCATTAATGCCATTTTAAACATAAGAAAGTTAACAATCAGAGAAGTGACTTATCCACTGTTAGGGACAGAACCAGGATTCCAACCCAATCCAATAAATGGTTTTTTGTCTCCCTCCTCCATTCTATCATGCTTCATAGTTGTGCAAAGGACGGATATGAGAGGGAGAGGCTGGAATCTGGGGGTCAGTTAGGAAGTGATTTATAATAACTTGAAGTGAGGCAACAAACACAGGATGTTTTTAAAGAGCATTGGTTACAGGGTTCAAATTCCTGTTCAGGTACCTACTAGCATCTTGGGTAAATTAGTTGGACTGCATATACTTCTGTAAAGTGAGGGAGAGTTGGGCTAGAGAAACTTGAAAGTCTACTCCAACTCCAGAGCTAGGATGCTAAAGCTGAAATCACTGAGCGAAGTTGGTGGTATGAGTGAAGGGAAGGGGATGAATGCAAGAGTGAGTGTGGAAGCAAAGTCAATAGAAACTAGGGTGAGGGGAGAAAAGTGAGGGAACAGAAACAGAGGAAAAGTTTCAGAGAGAATACTGGGGACTACCAAGAGTTAGACTATTTTTAATGGAATACCTAGTCTTTCTTACTCTATTTTAAAATTCTTAACTCTTATAAATAAAGAGTAGTACAATGCCTGAGGAACAGAAAATGATTACACGCTAGTTAAATAATATAGGCCATTCTAGATAACTTCCTCTAAAGGCAGAGTCACATAGAAGTGGAGAGAGGCAACCCAAACTTCCAAAATCTGTATTCCATTTTATAATATTATCAGCTGGGGAACCCTCAAACATGAGGTTTTTTGTGTCTGCCTCTGGTTAATTTTGTTGTCACTACCTAAGAGGCTTCCTCTTAGATCTTATTCTTGTGGCTTAACTCAATCTCCATATGCCTGTTCTATAATCTTCCTCCACTGTGAGTCATCCAATTGGATTCAACGAAGATGTAATAAGTATACTTACTGCATGCATGGCATATACCACTTGTAGTTTTCATTCAGAGTACAAAACATTCAACACTATGCCCAGGTGGGCAGCTCTTCAACTAAGAGGCTAGCCAAGCTCACTAGGCTCTTCTAGGTCCTTAAAAGACATTACAGCTGTTCTGATCACTGGGTCTCCAGGTACAAGCCTCCTCTCTCTTACTCCCTGCCAGATTTGAAACTGGATTGCCTCTCAATCTCCTGACACTCCAAGTTCATTATTTCTCCCCTGACATTCCTTTTAAATTTAAATATCTTTCTTTTAGGTACTCCTACTGAAGGTTGGTTCCCTAAGTAGTCCCTCTGCCAGCCTTTTGTCAGATTAATTTATAATAATAATAGTGATAATAATTCCTATTCATATATTACTTTAAAGTGTGCATAATATTACTATAACCCTACAAAGGAGATCCATATTATTGTTACCATTTCATGGATGAGGAAACAGACTCGGAGGGGTTAATCTTGAATGATTTCTTTCTCCTTCCCTTTTTCCCCGAGTGGGATGCTCCCCTGTCATACAGTTTAAGGTGATATGGCAATGGAAACATGTTGGGGGACAGCTCTGGACCGGGGTCCCCCGTGAGGACCGTGAGATGCCTGAGGGTCCGAACCTGCCCCCTTGTGGGGTACTGGGATGGCCCTGGTAACAGGCTGGCTCCACCCGTGGGGAGGCACTTGGGAGGAGCTCGCCCGCCCATGGGAGGTACGGGGGAGGAGACAGGGGATAATAAAAGGGGATGATCACAAGGGCTTAGAAGGAGAAGGAGAAGGGGAAGAAATGCAATAAAGCTTGCTGACTGCAACTCCTTTCGGGTGCTCTGCCTGTTTATTGCCCTCCCCCAACCGGGAGAGGGGCCGGAGACGTCCGAAGACCGGGGATCGGTAAGTGGAGAGGCGAAGGCCCGGGAGTAGACCCCGGGCAGCTGGCGCCCAAACAGGGACCGCTGTAAGGAGAGGAGAATCCGCCTTTGCCCCGCTACTGCGGGAAGATTCAGGCAGCCTCAGTATTGAGAAGTGGCCTTGACCCGCTACTGCGGGAAGATTCAGGCAGTCTCAGTATTGGGAAGTGGCCAGGATGGGCCAGGGAAATAGTTTTCCCAACCTGAAGCCCGAAGATAAGGGAGTGCTTGCCTGTCAGTTGTATAAGCTTTGTAAGACCCATGGGCTTAAGCCCCACATCCGGGACTGTAGAGCATTTGTGGAAAAGATCTGGGATGGTTCCCCTTGGTTAGAATATTGTGGGCTACACCCAGTCAAATGGGGCGTAGTGGGACAGCAGATGGTCGCCTATGAGAAAGAGAGCCCTGGCGTACTAACAGAGGAGGACTTTACGTTCTTTCAAGTGGTCGCCACGCTTCTGCGTTCGGATCCCTGTCCCCCCGGGCGGTCCAACGGCGAGACCCAAACAGGGCAGTCCCTTCAAGGGACGACAGAAGAAGAAGGGGAATCTGATGAGGATAATACTGAGCTCCAGCCCTTATATCCATGGGGTATGTTAAGAGAATGTGCAGGCAGGGACCAGGACCGCGCCCTTCAAGATGGCGCATGGCTGAGCAAGGGGCGGGACTCTAGAGCCCCAAGGGGAGGAAGAAAAGGGAAGTTTGATGAGGAAGGAACGCCCAAGAGGGAGTGGAAGGTCCCCTGGAAAGTCCCCGAGACAAAGGGCTCGTCAGAAGGAACCCTTAAGAAAGAATGGAAAGTCCCTGGAACAACAAAAGAGGGCGGGGGAATTCGCAAGAAGAAGTTTCAACAGAGTTTAGGAACTCCCAGTCCTTCTGAGATCGGACCTAATGCCTTCTCCTTCCCCCCAGCCTCCATGTCCTTGTCACAATCATCACAAGGAATGCGGTCATTTACCTACGGGCAGTCTGGGCCCTCGGAGCCTCTGAGCGTACTCACTCAGAGCCTATCCGCAGCTTTGGCGGAGGGACAGGAGGTAGATTTAGAGGAGTGGGAGGGGGCAGGCGCTTACCCTGTCATAGTGGAGCGGGATCTGATGGGAAATGAGAACCGTTTACATCGACCGGTGCCCTTCAAATTATTGAAAGAACTGAAGGAGGCCGTCTCCAAATACGGCCCTTCGTCACCTTATGTGAAACATCTCCTTGCGAATGCCACAGCCACTTGGCCGTGGGCCCCAGCTGATTGGAGGGAGGTATCGGGGGCTATTCTTACACCAGGGCAGGTAGTGGCCTATGGCGCTGCCGTTAGACGAGAGGCGCTCAGATATGTCAAGGAACACAATATTGCAGGGACAGAGGACGCTGTGAATATGATAACAGGGGTGGGGCCATACTCGCAGCTTGCTGACCAGCTCCAATTCGACCCCCAGGTGATGGCTGCAGTACAGTATTGTCATATTAGGGGCTTTGCCAAGATTGACGCCCCAGGGACTATGAGGGATAAGTTGGTAGGGTTAAAGCAGAGGGCTAGCGAGTCCCCTACTGATTTTGTGAGTAGGGTTCAGCTTGCGGTCTGGCGGTCTCTTGGCTCGGGACCAGGAACGGATTCCCTGATAACTCAGCTGGTCCGAGATGGCCTGCGTCCTGAATGCTCCCAAGCCCTAGCGGGCTTGGGGCCTCTTGCCTCCCTTGAGGAGATAGTAGAGAGGCTGTTAGACATTCCACCTAAAGACACCCACCAGGCCATGGTGACGGCGGTGGCCCAAGGGGTGACCCAGGCCCTTCAGGGTGCCAAGGACCAGAGGCAATGCTATCGCTGTGGTCAGATGGGGCACTTTAAGAGCCAGTGCCCTGCCGCTAAGGTGGGACCACTGCCCACTTGTTTTCGCTGTGGGAAACCAGGTCATATTGCCAGATATTGCCGCCCTAAGCCACAGCCTCAACCACCTCGGTCGGGAAACGGGAAAGGGGGCCTCCCTGGGGGGGCCCCCCGAACCCAGAAACATGTCTTCCCAGTGGGGACCGTAGGCCCTGCCCCTGCCCCCCAGCCCGGGAATTCTGCACCCCTGTCGTATCCGCAGCAGTACCAACAAGCCCTCCAAAAATTACAACCTTAGTATGCACATCTGCCACGGATCCCTCAGACACTGATTTAGTTATAAGGCCTTGGCATACTGAAGGGATTGATGTGCCCCCCGCTCCCTTTCCCCGCTTGGTGGTGGGACCCTCCGGCTATGTGCCATTCATAGTCCATACTCAATTGTTGTCCAGCGGGTCCTCCACGATTTATTTGACTAATCCGCATTGTTATCCTATAAATATTGCCCCAGGGACTCCCGTTGGGAGGGGCATCTCCCTGCCTTGGATTGAAGAGCCTGAGCAGAACACCCATCAAATTAATTGGTGCTCTCCCATTGTAGGCGATCGCCCCATGATACAGATTCTGGTTGAAGGGCGTCCAATCATGGGTCTGCTCGATACTGGAGCAGATGTGTCAGTTATTAATGCATCCCAATGGGACCCCAGTTGGGCGGTGAGCGGCGGTGCTACCCCGGTTGCTGGAGTAGGGGGTGCTAGTTCAGCGCTACGGGCTGCTAAACATTTGAGTTGGACCTTTGAGGATTATCAGGGATATTTTAGACCCTTAAAATTGGCTGGTCTTGTCTACGCCCTTTGGGGGCGCGACCTCCTCCAGCAACTTGGGTTACACCTTACCACTCCAGAACACCTTCAGTTAAACATGCTGGGGCCACCATAACGGTGAGCAGCCCGCCTATAACATGGAAAACTGAGACCCCTGTGTGGGTTGAACAGTGGCCCCTATCCCCCCAAAAGCTCACCACCTTACGTTCCATAGTGGCCTCCCTTTTGAAACAGGACCGCATTGAGCCCACCACGAGCCCTTATAATTCTCCTGTTTTTGTTATAAAGAAGAAAATTGGATCCTGGCGCATGCTCATAGACCTTAGAGAGATTAACAAATGCATGCTGCCTATGGGGGCGCTACAGCCCGGTCTCCCCACTCCTGCTGCGATCCCTCGAGATTTTACTATGACAATCATTGATATCAAAGATTGTTTCTATAGCATTCCCCTACACCCACAAGATAGGATCTAATTTGCCTTTTCCATCCCTTCGGAAAATCGCCAGCAACCATATGAACGGTATCATTTTACCGTGCTCCCTCAAGGGATGGCAAATAGCCCTACCATGTGCCAAATGTATGTCCATGCTATCCTCTCTCCACTTAGACAGTGCTTCCCCAAGGCCATTATCATTCATTATATGGATGACATTCTTGTTGCTACACCTAGCCATGATTCCACAATGGCCCTTACTCAGCTTATGATTGATACCTTAGCTGCCCACGGGCTGACTGTGGCTCCAGACAAAGTACAGACCACACCCCCTTTTCAGTATCTTGGTTATGAACTAAAACAAGGGCGAATTGCTCGCCGTCCTCCGAGCACTGATCTCTCTCAGCTCTCCACTCTCAATGATTTTCAAAAGCTGATTGGCACTATACAGTGGATGCGGGCAGTTATCCCTATCCCCGATGGTGATCTGTACCTGCTGTATGACTTGCTGCGAGGAGATCCCGCCCTACTCTCACCCAGACACTGGACATCCGAGGCCTTAATGGCAGCCAAGGGCATCCTCAACAGGTGCTCCGCTGTCGTTGTGCAACAGGAGCCCAATCAGCCCATTTATGCCACTATATTAAAAGCAAGTACCTTCATTGGATGTCTCTATCAATCACATGGCATTTTGGAATGGCTATACCCCCCTCGCCACAAAAGAGTCCTTCCACACAAGTGGCGAATGATCGCCCAGTTTTTTCTTTTAAGTGCCGAACGCTGCCTATTGGCTTTTGGCAGATTCCCCGTTCTGAACTTGGAGGCATCGGAGGAAGCCCTGAGGTGTTTCTCCGATGAAATCCCAGAATGGGCCTCTCTTCTATGCATGTGTAATATTGTGAAGCTTCCGCTCCCCCCAGCGCTTAGAGGATGGGAAGTTCTTCCTATTCGGGTTCCCTTTGCTATTGTATCTCCACAGCCAGTTATGGGACCCACTGTTTTTACGGATGCCACCAAATGTCATAGGGCTGCAGTTTATATCCCTTCTAAGCAACTCCTTAAGGTGTACACCACCGAACATTCCTCAGCCCAAAAGAATGAACTAGTGGCAATCCAACATGCTCTCTCCATATTACCTAATGAGAGCTTTAATCTTGTCACTGATGGTTTATATTGTGCAAATGCTATTGCTGCCTTACCTTCTGCCCTTATTAATCCCCGTGCTTCAACTATAGCTCAAATCTTATATGATATTCAAGAGTCCATGTTACAACGCTCTACTTCTCTTTATGTATTGCATATTCGTTCCCATATGTCCACCATAGGACCAATTTATCAAGGTAATGATATTGTAGACAAAGCTCTTCTATTTCCTTTGCATTTAGAAGCACGAGCGGCCCATGACAAGTATCACCTATCTGCCCGATCTTTGCGACGCCTTTATGGCCTGTCCAAAGAAGACGCTCGTCGAATAGTCAAACAGTGTGTCAATTGTGCCCCATTTTGCCCTCCTGCTCGAGACACCGCTGTTAACCCCCGTGGTGATCTCCCTAACGACCTTTGGCAAATGGATATCACGCACTTTGGCAAAGTCCTTATACATGTTTGTGTTGATACGGCCTCCAATTTCATCATAGCCTCTATACAGCCCAAAGAGACAACCCACGCAGTGCTCAATCACCTTTATGGTTGTTTTGCCGTGGTTGGAGTGCCCCAAGCTGTAAAAACAGATAACAGGCCAGCTTATACTTCTTCTGCCTTTGCCTCTTTTTGTAAAGAATTTTCTATTACTCATATTACTGGCATCCCGTATAATCCCACTGGTCAGGCCATTGTTGAGCGTGCTAACCGCACTATAAAAACTCTTCTTTTAAAACAAAAAGAGGGAGTGAGGGCAGCGGGGCGCCTCTCCCGAGGTGATCTGGCACAAGCCGTCTTCACTCACAATTTTTTGCAAATCTGGGACGATGGCATAAGCCCCGCACAAAGGTTTTATCTCCATGAGATGGGGGGCAGAAGGGAAAGGCCGTTAAAGGCCCCTACTGCCTGCCTCACTGGAGCTCGAATCCGGTGGAGGGACCAAGAAGGCAAATGGCATGGCCCTGGAATAGTCATAGTGAGAGGTCAGGGGTATCTTTGTGTCCAACCAGATGAAGCCGACCCAGGGACTGAGATCCGGATCCCCACGCGATGGGCAGTCGAGCTGCGAGAAGCCGAAAGCAAGGAGGAGACGAGGGCAGCGAGGAAGGCACCGCCCGAAGCGGGTGTGCAAACAGCGTGAGGTAGCCATGCTCACACTTCTGATAGCCCTTCAACAGTTCCTACCTGGGTCCGAGGCTGTCCAGTCCAAATGGTACAACGCCACCCCCGCAGAGCAGCGAGCCGCAGATCAAAGGGGCGACACCTACTGGGCATTAGCACAGGGACTCCCCACCCTAAGAGTGGTCGGATGGGGAAACCATCCTATCCCTCTTCTTATGTATGGCAATGCCTCCATCCTGACTGGGACCCCAAAAGCAGATTACAGCTACCTGCCGATAGAGAGAAGTCCCTCCAAACCACTGTCGTTGGTGTCTGTGACTCCTCCGGTCTGTCTGTACAGAAGGTGCGGAGCGAATGACTCCTCTGCTCTGTGGGGCCGCTTCTGCGTGCCCCTGACTCCCCGTGAACTCACTGAACTGCCAGAGTCCAATCCAGAACTGCTTAATCATAGCACCTCGGTCAATGTCACCTTGTTGGCTATCCCGTATGCTGCTGCCAACATGACCAGAGAATGGAGCCCTCCCGTTGTGCCTCCTCCTTGCCCGAAGGGTCATCCATTGACATTTGACCCCTTCGCGGTCTGTTCTACAGGCATGGCGGCTCCAGGTCCGCCATTGCCAAATGGCACAACGCTTTGGTTTTGGGATGCAGATAATACGACCTCTTATGGGAGAAGGCCTGCCCCTACTCCTGTGGTGATTCCCTATGGGAGGATACATGGTAACTTGTGGAAAATAGGGCCCGCCTTGGGAACAACTAATTTGTCAGTCGTGGTAGTCACTGGACCTAGTGGAATTTGGACTCAACCGGACTTGTACCAAACATGGCAACACGTGTTCCAGGGGAAGTATTCCTCCTGTTCAGACAGACATCAAAAAGACACCGATTACCTCTGCTATGAGGTGGTAGCAGAAGTTCAAACACCTCCGAACAGTGCTTTTCTCCTGTGTCCCTCTAATAACCTCACCATACAGTATGAAGGACCACAGGCTAACCTACCTACATATAATGTCACTTGTACTCAACCCATTCTTACTAACACTCTTCGGAGAAACCATTCCTCCTATGTAGTTATGCTGGTCATAAATCCTCCCTATCAACTGCTCCCAGTTAAAGCTGAAGCTTTCGCGCTCACACCTGCAGACCGCATTTTTAATACATTGATGAAGATATCGACGGGCGGACTTCGTCCCCGCAGCCGCAGGGATGGGATTGGGGACGTTTTGGGGTTTGTAAATCTGGCTATAGAATTGTATGAAGAGTTTCAGATCCTACAACTAATAGAGGAAGGACAGTTATTAGCTTCCACCCTCCAATCTTTCATGAATTCAGAGGTAGCAGCGTGGCACCGTCAGGACCATATTGATCACCTCCTCCAAAGTCAAATCACCGCCCTACAAGACACGGTGATTTGGCTAGGAGACCAGATGGCTTTACACCAACGCTACGAGATGTTGCAGTGCCACTACAAATATCGCCCGCTTTGCATGCTTAATCTCCCAATTGATTCCTCAACCTTCCCCAATCAATGGCCGGCGGTCCGCAAAGCCCTCCAGGGGGCTATGCTGGCTTATAACGCCACAGATGACATCCATCAGTTGGACTTGCTCATTGATCAGCTGAATAACCTCTCCAGAACGTTTGAGGAAAAGCGTGAACGAGAAGAGCGTTCCATCTTCGATTGGTTACAATGAATCCTGGACTTGCATTGGCTGCCAGGGGTGCTCTCCTCCGTTGCAGTTCTTGTCCTTATGTGTCTCATCCTGCCGTGCCTCCTGCAATTATTGACACGGGCACTGGAGAGTCTTAAAGGCGATGTCTTGTCTCTGAGACACCGCGAGGGCAGGTCCCCATGGGGGGAATCGCCCAACCTACCCGTGTAAAACAAAAAGGGGGAGATGTTGGGGGACAGCTCTGGACCGGGGTCCCCCTTGAGGACCGTGAGACGCCTGAGGGTCCGAACCTGCCCCCTTGTGGGGTACTGGGATGGCCCTGGTAACAGGCTGGCTCCACCCGTGGGGAGGCACTTGGGAGGAGCTCGCCCGCCCATGGGAGGTACGGGGGAGGAGACAGGGGATAATAAAAGGGGATGATCACAAGGGCTTAGAAGGAGAAGGAGAAGGGGAAGAAATGCAATAAAGCTTGCTGACTGCAACTCCTTTCGGGTGCTCTGCCTGTTTATTGCCCTCCCCCAACCGGGAGAGGGGCCGGAGACGTCCGAAGACCGGGGATCGGTAAGTGGAGAGGCAAAGGCCTGGGAGTAGACCCCGGGCAGAAACAGTAGATTTAGAGTTTCAAAATACTAGGATTTGAATCTCTGTTCCACCATTTATTAGTGGGAAACTGTTAGAAAGTCATCTACTTTCAGCTACAATTTCTTAATCTAGACAAGGGGGGTAATAACTGTCATAAAGCTTTTGGGTTGGTTGTGAAAATGTAAAGAAATAATGCAAGTCAAAGTGTCAAGCACTCACAAAGTAAGAAGTTATTGTTAGTACTACTTTTTCTTCTCTTGGTCTTCCTCTCCTACAGAGCCCTTTGTCTATATCATGTTGTCATAACTTTGGTGATTAAATTCTGATAAATCAATTAATAAACATTTATTAAGCACCCATTACATGTCAGGCACTATACTAAGTATTAGAATATTGTTAATGTAACAATGTAAAAAATAAGATATTATCATTCAATCCTCCTCCAAAGTGATCATGCTTTGTGTTCAGAACCGAGGCTGCAGTGAAGTTGCACGATGCAGCACAGGCAAGCACTGCCAGAAACACCTTGGATTTTTAATTAATTTTGGTTATTACATGTTCAGAAACCTTTAACTGTTGCCAAATTTTTTGAGACCCCCACAAGGGGTTGCAACTCACAGTTTTGGAAATGCTGCTCCAGATAATGGCATTACTTACTTGCTTCTGGAATCTAAGATTGCTCCAAACCATATATTTTTTCCCTTTGATGCTCATATTTGGAGTTGCTGTGACTGCTGACATGAGGCTTACAATCTTATATACGTTATACAAAAAAATGTTCTACAAAAAGTTGAAATTTGATCATTTTCTTAGATCTAGTTCATAGGAAGGGATCTTTAGCAGTCACCTGCCCAATTACCTTGGGGAACTAGAGGATCAAAGAGGTGGAGTGACTAGCCTATGGTCACACAGCTAGTTAGGTATCAGAGGTGGGTCATAAATCTCAGCTTTCTGACTCTGCGTTCAGCATTCTACCCACTATTGTAGATTCATTAAATTACTTTATCCCATGCAATATCTGAGGAAAGAAAACAGCAGTAAGGCCAGGTCGATTTTGTTAATCTTGGCTACTGTTAGTGAGACCCAGAAGTACCTCTATGGAGGAGATAAAAAGTTGAGTAAATATTTTCAGGTATTTATATTAGAATAAAAATATATATATATATATATATATATATATATATATATATATAAAATAAATGCATACTTTCCCCTTGCTAAGGTCAGTCAGTTGGTTAGTAAGCATTTGTTAAGCATCTACTATGTGGCAGGCACTATTTCAAGTCCTGGAGATACAAGAAATGGCAAAAGACAGTCCTTGTCCTTGAGATGAAAGTAGGATTTGGGCTGAGTCTCTAAGTAAGTCAAGCATGGGTGGGAAACCTGCAGCTTCCAGGTCCACATATGGCCTTCGAGGTCCTTTCCACAGTCCAAGTTTTATAGAACAAATCCTTTTATTAGGGGGATTTGTTCTTTGAAGTTGGGATTCAGTCAAAGGGCCACACATGAGGACCTAGAGGGCTGCATGTGGCCAACTCTGATCTAAGAGAAATGAATAACTAAGATTTCATCTCATACCCATTAGGGTATAATGCAAAATAAAGGGAAAATGGTAATTGCTGAAAGGGACTGTGAGAAAATGGACACACTGATGTACTCATGGTGATCTATAAATATGTTACAACCATCATGAAGAGCAATTTGGAATTATACCACAAAGAAGTTATTAAACAATGCATACTTTTTGACTCAGCTACACCACTACTAGGCCTACACCCAAGAGAGATCAAAAAAAGAGGAAAAGGTCCTTTACGTACAAAAATATTTATAGTGGATCTTTTTGTGGAGGCAACAAACTGAAAACTCAGAGGATGTCCATCAAATGAAGCATGGCTAAATGGATTACAGCATATGAATGTGATGAAATACTATTGGGTTGTGAGAAATGAATAGTTTCAAAAAGATATGGAAAGTAAGACTTACATGAATGGATGCAGAGTGAAGTAAACAGAACCAAAAGAACTATTTATAACATCAATATTTGTAAAAATGAACAATTCTGAAGACTTTTATAAACTCATAAGGAATGAGATGAACAGAACCAGGAGAATAACATATAGTAATAACAAAACTGTACAAACAACTTTGAAAGCTTTAAGAACTATGATCAATATATTGATCACTTGTGATTCCAGAGTATCAATGATGAAACTATACTATCCATGATAGAGAAGTGACAGACTTAGGGTACTGAATGGCACACACACACATGTATGTATGTATGTATGTATGGTATGTACGTGATACATGGCACCTTTGAAGAAATTTGTCTTGCTTAGCTATGTACCTTTGTTACAACAAATTTTTTTCTTTTTTTTCCCTAGTGAAGTATAGGTAGGAGAGAAAATGGGTTTCTATTGATTAAAAACAAATGGGTGTGTGTAGTGTGTGCTACAAATATGAAATGTCTGCATTTTCATTTGAAGTCATATTTTTAGTTTTTCTTATCTGTTTTACTTTTTTAAGAGACCTCTTATGAAATAGGGAATAATCTGTAAATGTTTGTAATATAAAACAAAACACACCATTAATGCTTAAAAATATATCTTTATATCTGTATCTATCTATATTTTATCTATCTATCTATCTATCTATCTATCTATCTATCTATCTATCTATCTATCTAATATCTCAAAAGGGGGAAGAAACTTCTCCAGACTACACTTAAGGTAAAAGGAACCAAGGCAAATGGTCTAAGTTTTGTTCAACCTTTGTAATATTTCATCATTTTCAACATTATGAAAAGCCTATGAAACGTGTGGGTAGAGTAAGGGTTTTCCAAAAAATATACTCACTCTCTAATAAAATAAATCAGATATTCACCAAGTGTATATTAGCCTCCTAGAGAGAACTTTAGAAATCTTTTAGTCAAAACTCCTAATATTTACAGATACTAAATACTACGCAAAGTACTGAGGGATATATAAAATAAGATATGGTCCCTACCTGAGCAATCACCATAGCAATTTGGGGATGGAAACGTCTTTTAAGATACAATGAAAGAGCAATATGATACATTATATTGTTAAATTACCCTAATTTGTATGGTGCTCTAACCAAATTTCAAATACAGCTATTATATATATTAAAGGAAACAAAATTTGCAACTTATTTCATAAATCAGAAGATGCTCTATTTATACTATTATTTTAAAGTAGCATTATATATAGGTCACCTCCTCTCAACCTTTGACAGCTGTACTTATAAAATTTTTATATTTATTTTATTGCCCAGAGACAAGATTATCAAAACACTGTCTGACTCTCTTAAATATCCTGTTATATTCATATTACATTTTAAATAAAATATTCTATTATCATTAAAGGGTTAGGGAAATGCGCTCCAATTCTATCTGATTCTGTCTAATATATGTGAATTTTCTTTCTTTGTATTTCCACTGCTTAGCACAGAGCCTGACACATAAGTCTGCTGTGCAGTAAATGCTCACTGACTGCACTTCATCCCTCCTACATTCATATTCACGGTAAATAAACTGTTATCAAAGAATTATCCTTTGCAACAGAAACTTAAACATAACCTCAACTCATGATCCACGAGCTTGGCTTTCGTATCTGTCCCCGACTCTAGCTAGATTTGACTTTATAGTAATTTTATCCTGTCATCCTGCGCCCCTCCCCCATTTATACTATATTCCTGTATCCACCGCAATATTCAAACCAGCTTTACATTTCTCAAATGTTTAAATTACCATCAAATGTCTTACAAAATTACTGCATTTTCTAATAGATTTCACTATCAGATATGTATCTCAATATTTAATATGCATTTTCTTTTTTCTTCATTTTGTCCTCCAACTTCTACCTGTTGCCGCTTGGGCCACATTAAATACATTCTTTGATTCTTTGGTGTTTAGACCCTAATATATTTGTAGATGGCTATCGTATTTCCCTACTAGCTGTTGCTTGGCCAAGTTCTACATATTCAGTTCTTTCAAGCTTTCCTCATAAGTCAGTCCCTCCGGGCTCTTAATCATTCTTATAGCTCTGGTCTGAATGCTCTCCAGTTTGTCTACATCTTACTACTTAGGAAGGTGCCTAGATTTGAAAACAATATTTTTTTGCAACATAAGGAATCTCAATTGAAGTCTACCTCTTAACAGTCTATGAATTAATCTACCAGCACATATGCACTTATTAAAGTATACAACAACCTTACCAACTTATATCGACTGAGAAATGCATGTCACTTGGACAATTAATAATTAGGGAGTTTTTTATTTTTAATTTTTAACCCCTTTGGTCAGTAACCCTTGAATGAAATGCATGTCTTATTTTATACGATGTTTAAAATAAGCATCATAGGACTACATTTATATTTAAGTAGTCAATAAAAATTAATTAGGAAAAGTCTGATTTTATAATTTTCATCTAAGAAATAACAGTCATGAAACATCTAAGACCAGATTCTTTTAGCCTACATATTTTTATTCTAACTGAAAGGTGGACAGTTTAGTTCTATTTATACATACATTTTCAGTCTCTCTTTCAACCTGGGGGGAGGGGTGGAGGTGGGGCCAGGAGGGGTGCCTCAGGCATACATGGGTAATCTTTTTTCAAACCCAAAAGAACCCACTTGTCTGTCACCTTTATTACCTCATTTTTTACACTATCCTGAAATAAATATGAGAAGTGGAGTGTTTTGATTGCTTCATGTCCAATTTTTTTTTTCCTTTTTCTCTCCTGAAAATATATAACTGCTTATGTTTTGTGACAATACTTAATTATCACTGGCAATACAAGTATATTTTATTAGTATTTTATTACTACATATTTCCTGAAAGTAATGCAAAATTTATAAGCCCAAGTGTTCTTTTTCCCCACCTAAATGTGGCCAAGAAAGGTGTGAATATTTTTCTGATAATTAAATTCTTGGCCATACACATTTAAAAACAAAAAAAGGGATAAAAGGGTGGGAAAATGCCCCTAAGACCAATACCTAGCTTAGCAACATGAGTTGTCAGAATTTTGAAACTAATTTGATGAAAGTTTTGCTTTTAACATCAACTTAAATTTCTTCCAACAGAATGATACATTACTATTTGTGAGAATAGTTTAACTTAACAGTCATTTATAACTATTAAAGTGCTAATAAAAAACCTTTATTTTTAAAAAGGGATTATAAGGGAATTGACACAGACAATTCTTATTTGTAAAGGAAAAGTGTAGACACTAATATTTTTCTCTCAAAGTTGAACCAGATAAAACAATTCCAGGTTACTTAATGTTTTACAAGTTTAGTGAGTTCTTATTTTTAAAACAACATAAAGTAACGTGTAGAATCCTGATTATGAATAGAAAACATTTTAAAATAATTATAATCTGAAAAAAAATAGCATCCAAAGGATATTGCTATTTATGATAGGTTGACATCATGATAGCCAAATTAGTTTTATCACAATGCTAAACAGTACTTTGGATCAAAAGACAAGAACTATACTTCTTATGTCACTTTCATTGTATATTAATGACAAAAAAAATTTTTAGTTTGGAGTAACTTTGACAAACTCTCCCCTAATGTTAAATAGTATATCACAGTATAAGATGTGAAACACTTCTATTTTTACTTACTATCTATCTTTGTGCTTCGTGCAACTAATATTAATGTGCACTGAGCACAGGGGGATGAATGCTACTGGCACACTTGCAGCTTTTAACATGTGCTCACTTCCACTGTACCTGTGTTGCTTAACATTGCTAGTTTTTCCACATTTCACCCAAGACATTTTTATGGTATTGGCCAGACTTAAGCTACTCTTAATATCCAGAGAAAAACATCAGAATTACTGAAGTCTGCAATAAATTTCAGAACTGCTTTTGTTACTGAAAAAGCACAGTTTCTTCATCTGATTTACTGCAAACCAAATCAAATGAAATCTCTAGGTATTCTGTAGATCAGACAGATGTAATCTGTTATAAAAAGTCTACTTATCACACTAAGACTGCTCTATTTGTCGATGTAAGTGTAAAATTAACTCAACCATGTTATTATATGTATTTGACCTAGAATCATACAATGATCACTCCAGTAGGTGGCTAAACTTTAAGCATTGGAGAAGGACAAATCTGTTTATTAAACTAAATTTAAAGTTCTTTGGATTCAAACTATATAAAAATACAGCAACTTAACAGTTCATAACAAATCCTGAGAGAGTCAGATTTCCCTTACTCTGCTGCTTTCATAATAGAGGAAATACTCTGCTAATGAAGCATCAAACTATATATTAAAGTAAAAGAGAGAAAAGGAGTCAGAAGTTTGCTAAAAGAACTAAGTTCTTCCACAGTTACTATTTAGAGTGAATCTATAGTATATGTTTGTCCCTGGAAAAAAAGCTCCTAGTCATATCTGACGTCTGTGTCAGAGCACAGACAGGCAGAAATTATATCAATGAATGGGCAAAAGCAAATTTGGATCTATCAGTGGGAAAAAGATAAACATGATAAAAAGACTAGTTAGTGAAGGGGCACTTCACTGACCAGAAAAGTGCAGTGGTGCAGGACAGAGTGCCGGGCTTGAAATCAGAAGAGGGTAGATCCTTGTCTCTGACACTTGTCTCATTCTGGGAAGCATAAATCTGTAAAATGAGGATAATACCAATAATGGCTATCTTGTTATGAGGTTGTTGTTATGAGGCTCAAATGAAATAGCACACAAAAAGTACTCTATTAATGTCAGCTTTATGTGAAAAAAGACAATGAATGAAAGAAGTGTATAAGAGTATCTAGCTTGATAATTCTTACTGAGCTTGGCTCATTTGACATTTACTTTGATCACAAAAATGAGGTGTAGCCAGGTAGCACCATAAATGGAGTCAGCAAGAAGAAGGTATACTCCTGCTCCAGTCACTTATTAGCAATATGATCCATGGTGACTCATTTTACCTTCTCAGTCTCAGTTTCTTTATCTGTAAAATGATAACTGTACCCATCCCACAAGGATCAATGGGAGGATCAAATGAGATAATGTGGGTGATGCATTTTATAAGCTTTAACATGCTATATTGGAGCTTGCAGTCATAAAATCTTGAAACTATAGTCTAGAGTCAGAACTTTAAGACAGCTTTGTCAATTAAAATTTGTGATATATCAAATTGAATATAGACATTAAAAATTACGAATTCAAGTTTCATTCAACTAATATTTTCATTAGTGATCAAAAACATCATGGTATAGTGGTCTTGGGGCCAGGAAGATCTGGGTTCCTTGTCCAGCCTCTGACAACTATTGGCTGGACAACCTTGGACAAATACCTTAACGTCTCCTCTTCTAAGACCCTCATTTGCAGAGGAGGTGCCAACCTGCATTGGTAGAGGAAGTTTTCTCATCCAGGGGTTCCCTCTACTGTTTAAATCACAGGTCCAATGCCTATTTTCATGAGCAGTGAGGTAACACCATATTTAGTTATAAAGATGATCACGTACTAAGGATTGTCACAGCACAGTATTATAATAATCTCTTAAATGATGTTAAGAAATTATTTTGGTCTATGTAACATGAAGTAGCGGACAACTAACTATTTTCTGTCATAAGTGGCTTTTTGTCATTGGTTTATAGTAGCTGTTCTTACATTTTGGTCTCAAAAATACTTTTATACTCAAAACACTCAAAATTATACTTTATAATCTTAAAAATATTCAAAGAGTTCTTGTTTATGTGAATTCTATCTATATATCTACCTATAGTATCAGAAATTAAAATGTCTTAGTATGAATCATGAAAATCATTTTGATCTCATGGACCCCCTGCAAAGGTCTTAATGCCCCTAAGAGCCCTTGGCCACACTATGAGAATTACTGGTTTATTGGAAGCACGAGTATCTAGGCTCATTCCTGTTCTTTGAGAGTGAGAGAATAAGCACGGAGCTCCTTGATTTTCACCTCTTCCAATCTAGTCATTGATATGGCCGAAGATCTTGGAAAAAAAAAGAGATGTGGGAAAAAGGGAACAGTGTACTTTCTTTTTCACTGAGATGAGTAAATGAAAAGCATTTATTCACCCAGCTAAGAATAAACTAAAACAAATTTATTAAGCATCTACCACGTGCATGGCTCTGGTATGGAGCAGATATACAAGTACAAAGATGAGACAGTCTCTACCCTCAAAAAACTTACAACCTAATAGAGAGAAACAACACAGACACAGGAGTTTTTGTTTGGGAAATCCACGGTGTGAATGCAGGCACATGGAAGTCAACTGATAATTCCTTTCTAGAAGCAATGATCATACCGATCTGATTACAGTTCTCAGTAAGAGAAGATGGCTGGCTGGGTTGGAGAGCTAGATGAGATATGAAGCATAGCCTAGACTTACCAGCTAGCTAGTGCTGATGCTGTGCAGTGGTGTGAAAGGAAGGCTCAAATGTAGACTGACTACTTTTCTAGAATCACACGAGACCATGAAACTAAAAGGGCTTTAAGGAAATGGTATCTTACTTCAGTGGGAGGCTTCATTTGACCTACACTTTCCCCAGCAGTTGCTTGTTAAGCTGTAGTTTTTGTTGAGAGATAATATGCAATAGTGAATGGAGAGCTGGTGGGTTCAAGCCCCACATCTGCCACATCTGGGCAAACCCCCTAACTTCTCTGCACTTCAGGTCATTCTCTCAGACAAGGTGGCAATCTGGACTGGTAGCAGGAATTTCCTACACCAATAAAATCACAGACCCAGTCCCTGTTTCTGTCCTTACCTGCAGCTCTTGTTGAGCACATGGAAGAACCAACGTTCTCATAAATGTATATTTACTTAAACTTCTTTTAAAAAACAATTTTTATTTAGCATGTAATCATAAAATACAAGTGAAATGAGGGTGGAAAAGCATTTCGTTTTCAAGTAAAAATTTTTAAATGTACAGAAACATTTATTATTTTTCTTTTCATGCCTTGTAATCTAATAGAGTAAGTTCTCAAAACCCACAAGAAGAATTTTAGGTCTATTGTTTATTAGCTTTAGCAATAAACTGCTAAAAAGCAGTATACTGTTGGTGTTTTTATTTTTACAAATAAAAATTTCTTCAAGGTAAGATTCAATTTTTTAAAAATGTCAACTATTACTAAAGAGAAAAACTCAACTTAAGGTACTAAATATCTTCTAACATAACTCCATGTCAATACCTTTGTTTAGAATATACTTTTTAACATAGAAGGAAACTTCACTGAAACTGCCATGGGAAAATGTCTATGTGGCAAGAATGCTGTTAAATTTTTAAAAATTTTACATTGTTTGGAATGGGACATTTCCAAAACCAAGGGAAAATTAAATAATTCTTATGAAAGTTTAAGGTTCCCTATTGTCCTATTTTTTTCAGGTTAATACACTCAGTCTATTTTTATTTCTTGAACACTAACTGAGCTGTGAAAATTATATATACATAATTTAAATAAGATGATGAAGAAAACAAATAGCACTGTTTTATACTTGCTCAACAGTATTTATTTCCAAGATTTTTTCAGCATTTACATTTTATTAGATGTTGCATCAATTATCATCTATACTATGGCTACGAAAATAAAGGCCACAGGGAAATTAGATTCCAAGGAAGGGGACCATTTTTTGTATCTTTACTGTGCTATGTACAAGGTAGGAGTTTACTGAAAATTTTGCTGAATAGATGAAGTTCACCAATGTCATAATAACTCACAGTAACCCAATTAAGAACTATTAATTGAACTAGAAGCAATACAGGATTCTAAGACATTGTCTTCAGTGCCTTATTACTAATAGACCCTACTCACTCTTGTACATCATTGCAACATAACTAATCCAACTTCCCAATTTCTTTGTATGTTAGTAAGTAGCTAAATCTGAGTAGTAAGAGTATAAATGCTGGTAGTTTGAAAATGAAAATCCTCTTTTCTTCATCTGGCAAAAAATATCAATACTACAAACAAGTAGATAAAAAATTTGGAGGTTTGCAGATTTGTTATTACATTTACCTATCACAACGGCAACAAATAAAAAAACAGGATCATAACTAATACTTCAAATAAACTGTATATATGGAAAAACTTTATGAGCACTAACTCAACAGAAGAAAGCAAATATATATAATTTTAAAAGACAGATTTATAAAACAAGTCCAGGTGTCACTGGATTAGAGTGTACAATTTAATGCTCTGCAGAATACCCGAAATGGAATGAGAAATACTCTAATCATCACTTTCTGACAGTCTAGGACTGACATTTCCAAGTCCTACATTGAACAAGACATTCCAGATTTAGGGAGTCTTATAAATCCTTTAGCTCATAGGCTACCAAAAAGTCTGCTTAAGTTTTCAACTTTTTAATATTACTTTGTATCCTCTGAATTCTATGTGAGCAGATGTTATTAGCTGCCTAAGTGAGACCATCACTCTTGGAGCTCATAATGACATGTGAGAAGTATCCAGAGATAATAGGATAAGATACCCTCAGTCTATTTAGATCACTAACGTTAATGCAAGACATTCAAGGCCCTCTACAACAGTGGCTTCAAACTCCAAAAGAACATAAGGATCCTTGAGGGCACATGCTGCCTTAGAAAACCACATGTTAACATTACCTATGTTCCACTCCACTTTTACATTTAAATGTGGTTCTGATCAGACTCTGGAGTATTCTGGATGCTGCCATGGTCTTCATATTTGACACTTCTGATCCACAATTAGGAGCCACCATAAGCTTTCTCATTTTACTACTTGCTCCCCCTCATGCCATCTACTCGAATTAAACTAGACAATGTTCTGTCTCTTCACCATAAGCAATACTCTCATGTCTCTGCTTGGATTGTTTCTTCTTCCTAAAAAATCCTCCTTCTACATCTTTGCCTATTGGCCTCCTATCTACTGGTTAAAACTCAACTATTATTTCACCTCTTTTTAGAAGGTAAAGGGTGACAAATATTTTGGCCACACCAATTCATGAAGACCAACTACTGGGACAGGAAAAGATTTTTAAAGGTATTATCATACACTTCCAAGAACTATGTGTCTTCATTTTCATTCAGTTAATGTTTGTTATGCAGACCTCCCCTGTCCCTACTTTCCACCTCTTGCTCTCAGAAGTATCATCAAAATATCTCTTATAAAAGTTACCTATTTCAATTAGAAAAAGGGATACATTGTGAGTGCCAATGTGCCTTTATTCCTCTCCAGACTGCAATCCTGACTCTCCCAGACATTTTGTACAATGTTATAGGAAGATATTCACCCTAAAAGCTCACTTGGAATTCACATATTGGAAGTACCCACTCTGGCCCTGGCCTCTCCATTTTAAAGTGAAAGCTTAGGCCAGCCAGGTCCATTCTGACTTTCTCAGTCTTTCTCTGTAATCCTACTGCCTTTCTCTATTCAGTTTCTCCTAGTTTTCATCTCCCTTTTATGTGTTGTCGTCTCCCATCAGAATGCAAGCCCATAGGATCACAATCAGTAAATAAACGTTTATTAAGTGCCTACCATGTGCCAGGCACTGTGTTAAGTGCTGGGGATATAAAGAGGCAAAAGACAGTCCCTGTTCTCAAGGAGTTTACATCTAATGAGGGAAACAACGTGTAAACAAATATAGACAAAGCAAGCTCTACACAGGACAAATAAGAAATTAAAAAAGGAAAAGCACTAGAATTAAGAGGGGTTAGAGAAGACTTCTTGTAGCAGGCTGAATTTTAACTGGATTAAAAGATTACAGTTGGAGCAGAGGAGGGACAACATTCGACGTATGGGAGACAGCCAGAAGGGCACATGTATGTGATGGGGAGTAAATTATAAGAAGCCTGGAAAGTTAGGAAAGGACTAGTTAATGAAAGACTGAATGTCAAACAAAAGCATTTTGTATCGGATCCTAGAGGTAACAGGGAACCATTAGAGTTTATTGAATTGGGGGGTGAGAGGGGAGGATGATCTGATCAGACCTGCACTTTAAGAAAATCACTTGAGTGGCTGAATGGAGAATGGATTGGAATATGGAGAGACTCAAGGCTAGCAAACCCACCAGCAGGTACTGCAGTAATTAAGGAGTGAAGTGATAAGAGCCTGTACCAGGGGTAGGGGTGTAAGAGGAGAGAAAGGGATGATTTTGAGAGAAACTGCAGAGATGAAACTGACAGGCTTTGACAATAATTTGGATTTGGGGTGGGGGGGAGGGACCAGAGTGAGAGATAATGAAAAGAATAAAGAGTCCAGGATGACTCCTAGGTTGGGAGCCTAAGGGACCAGAAGGACAGTGTTGTCTGCTACAATAATGGGAAAGGTGGATGGTGGGGAGAGTTTAGGGGGAAAAGACAATGTGTTGTTTTAGATATTTTGAGTTTTAGTTGTTTACTGGACGTCTAGTTTGAGATATGTGAAAAGCAGTTGGAGACATGAGCCTAGAGGTCAGCAGAGATTGGGCAAGAAAGGTTGACTTGAGAAACATCAGCACAGCCAGTTTGTATCTGTATTCACAGCCTTAGAGCAATGTCTGAAACTTAGTAACTGTTTGATAAATATTTATTGACTTCCCTTGATTATATGTGGGGGGAGGAGGAGAGTTAACTATTTAAACATGAGTACACTAGCATTGCTGGCACACTTGTGAATTTGTCCAAACATTTGGGAAAATAATTTGAAGTTATATACAGTTCCCCACCCCAAAAAAACTATACTTAGCCTTTGAACTAGTGATAACAACCTTAGGTATATTGTCCAAGCTGGTCAAAGATACAGGGAACGGTTTCATATATATGAAAATATCTACAACAGTATCTTTTTATATTAGCAAAGAATTTGAAGGAAAGTGAGTGCCCACAAATGGGAGAAAAGTTGAACAAATTGTGGTATATGACCTTAATTGAATGTTACTGTGCTACAAAATGGTAATATGAAGAAGGCTGAGAAATTTAGGAAGATGAACGGCTAAAGGATGAAATAAGCAGCGCTTATTTTTAATAATGAGTACAATGATGCAAAAGAAAAACCACCAAAGACTTCAGGGCTCTGAGCAATGCGATGTCTAGTTGTGACCTGAGAGCATGGTGGTGACGTGGCTTTCTGCCTCTCAGAACCCCAGGTATAGAGGAGTGCCATTGATCTTCCCATACAGCTAATGTGTTTTCTGGGGTTTTTTTGACTGTACTTGGTCATTACAAGGGAAGTTTCAATTGTGATGATGGGAAGGAAGTAATTGGGAAATGACAGTATTATTTTAAAAGTGTCACTTAAACATTAAAAAAGCACTCTTTGTTAAAAGGGAAGATTATGGGGGGGGATTATTGGGAAGTAACAGCAATGCAGAAAAGAATCTGTGAAACTCTTTTTTAAAAGAAGCACACTATTTGTTCTAAGGTTGAAAATGCAAAACAACTGAGAATCTGCCACATATCGAAAGTACAAAATAACCAACACCTCTCTGTGTAAAGAAAAGCTGGGAAGGAAAGCAAATGGATTTTTTCTGCAAAATAAGAAAAAAAAGGGAGGGTCATTCTTATAAGAATGTAAGCTGCTTGAGGTCAGGAATTATTTCTCACTTTTTCTTCATATGCTGAGTTTTTGGAATAATATCTTACTAACCACAGATGCTTCATAAACAAATGCTTGTTAAGTTTAGTTCTTGTTTCCTCAGAATTATTTAGAAATAAACTTACCAACCAAAACAACTAGTCTGTATTTCTCATTATTTTGTCGCCGATATGGTGAAACTTCTTCATATGTTGGGACATCTGCTGTATCATACTGATCACTCTTCTTGCATTCATACATAGACTTGTTTGTCTTCTTATCTTTTCTGCTAAGACGGAAGCTTCTTCTAAAACCAGCTGGAATTTAAAAAAATTATTTGTATTTAAAAAGCACAGAAGAAAGCTTCAGATCTAGAAAAGAACCAATTACATTGTTAAAAATGTGTCTGATAAGAAAAAGCAACATTTTAAATAACTGTATCCAAAGGGTACTTTGGAGGAGATTCATACTTTATTTATCTGTAGTTTATACAAACACTAATATTATATCAGTTTTAAACCACAGAACATCTTTTTCAGTATATCAATGCACATAACTATAGAATTTAATGAACCAAAATAAAGAAAGAATACTTTAATAAGTACATCAGCCCAATTACTCATGGCTCTGATATTGAATACAACTGATTAAAAAAAAGTGACATGGAAAGGACTTCAAATATTAATAGGCATATAATCTTTTTTCCATAAATCCTAGACATGTATACAATATTAATAACATCCTTGTGGAATGGGTATAATGGATAATTTCACTGAAGAGAACTATCAGGGAAGCTGAAGTCACAGAATGTGCCTATGATAGCAAGAGATTGAAGTTATACAAGTCTAGTGAGCCCTAAACTTCGGTTTAGACTATGTGTTGTGTGCGCATTCATCATCAGGAAGACTGACTTTAAAGTGCATAAGAGAATGGTTACTAGAGGAATTTAGAAGGACTCTACTACACATCTGCTACAATACGAACATTTAGAAACTCTCTGAAGAGATTCATTAAATCAGAATGATATAGGGAACAGAGTGCTGGATTGAAGAGACAGGAAGACCTGCCTCCGATACCTGTAACCTCTGTGATCCTGACAAGTCACTAACCCTACTGCAACCTCAATTTCCTTCTCTATAAAATGGAGATAACAGTAGTATATATCTCACAGGGTTGTGAGGATTCAATGATACAATATGTGAAGTGCTTTGCAAACTTTAAAGCTTTATATAAACCAATCAAACATCAGGTCAGCTTTAGAACATATGAAATAAGTGGTTTTTTGAAACTAACGTTACTATACTAATCAGAAAATAAAGTGAATTTTTCTTTTTGAATGCAAGCATATTTGGTAGTAAAACTGAAGAATCTTTCACTGATTGGTATGAATGTAAATTTATATGAAGGGAAGAAAATAATGCTTAATATCATGCCCAAGTCATTAGCTAGGACTCAAAATGAAGTTTTATGTGTATTTTTAATTATCAATGATTAAAGGTAAAAATCACAGAACTTGAGCAAGGAATTACAATCTAATACATTTAAACAGAATGATTAACATAAATACAATTTTTTTAAAAAGATGCCTAATTCATGCAAGCATGCCACAAAGATTTCAATTTGGAGCCCACAAAGAGTCATTTTTGCTTCCATAGAGATAACCAAGTAGTTTGGGGCAAAGATTTGTGCATAAAACAATCGATGAGAAAAGCTTTGGAAGACAGGGATCTCAGTTTGGTAAGGTGATCCAGGAAAACAGCTTTGGTGACACAGTCATTTTGGAAGACATCATAGAGCTAGGATGGAAGTGGCACGTTAAAAAGTTTTTCTGTATACCACTTTGCCTATTGGAGGAAATGCAGAGTAGTTTAAAAAATAAGAGAAAATGAATGTGGGATTTGATGGGAAAGGTCATACTGGAAAAACTAAGAGAAAAAAATGATTATCAAAGTTTATTTTGGAGTCAGTGAAAGTACTCTGGATACAAAGAAATGAGATTCTGGAATGGGCATATGAAAGGATAGCGATAATATGAACATAAGCCATGAAATCATATGAAGAAAATGGGAAGAAAAAAGAAAAATACGAATTCAGACTTCCCGTTAAAATGATAAAAAGTTGTACAAATGTACTTTATTACTTTCTCTTCTCCCAGTACTTTAGTTTCTTGAATGTTGCCTATTCCTGTAGACATTCTACTGATGCTCAAATCAATACAGTTCTGGCAGTCATGGATCATGGAGCCCCAACAGTTTATCCAGAACTTTATGGAAGCAGGGTATTTAAATCTGGAAGGGCCTTTGTAGATCCACCTAATCCTATTCTCTCATTTTAATATAAGATAGAGGTTTGTTCTTGACCCCAGGTTCAGTTCTCATTTTATATTTCCCTTGAAGCATTTTCAGTGGAGACAGCAGGGAGTCAGCTACCTTCCTCATTGCATGGCAGTTCTGGACAGCAAGAGTGGATACCAAATTGAGGGCTCCCACTGTCCAGTGAGAAAACTAAGATGAGGGAATAGAATTATACCAACTCTTACTGTTAGAATTTGGGGAAATTATAAACAAAATGATAAAATTAGACATTTAAAATTTTATTTCCATGGTGAAAGATAATTTAATTATTTCTAACTAATTTTATTTTTCCTTTTCTAAGATGAAACAAATGTTAGCTGAGAGAAGAGAAACGATTCCATTTAAAAGTAAGTATTTTGGGTTTGTTTTTTTTTAAAGGCTCCATTATGTTCTATGTATGGCAAAACTCTTCTGGAGGTATTTGGTATGTGGCATATTTCACGTATTCAATAATTCTTCTTAATCTGAAAAATAAAAATTTGTTTTATACATTTATGTTAATTTTTAAAGCACCTTGACATATTTTACACCCTTCTACAGCAGAAGTTACAACCCCAAAAGATGCATACATCATGCCAACACGCAGCACTTTGATTCTACTCCCAAGCAGCATAAAGAGTTAATTATTTCTTGTTAGATTCAGTTGAGTTATGTGATTAAAGAAAACAATTTTTAAAATTATGTCCATACTCTGAAAATGAGCAGAGTTCTCTGTAGGTGACCCTGAGTACACAACCCAAGAACCACATAATCCTATTTCATCTCAAGTAAGGAATTCTTAGTGGCATCTGGCTTGAAGAAAAAAGGGAGTTCAGTGTAAGAATGCAGTTTTACATAAAATATATTTTCCTTATATTTCTTTCACATTTTTGTAATTTATAATTGGCTCAACGTTTTTATGGACAGCATTTTTCCATAGTGCTTACCCACAGCTGCTAGAAATTTCCATTTTTTGAAGAAAAAAAAGGAATGGCACATTTACTTTATTACAATAGGAGAGTGATATTGCAGCACCACTTCAGCTGCAAATCAGCACCATTAATCCCAAGCAGAAGAGATTTCTCTTTCCTAAAATGCTTTTCCATTAAGAATAATTTAAAATAAATGTTAATTATTTTCACGGGTTTTGATTTTGTCTTACAATGTTTTTGCTCACTTAAGAATTACTTTAAAAATTCACAGAGAAGGAAGGGCAGAATAAGGTGAGTGAATACTTTAATTGAGTTGAGTTCCTTAATCACAGTAATTAGTAACAGGAATCAGAGACCATCCTGGAGGCAAAATAAAACAAAGTTATTTAATTTAAGAGGAGGGTATGTCAGACAGATCATGTGCTGTGACTATGGGACTCAAAAGAACAAAGTCTAAGAATAATCAAATGTCACACTGGAATATTCATAACAGCAGGAAGAGCTGATGAGGCCTCTAAGCTTTTCTATTTTGAACTACTATTGTAACATACCTTTTTTGAGTGGTATTTTAATTGTTTTGAGACTAAAAATCTATAGTTTTATGGTAGGACTTTCATTACATAAATTATTTACCAATTTGTTCATTCAAGCATGTATGCATTCATTCATTCAATACATTTATTGGATGCTTACTATATTAAAAGACAATGCAAGATACAAGGTCATAAAGAATACTCTTTTGAGCAGCTTAAAATATAATCAATAAAAATATATGTCCACAAAAATCTCTAACACAAGAAAGCTACCTCCTGAACAATATCATGTACTTTGTGAAAATTTTATTAACTACTGTCAAAAGGTACACTTACTTGAGTCTGTTTTATTAATAGTCTTACTAAAAAATACTGCTATAATTTTCAATCTAAAAATCAAATCCATTAGGCAGATTTTAAATCTAGGGATTCTCAAAAAAGCTAGATTATTTGCATTTATGTAAAATTTTTCTTCTGATATTAAATTTTACACTTAGGTTTGAGTAATTACAAATTTTTCCTACCACAATAACTTTTAAACCAAATATAAATGTATAGCAGTGCTGATGCTTATATAGCTTCAAAAGCTGGTAATATATCTCAGCTAAAACCTTAGCTTCCATGTTTTCTCATAGCCTTCTAAAAATGTCAGTTGAATACAAACCACGACAGCTAGGTGCTGCAGTGGATAGAGGGCTGGGCCCGAAGTCAGTAAGACCTGAGTACAAATATAACTTCAGACATTATATATGTGACTCTGGGCAAATTACCAGACCCGTCTGCCTCAACTTTTTTATCTGTAAAATGGGGATCATAATAGTACCTATCTCCAAAAATTGGTGTGAAGTTCAAGTGACATACTATTTGTAAAATGCTTAACACAGTGCATGCCACATAGTAGGTGATTAGAGTGTGTTTGTGCCCTTGCTCTCTCACTCCCCGGCCCACTTGGCTTGGAGGGTCGCTTCTGCAATGGACTATGTCTGTTTTCTGAGGTCTCACCAAGCTAAGTTTGGGTTAGCTCAGTGCCAGAAAGTTGGCCATGCAGGGATAATTTTCGTTTTAGTCATAGCGATTCAAGTCTATTAAGGACATGAGGATTTGCTATCTGTGTCAGTTAAGGAAGCACTCAGGCTAACACATACAGATCTTTTTAAGTACTGAAGGGAGCAATATATTAATGACTACTAAGACCAATACAATCCAGCACTAGGGATTTTGAGATCATAGATTCTGCAGCTGACGTAACATAATTATAGTAGTATGGTATAGAGAAAGAAGATACATGTCTGGTGGCGAAGGTCAGGGGTTCAAATTCTACCTCAGGGAATTGGATGATATGTCTCCTGAGGTCATGTCCAGCCCTAGCTCTACGATATTATGGTCTTAAAACACAGGGGCATGAAGTCAAGATGGCAGATTAATAGCGTGGTCTTGCTACAGTGCTCCCACCAAGCCCAGCCAAATACCTTTAAAAAATGGCTCTAAACAAATTGTGGAGCTGTAGAACCCACAGAATAATGGAGTGAAACAAATCTGCAGCCCAAGAAAGCCTAGAAGGTCGCTGGGAAGTGTCTATTGAGCCACACTGGGAGCAGAGTGCAGTCCAGTGTGGGCCGCGAATGTAGAGAGGGCACCTGAGCAGGCCTTGCGGAGACTGAATCTGTGGTGGTTTCCAGACTTCATGATCCAAAAACGTTGAGGATAAATTAGAAGGTCTGTGGGAAAAGCCAGTGGGACCAATGCAGGGGACTAGAGTGGTCTGGCCCCAGCCCCAGGGCTGCTAAGAGGGGAAGGGGGTGGAGGAACCTGTGGCAGCCACAGTAGCAGCAGAGGCAGCAACAGCCACTGTTTCTAGAGCTCTAGGCCCACAAATTGTGGATGGAATTGAGCTGGTGATAATATACCTCCCACTCCCACTGGAAGAAGAGCTTGACAAAGAGCTCACAAGTCAAGTAAATGGCTGGGGAAATGAGCAAAAATCAGAAAAAGAATCAGACTATAGAATCTTACTTTCATGACAAGGAGGACCAGAGCATGCAAACAGAAGAAAACAAAGGCAAAGCTCTTCCATCCAAAGCCTCCAAGAAAAATATGAATTGGTCTCAGGCTATGGAAGAACTCAAAAAGGATTCTGAAAACCAAGTAAGAGAAGCAGAACAAAAATTGGGAAGAGAAATGAGAGTGATGCAAGAAAATCATGAAAAATGAGTCAACTGCTTGCTAAAGGAGACCCCAAAAAATCTGAAGAAAATAACACTTTAAAAAATAGACTAAACAAAATGGCAAAAGGGATCTAAAAATTCAATGAGGAGAAGAATGCCCTAAAAAGCAGAATTGGCCAGATGGAAAAGGAGAATCAAAAGCTCACTGAAAAAAACAATTCCTTAAAGATTAGAATGGAGCAGATGGAAGATAATGACTTTATGAAAAATCAAGAAATTATAAAACAAAACCAAAGGAATGAAAAAACAGCAGACAATGTGAAATATCTCACTGGAAAAACAACTGACCTGGAAAATAGATTCAGGAGAGACAATTTAAAAATTATGGGACTACCTGAATGCCATGATCAAAAAAGGGGCCTAGAAATCATCTTTCATGAAATTATCAAGGAAAACTACCCTGATATTCTAGAACCATAGGGTAAAAGAAATATTTAAAGAATCCACCAATCACCACCGAAAAGAAAAACTCCTAGGAATATTGTAGTCAAATTCCAGGGTTCCCAGGTCAAGGAAAAATACTGCAAGAAGCCCGAAAGAAACAATTTGAGTATTGTGGAAATACAATCAGGATAATAACACAAGATCTAGCAGGTTCTACATTAAGAGATCAAAGGGCTTGGAATATGATATTTCAGAAGTCAAAGGAGCTAGAATTAAAACCAAGAATCACCTACAAAGGAAAACTGAGTATAATACTTAAAAGAAAAAAAATGATCATTCAATGAAATAAAGGATTTTCAAACATTCTTGATGAAAAGACCAGGGCTGAAAAGAAAATGTGACTTTCAAACACAAGAATCAAGAGAAGCATGAATAGGTAAGGAAAGAGAAATCATAAGCAACTTACTAAAGTTGAACTGTTTACATTCCTACATGGAAAGATAATATTTGTAACTCTTGAGACTTTTCTCAGTATTTGGGTAGTTGGAGGGATTATATACATATAGACAGATGGCACAGAGTGAGTTGTAATAGGAAGGGATGCTATCTAAAACAATAAACTTAAGGAGTGAGAGAGGAATATATTGGGAGGAGAAAGGAAGAAATGGAATGCGGCAAATTATCTCTCATAAAAGAGGCCAGAAAAAGCTTTTTCAATGGAGGGGAAAAGGGGGAAAGTGAGAGGGGAAAAGCAAAGCTTACTCTCAATCACATTTGGCTTAAGGAGGAAATAATATGTACATTCAATTTGGTATGATAATCTATCTTACACTACAGGAAAGTAGGAGAGAAGGGGATAGTGGGGTGTGTGGGAGGTGATAGAAGAGAGGGCAAATGAGAGGAGGGGGTAATTAGAAGTAAACACTTTTGGGGAGGGACAAGGTGAAAAGAGAGAACAGAAGAAATGTGGGGCTGGATAGGATGGAGGGAAATATAGTTAGTCCTTCACAACATGACTTTTATGGAAGTCTTTTGCATAACTATACATGTATAACCTACATGTTATGTAGATTGCTTGTCTTCTCAGTGGGGATGGGTGAGGAGAGAGGAAGGGAGAGAAGGTGGAACTCAAAGTTTTAAAAATTAATGATAAAAATTATTTTTACATGCAACTGGGAAATAAGAAATATAGGTAATGTGGTATAGAAATATATCTTGCCCTACAAGAAAATAGAGGAGATCGGGATAAGGGAAGGGAGGGGTGTGATAGAAGGGGGGGCAGATTCGGGGAAGGGGTAATCAGAATACATGGTGTCTTGGGGAAGGAGGAGGGGAGAAATAGGGAGAAAATTAGGAACTCAAAACCTTATGGAAATGAATGTTGAAACTAAAAATAATAAAAAAAAGAAAAAAACATACAGTTAAGTGTTTTTAACACAACTAAAAAAAAGATGATTTTAGATTTCCATATATTGAGACCATTATGATGAAAAACAAGGTTTTCAGAGTCACAGCATTAATTAAACATAAGATCTAAATAACAACAACCATAATAACAGCTAACATTTACACAGTGATTTAACATTTGTGGAATGTTTTATATATGTTATTTTCATTTAATCCTCAAAGCAACCCTGGTGAGGCAGGTTTTGTAATTATCACTCTTTTAATAGATGAGGACACTGAGGTTGAAAGACTACACAGGGTTACACAGCAGGCATTTGAGGTAGGATCTGAATTCAGGTCTTCCTGGTTCTGTCTACTTTGACAACTAGCTGCTTAAAAAGAAATTGAATACAATCAGACTGAGCCAAGTGAAGGGGAAAAGAAGTTTACCAAATTGATGGCAAAAAATATGTTCAATAAGGTAATAATGGAACTTAAGGTTGGAATACAATGGAAAGTAGCTAAGGAATGAAGACAAAAGAGGAAAATGGCCAGGATTTTGGAGTTTGAGATGGTCTTGTTGTTAGAACCTTAATTAAACCTGAAAAATTATATTATTTATTAACATAGTACTCTTCTAATTCCACCTGCTGGTAGTTTACAGATAACATATATGTATATACACACACACACACATATATACACATACATACACACACATATTTAAAGGGGATGTCTTATTTCTTATATGTTACTTATAATTCAAATAGGCTATTTTGTAAAAATAAACTTTGAAATAATTTAAGACCAACTCCTATCCTACAAAAGCCAAAGAAATCTAAAACTGGGTAGTCTCTGGAAGTACATATTGATACAGATACATACCATTTGGGGGGAGAATTCACAGAAAAGAAAAGGAACATATTTTTATTTTTAAGATTTATTTCTAAGATTTTAAAAATAAGTTACTTCCTAAATCTGGTTATATTTCTTATAGATATCTAGGAATGTTATTATTAGACTTCTAATATTTAAATATTACATACATTTAAGCATTATGTAGGATGTATGACCAAAAATAAAAATCCGATCACAGCAACTTGGATAGTAATTCATGTTATAAGTGGATATTTTTAAGACGCTACAGTCTATTCCCTTAGACTGCATGACTCCTGAAGAAATAAAAATCATAAAAATTTTCAAATTCCTCTTTTATTTCCAACATCTTTCCAAGCCAATTTTCTGTTTTATTTTGCAGTGGAAGATCATAACTGTGATCAAAACACAGCTGCCAAAAATGCTGTATAAAAAAAATTACTCATCTCCAAAATAATTTGATTCTTTTGGTGAAGTAGTAAGCATGCTCTTGTTTGAAACAGCCTGGTGGCTGTCATAAAAACTGGAAAACTCAAAAAGTATTCATGAAAATTCTCATTTAAAAATATTTATACAAATTGATCTGGGCATCAGTAACAAAAAATAATCCGAACAGCTTTAAGCTATTATGAAATTTTTTCCCCACAGTAAAACATTTAAAGTTTCAATCTGAAAACATTCTTATTGCTTGTGTTATGCTATCGTAAGAATAGAATCCTAAAAGGCACAAAAATAAACCATGCAATCCAAAATAAGTACAAGAAAGCCTGTGAAATGTATGATGATGCTATTTGAGAAATGGAGCTTCTACGCTGAAACCACTCCATAGACACAGAGGAAATCTGAAGTGAAAAGAGAACTACCAGTAGCAGCAGGAGGAGGAGGAATGGGACTTGGGAAGACAATTTAAAGCTGTAAGGCTGACAGAATAAAGTATTAGGTACAGGTCTGAACAAACAGACACATCTGAACAGGCTAATTCACTTCATTACTACCTACGTGCTCACCATAAAAATGCGAAAAATATGAACATATATAGAACAGCAAAATCACGTCATATTTTTACAAAAACCAAATAACTTCTCATTCACTTATTGATTTCATACACTCAACGACAAACGTCTGAACATGTGGCACAAAAACCATCCTCATTACCAACTGGTTTAAAAGGCCCAGTAAGGAAGAACAAGGATTTGTATGCTACAAATACCTTAAAATCTTATTAACTTTGCTGTCAAACTAGCAAGAAAAAGAGAAACTCAAAGGATCAAATGAAATTGTGGAAGCTACTATATAAACTGTTCATTTCAGGAAAAAAGAGAAACAGATGCAAATATATACATTCAAGCACATGTACACACACACACACACACACACACACACACACACACACATACTCTCTCTCTCTCTCTCTCTCTCTCTCTCTTTCTCTCTCTCTCTCTCTCCCTCTCTCAAGTGGAGAAAAGTTCTGAATACGATGACAAACTGTCTTCACTGTATAGCATCATATATCCGTGACCGACCTAAGGAAAAGTCAATCAGCTGAAAAAGTCAAAGAAGCAATGGCTTTTCCTACTTAAGACTCTGAATTAACGAAAAAAATAATCAAAGGATGTGCACACAAAATAAAAAAGTTTTAGTAAATTAGTTTAAAAGTACACTGGTTCTTAAATATACATTTTCTTCAACTGAAAATTTGCTAGACAAATGCTGTGCCTTACTGTCAGAGGAAAAAAATTCCACATAGTATGCCAGACTTGTTGGAATTAGCCAGAGGAGCCTTGCTAGCTCGAAAGTCAGTATGTTGGTGAAAGCATTTCTCTGAATAAATTTTCTTTTTAAAAGTAACATAATATGTACTCAAAGGTAAACAAAAAATGCATTAAGGAAAAGAATAAATATTGCAGCAAAATGAGATAATCATTTATTATAGTTCTTCAATGATTACAAACTAAACAACTTGGCTTCTGACTGAATATACTAAAGGACAAAATTACATCTATTAAAGCAGTCTTGAACTCTGGAAAACAGTAAATAAAAATATTTTAGAAGAAATAACAAGAGAAACACTTTCTTATCTGTATATGTGGTAAAAAAAAAAAAAAAAGAAAGCAGTAAAACACAATGAAGATATAGCCTAATTTAAAGCTTTTAAAACTGAACTTGTATTTAAAAATACAAAAGTACTACTTCCACTGGAGACGGAGACGGGGAAAAGGTTATATGACAGTAAATTTCAGCGCATGATTTAAAAGGTGGTATTTACCTATTAGATTAAAATTAGTCTACATACAGGTAACATAAAGTACCATTAGATACAATGCTAGAGAAACATAGTAAAAGTGACACCAGGACAATCCTGGATTCAAAATATGGCTAACAAAGTTTTATAAAAATAATATCACTGAATCATATATTTTCTAGTCAGTCTAACAAATCCCCTTAATAATAATAACAAAAATAAAAAATTTATTCTGTAAAGCAACTCATTCAAAAGGCTGCACCCAAGGACCTAGAAGGCCACACATGGCCTTGACTCCACTGGTTCCCTACCCTACAACTCGCTGCTGAAAAAAAAAACAAAACCCAAACCTTCTTCAATACTGGACAAGTGATCATCTGGTCTTTGATTAGAGAATTCTAGTAATCATTATGTCCCAAATTAGCCCATTCCATTTTATGATCAACCTATTAGAGACTTTTTTACTTATATTAACCCTAAATCTGCCTTTTAGACAATGTTGATCTAATGGTCCTAGTGATACCCTATGGCCTGAAATGGAACAAGCCTAATCCCTCTCCCACATGACATTCTCTCATACCCTTGAAGTCACTTTTCATATCTCCTCTTAATCTTCTCTAAGCTAAATAACCAGTCCCCTCAAATGATAGGGCATAAACTTGAGCCCCTTCACCACTGTTTCTAATGAAATTACGACTGAACTTTAGGAAGACACATTTCACATTGAAGTTTGCCTGTAAGTCTTTTAAATTTTTATTGCATCAGATTACTGATTTGGTTCAAGAACTGTTCTTGTTGGCTCTGGAGTCCTTATCTTGGTTAAAAACTGATACTATTGTAATTTCCTATGAGACAGGACTGTTTATTGGCTGAATTATAAAAATTTTCTGCAATGAAGAATCCTGAAGGACAAATTCTTTCTGAAAACGTTGGTTATGTAAAAATCACACTACCTTTAAAAGATCTTGATAGTGGGGTGACGGAGCCAAGATGGTGGAGTGAGAGCAACTACTCACCTAAGCTCTTAGAGAAACTCCTTCAGATACTTCTAAAAAGAGAATCTGACCAAATTTTGGAGGTACAGAATCCAATAGGAGACAGATTGTGGCAGATTCACAGAACAGAGCAGACTGGAAGGTCGATGGGAAGGATCTGTTCCCTGGGGGTGGAGGAACATACAGCGCACAGCACAGCCTGTGTGGCCTGAGGCAATGGCAGCATGGTGGAATGGCAGAGTGGTAGCCCAGGGTGAGACACCAGTGGAGCTGAGCGAGTAACAGCTGCTGAGCCCCAAATATCAGCCACAGCCACTCCTGAGACAATCAGCCCCTGATGAAACATCTGTAAGTCACCTACTTGAACTTCCGGGAGCCAAAATGGTGGAATGATTGGTAAACGCTCTATACCCCTCCCCTTGTTGACTCTGAAAGAACCATAAAATATTTGCCCAGAAAAATCCTGGATCAGTGGGATCAACAGAAGGGGCAAACAGTCTCATAGTACCCGAGGCTAGGAAAATTGGAAAGAATATTCCTCTTACTGTGGCAGGGGAATGCAGCTGTCCCAGACAGCAGGAGCTCCACGGGGGTGGAGCCTCACACTAGGACCCAGGCATTCCTGAGCACTCCAGGGAAAACTGAAAGAAAATAGAGCTGCAAGGATCACCAACCCCTGAGCTTGCCTTTGCTCTAGTTCAATTGAGGAGATCTCCCTGACCAGACCACCCCTCTGCCACACTTAACAAGGTAGCTCCAGGGCTAATTCAGGGAAACACAAAAGAAAAAGAAAAAAAGGCACCTACTCTTTGCTTTCTCACATCAGGCAGCTTAACACCAGGTTCTTCAGCTTCTAGCTGAAGGAAGCAGAGGCCACAATACACAAAGCGTCATCATTATGAGTAAGAAGCAAAGCAAGAAGGAAAAGACCACAGAATCTTTCTATGGGGACAAGGACCAAAACACAAATACCAAAGAATTCAGTAGTGAGACTGTACTCCCATCTGAAACTTCAGAAGGGATTATGAACTGCTCGCATGCACAAAGAGCACTCTTGGAAGAGCTGAAGAAGGAAAGAGGAGAAAAACTGGGCAATGATTTTAAAATTATGAAAAAAGAATTCTATGAAGAGAACAGTTCTTTAAAAAGGAAAATTGAACAAATGGAAAAGGAAGTAGAAAAACTAACTGGAGAAAATAATTCCTTAAAAGGAATAGTAGGTCAGATGGAAAAGGAGATGCAAAAGTTAACTAAAGAAAACAATTTGATAAAAATTAGAATTGGGCAAGTAGAAACGAATGACTCTATGAGAAATCAAGAATCAGTCAAACAAAATCTAAAGAATGAAAAGATAGAAGAAAATGTAAAATATCTAACTGAAAAAAGAACTGACTTAGAAAATAGATCCAGGACTGATAATTTAAGAATTATTGGCCTCCCAGAAAGCCATGATGAAAAAAGGAGTCTGGACAGTATCTTTCAAGAAATCATCAAGGAAAACTGCCCAGAAGTGCTAGATCCAGAGGGCAAAACAGTAAAGGAAAGAATCCACCTGTTCACCTCCTGAAAGGGATTCCAAATTAAAAATCCCAAGAAATATTGTTGACAAATTCCAGAACTATCAAGTGAAGGAGAAAATACTACAGGCAGCCAGGAAGAAACTATACAGATATCGAGGAGCTACAGTCAGGATCACACACGACCTTGCACCTTCTACATTAAAAGATTGAAGGGGGAGAGAGGCGGGAATGGCGCCAAGATGGCAGAGTAGAATGATGCACATACACTAGCTCTTCCCTCACAGTCCATAAAATACCTGTAAAGAAAGACCCTCAACAAATTCTAGAGTAGCAGAAATCATAGAACAACAGAGTGGAGGAGATTCCCAGCCCAGGGTGACCTAAAAGGCCGACGGGAAAGGTCTGTCGCACCAGACATGGAGCAGAGCCCAGCCCAGCCTTGGCTGTGCTGCACGGTACCAGGAGGAGGACCAGAGCAGGCCTCAGGAGCGAAATTTCCAGCATCAGTAGCAGTGGTTTACAAATCCCTCAACCCACAGGCGCCAAAGGTTAGTGAGAGGGTTTTTTCAGATGGCCGAGAAGGGAGCAGGGTCTTCCCATAGCTCCAGCTTCAGGCGGTGGCAACAGAGGCCACATCAGGGAGCAGCAGCTCCCACAGCAGCCTGCATCCACTGTTGGATTGTAAGTGCCTGGGGGATCTGAGTAGCAGATTCTTACCTCAGCCCTGTGTGGAGGTCCTGCCCCACCTAATGCTCATGGGGAAACTGAGCAGCTTATCTGAATCTCAGCCTCCAGTACTGGCTTGGTGGAACTGGAGGCCAGGTGGTTGTGGAGAGGAAACTACTACTCACAGATTCTGGGCACAAAAGTTTCTTGTTGCTCCCAGACCAGTGTACATGCTTGATTGTGCCACCCTGGAGGAACTGAGATCTTACAGATCCCTAGAGTATACCCTACTCTTGACAAAGGAGCCAAAACTCAAGTAACTGGTTGAGAAAATGCCCCAAAAAGAGAAATAAAATAAGACTACAGAAGGTTACTTTCTTGGTGAACAGATATCTTCTTCCATCCTTTTGGATGAGGAAGAATAGTGCTTACCATCAGGGAAAGACGTGAAAGCAAAGGCTTCTGTATCCTAAACATCCAAAATAAATATTCAGTGGTCTCAGGCTGTAGAAAAACTCAAAATGGATTTTGAAAATCAAGTAAGAGAGGTGGAGGAAAAATTGGGAAGAGAAATGAGAGAGATGCAAGAAAATCATGAAAAGCAAGTCAACAACTTACTGAAGGAGACCCCAAAAAAATGATGAAGAAAATAACACCTTTAAAAATAGGCTAACTCAATTGGCAAAAGAGGTTCAAAAAAGCCAAAGAGGAGAAGAATGCTTTAAAAAGCAGAATTAGACAAATGGAAAAGGGGGTTCAAAAGCTCACTGATTAAAGTAGTTCTTTCAAAATTAAAATGGAACAGATGGAGGCTAATGACTTTATGAGAAACCAAGAAATCACAAAACAAAACCAAAAGAATGAAAAAATGGAAGATAATGTGAAATATCTCACTGGAAAAACAACTGACCTGGAGAATAGATCCAGGAGAGACAATTTAAAAATTATGGGACTACCTGAAAGCCAGGATCAAAAAAAGAGCCTAGACATCATCTTTCATGAAATTATCAAGGAAAACTGCCCTGAGATTCTAGAACCAGAGGGCAAAATAAGTATTCAAGGAATCCATCAATCACCGCCTGAAAGAGATCCAAAAAGAGAAACTCCTAGGAACATTGTGGCCAAATTCCAGAGTTCCCTGGTCAAGGAGAAAATATTGCAAGCAGCTAGAAAGAAACAATTCAAGTATTCTGGAAATACAATCAGGATAACACAAGATCTAGCAGCTTCTATATTAAGGGATCAAAGGGCGTGGAATAGGATATTCCAGAAGTCAAAGGAACTAGGACTAAAACCAAGAATCACCTACCCAGCAAAACTGAGTATAATACCTCAGGGGAAAAAATGGTCTTTCAATGAAATAGAAAACTTTCAAGCATTCTTGATGAAAAGACCAGAGCTGAAAAGAAAATCTGACTTTCGAACACAAGAATCAAGAGAAGCATGAAAAGGTAAAGAGCAAAGAGAAGTCATAAGGGACTTACTAAAGTTGAACTGTTTACATTCCTACATGGAAAGACAATATTTGTAACTCTTGAAACTATTCAGTATCTGGGTACTGGGTGGGATTACACACACACAGATGCACACGCACACGTACACACACATAGAGACAGAGTGCACAGAGTGAACTGAAGAGGATGGGATCATATCTTAAAAAAATGAAATCAAGCAGTGAGAGAGAAATATATTGGGAGGAGAAAGGGAGAAATGGAATGGGGCAAATTATCTCTCATAAAAGAGGCAAGCAAAAGACTTATTAGTGGAGGGATAAAGAGGGGAGGTGAGAGAAAAACATGAAGTTTACTCTCATCACATTCCACTAAAGGAAGGAATAAAATGCACACTCATTTTGGTATGAAAACCTATCTTACAATACAGGAAAGTGGGGGATAAGGGGATAAGCAGGGTGGGGGGGGATGATGGAAGGGAGAGCATGGGGAGGAGGGGGCAATTTGAGGTCAACACTCATGGGGAGGGAAAGGATCAAAAGAGAGAACAGAAGTAATGGGGGACAGGATAGGATGGAGGGAAATGTAATTAGTTTTTACACAACACTACTATTATGGAAGTCATTTGCAAAACTACACAGATTTGGCCTATATTGAATTGCTTGCCATCCAAAGGGAAGGGGTGGGGAGGGAGGAAGGAAGAGAAGTTGGAACTCAAAGTTTTAGGAACAACTGTCGAGTACTGTTCTTGCCACTAGGAAATATGAAATAAAGGTAAAGGGGTATAGGATGGAGACAAGGGCAGAGAGGGATGACAGAAGAGAGGGCAGATTGGCAGACAGGGGCAATTAGAACGCTCAGAGTTTTGGGGTGGGGGAGGGGACAAAAGGGGAGAAAATTTGGAACCCAAAATTTTGTGAAAATGAATGTTAAAAGTTAAATAAAAAAAAAGAAAGAAAGAAGAAGAAAAAAAGAAAATTCGATCTTCAAAAGCAGGTCTCAAGAGAGGCATAAAAAGGAAAACAGGGAAAAAGAAAAACTTGTTCCTCAACTTGGGCAAACTGTTTACCTCCCTATAAGGGAAGATGATACTTGTTAATCTTGAGAATTATATATCTATTACAAAAATAAAAGGGATTTACATAGCTAGAGGGAACAGGTATAAAGTAAAGGATGTGATGATAAAAATGTGATTTAAGCATGTGAAGGGATTGTAAACAGGGATTGTAACAGGAGACATGAGAAAGAGGAAGCAGAAAATGGTAAATTACATCACAGGAAGAAGTACAAAATTATATTATAGTAGAGGAAAAGAGGGGAGGGAGCTGAGCATTGTTTGAGAGGTACTCTCATCTGATTTAGTTCAAGGAGAGAACAATAAACTTAATTAAGTATATAAATCTTAACTAGCTCTATAAGCAGTAGGAGGGGAAGGGGGAAGAAAGGGGAGGGGAAGCTAAAAGTGAGGGAAGAAGCAGTAAGGCTAAAGGGGAGTAAAAGGGAGGGGGAGCTGAAAGAAGGAAGAGAAGACTGCGGGAGGTGGTGGTCAAAAATGAAAACTCTATTGAGGAGGGGAAGGGAGACGGGAGAACTAAAAGCACAAATGGTGAGAAAGAGTATGGAGGGAAAGATACACATTGTAACCGTAACTGTGAATGTGAGTGGAATGAACTCTCCCATAAAATGGAGATGGATAGTAGACTGGATTAAAAGCTATAATCCAATAATATGTTGTTTACAAGATACACATTTGAAATGGGAAGATGCACACAGGGTAAAGGTAAAAGGTTAGAGCAGAATATACTATGCTTCAGCTGATGTAGGAAAAGCATGGGTAGCAATGCTAATCTCAGACAAAGTAAAAGCAGAAATAGATCTAATCAAAAGAGATAAGGAAGGAAACTATATCCTGCTAAAAGGCATCACAGACAATGAAGTAATATCATTACTAAACATGTATGCTCCAAGTGGTATAGCATCCAAATTCTTAGAGGTGAGGCTGGAGGAGCTGAAGGGAGAAATAGACAGCAAAACTACACTAGTGGGGGACCTCAACTTCCCCCTCTCTGAATTTAATAAATCTAACCTTGAAATAAACAAGAAAGAAGTTAAGAAAGAATAGAACTCTGCATAAGGTAGATATGAGAGATCTCTGGAGAAAACTGAATGGGGATAGAAAGGAATATACCTTTTTCTCAGCAGTACATGGCACATATACAAAAACTGACCATGCTCAAGGGCATAAAAACCTCACAATACAGTGCAGAGATAGTCCATGCATCCTTCTCAGATCATAATGCAATAAAAATTGTATGTAATAAAAGGCCAAGGAAAGATAAACCAAAAATCAATTGGAAACTAACTAATCTAATCCTAAAGAAGGATGGAATAAAACAACAAATCATAGAAACAATCAACAACTTCATTCAAGGGAATGACAATAATGAGACAACCTACCAAATCTTGTGGGATACTGCAAAAGCATTTCTTAGGGAAAGTTTTATATCTTTGAATGCCTACGTGAATAAAATAGAAGAAGAGGAGATAAATAACTTGGGCATGCAGCAGAAAAAGCTACAAAAAGAACAAACTGAACATCCCCAAGTAAATACCAAAGTAGAAATACTGAAAACCAAAGGAGAGATTAATAAAATTGAAATTAAGAAAACTATTGAATTAATAAATAAAAGTAATACTTGGCTTTATGAAAAAACTAATAAAATTGATAAACCTTTGGTCAATTTGATGAAAACAAAGAAGAAAACCAAATTACCAATATCAAAAATGAAAGGGGTGAACTCACCTCCAATGAGGAGAAAATGAAAACAATAATTAGAAATTACTTTGCCCAACTGTATGCCCATAAATTCAACAATCTAAATGAGATGGATGAGTATTTCAAAAAATATAAATTACCCAGATTAATAAAAGAGGAAGTTGAATGTAAGGGAATTGCCAACCCTCAGCTCTCTTGGACGGCGTACACTAATCACAGCTCAGGTAATCTGAGGGGAGATTGGTAAGGCATGAACAAAATGGCGCTGGGAGGAAGGGTTCCGCCCCTGTTCACCACCAGATACTTCCTGAAACGTGGCTGGAAAGCACTAGCAAAACTTGCTTAAACTAGTTTAATCTTGCTTGTGCTGCTTACATAACTAAGGCGTACATGATACTATATAAGTGCCTGAGCTAGTTTGAATAAACGGAACTGCCTTACATCTTTGCCTCCCGCCTCATCCGTTACTCACAGTGAGCTCCTTCAGGGTCGACAGGCCCTGCTGGTCAGGTAAACCTGTCGGCTCGGGGTGAACGGCCCCGATAAATCCCTTTCAGTTGAATACTTAAACAACCCCATCTCAGAAAAAGAAATTGTACAAGCCATCAATGAACTTCCTAGGAAAAAATCTCCAGGGCTGGATGGATTTACAAGTGAATTCTATCAAACATTTAAAGAACACTTAATTCCAATACCATATAGACTATTTGGGAAAATTGGGGAAAGAATCCTCTCAAATTCTTTTTATGATGCAAATATGGTTTTGATACCTAAACCAGAGAGAGCCAAAGCGGATAAAGAAAATAATAGACCAATTTCTCTAATGAATATAGATGCACAAATTTCAAATAAGATTTAAGCAAAACGAATACAGCATCTTATCATGGGAATAATACATTATGATCAGGTAGGATTCATACTAGGAATTCAGGGCTGGTTCAAAATTAGGAAAACTATTAGCATTATTGATCATATCAACAACAAAACAGAAACTACATGATTATCTCAATAGATGCAGAAAAAGCTTTTGACAAAATACAACACCCATTCCTATTAAAAACACTGGAGAGCATAGGAATAAAGGGAACTTTCCATAAAATAATAAGCAGTATCTACCTAATACCTTCAGCAAGTATTATATGCAATGGAGATAAGCTAGATGCATTTCCAATAAGATCAGGGGTGAAACAAGGATGTCCATTATCACCACTATTATTCAATATGCTACTAGAAATGTTATCTGTAGCAATTAGAGAAGATAAAGAAATTGAAGGAATGAGAATAGGCAAAGAAGAAACTAAGTTATCACTCTTTGCAAATGATATGATGATATACTTAGAGAATTCCAGAGATTCAAGTAAAAAACTACTTGAAATAATAAACAATTTTGGCAAAGTTGCAGATTACAAAATAAACCCGCACAAATCTTCTGCATTTCTATATATTAGTAACAAAGTCCAATAGCAAGAGATAGAAAGAGAAATCCCATTTAAAGCTAGGGTAGACACTATAAAATATTTGGGAGTCTACCTGCCAAAACAAACCCAGGGACTACATGAACACAATTACAAGACACTTTTCACACAAATAAAGTCAGATCTAAGTAAGTGGAAAAACATGAATTGCTTGTGTTTAGGCTGAGCCAATATAACAAAAATGACAATTCTACCTAAAGTAATTTATTTACTTAGTGCCATACCAATCAAACTATCAGATAATTATTTTCTAGAGCTGGGAAAAATAATATCAAAATTCATCTGGAAGAACAAAAGGTCCAGAATATCAAGGGAACTAATGAAAAGAAATGCTGCGGAAAGTGGCCTAGCGCTACCAGATCTCAAATTGTATCATAAAGCAGCAATTAAAACCACTTTGTACTGGCTAAGAAACCAAAGGGTACACAAGTGGATTAGGCTAGGTACTCAAGACACAGTAGGCAAACCCAGGACTCAAGTTTCTGGGATAAGAACTCACTGTTCAACAAAAATTGCTAGAAAAACTGGATAACAATGTGGTAGAAACTAGGCATAAACCAATGCCTGACACCATACAGAAGGATAAAGTCCAAATGGGTACACAAACTAGGTAAAAAGACTGATAGTATGGACAAATTGGTGGAGCAAGGAATAGTGTATCAGATTTATGGAGAAGGGAAGAATTTGTAACTAAAGAAGAGATAGAAAGCATTATGAACTGCAAGATGGATAATTTTGATTACATTAAATTGAAAAGTTTTTGCACAACCAAACCCAATGCAACCAAGATTCAGAGGGATGCAGAAAAATGGGAAAGAATTTTTGCAGCTAGTGTCTGTGATAAAGGCCTCATTTCTAAAATATATAGAGAACTAAGTCAAATATACAAAAATACAAGTCATTCCCCAATTGATAAATGGTCAAAGGATATCAACAGGCAGTTTTCAGAGGAAGAAATTAAGGATATCTATAGTAAAAAAATGTTCTAAATCACTACTGATTAGAGAGATACAAATCAAAACTCTGAGGTACCACATCACACCTATCAGATTGGCTAACATAACAGAACAGAAAGATGATAAATGTTGGAGAGGATGTGGGAGAATTGGAACACTAATTCACTGTTGGTAGAGCTGTGAGCTGATTCAAGCATTCTGGAGAGCAATTTAGAACTATGCCAAAAGGGCTACAAAAATATGCATACCCTTTGATCCAGCAATATCGCTTCTAGGACTGTATCCCCAAGAGATCATAAAAATGGGAAAAGGTCCTACACATACAAAAACATTTATAGCAGGACTCTTGGTGATGGCCAAAAACTGGAAATCAAGGGGATGCCCATCAACTGGGGAATGGCTGAATAAATTATGGCATATGAATGTAATGGAATACTATTGTGCTATAAGAAATGATGAACAAGAAGACTTCAGAGAGGGCTGGAAAGACTTATATGATCTGATGCTGAGTGAAAGGAGCAGAACCAGGAGAACTTTGTATACAGCAACGACCACAGTGTGCGAGAGTTTTTTCTGGCAGACTTGGAACTTCATTAATTATAATACAATGACATAAAAAAATTCCCAATTGTCTTTAAAGGCAAAATGCCTTCCACATCCACAGAAAGAACTATGGAATTCAATCGCAGAATGTAGCAGATCATTTTTTTGTGTGTGAAGTATGTTTTGGTTTGTTACATGAATTCTCCCATTCATTTTAATTCTTCTACACAGCATGACTACAGTGAAAATGTATTTAATAGGAATGTATGTATAGAACCTATATAAAATTATATGCTGTCTCGGAGAAGAAGGGGGGGATAGGGGGAGGGAGGGCAAAAAATATCTAAATTGTGGTAGTGATTGTAGAACACTGAAAATAAATTAAATTAATATAAAAAGATCTTCATAGTGGGGGGAGAGAAGAGATCTTAACAGTTCTACTGTTCTGACATCACAAAGTGATTACTTTCTAATTCTTCACCAACTATATTAGAAAAATAAAATAATTTTACAACTACTCATGGGGGATAAACACAACACAACAAAACAAAAATCAAGTACAGAGTAACTCAGAACAGGAAATACAGTATGGGGAAAGGGCCTAAATAGAAATCCTCTCTATAACATCCTTAACAAGTATTCTTCCAGCTTCCTTTTATCAACTAATTTATTATAATTAAAGAAATATTTCCAGTGAAGGGGAGATCACTATTTCTCTAGGTAGGAAATTCCACACTTGGTAAGCTATAATAATTAGTTATAAAGAAGCAGTTGTACTTAGTAGATTAAGCAGTGGGATTGGAGTCAGGTAGACTTGGGTTAAAATCTGGCCTCTGAAACTTGCTGGTAGTATGGGTTAACTTCTATATCTGCAAGGCAACTTTCTAGACATTTAGTCACAAACTTTCACACATAATCAGTTAGTCAGCAAGCATTTATTAAGTATCTACTATGTGCTAGGAAGACACTAGGGTTAAGTGGGATCAGCAAAGACTTCCTGTAGAAAGTAAGATTTAGCTGGGACTTGAAAAATGTCACGGACATGGTGACGAAAAGGAGATGAAGAGGGAGAAAGTCCCAGGCATAGAAGAAGACTGTGCTAGCACTACTTACTGGTGCCAAGCAAAGCAAACTGATTATCTCCTATTCATGACAGAACTGCGAGGATGTGAAGATGGCTATTACACATCTCTGAAGTTTTCTTTTCCTCAAGAAAAACATCCCCATTTCCTTCCAATGAACCTGTCTGTTATGGTTCTTGGTCCTGTCACAATTCTGCTTGACTTCTGCAATCTATCAATGTATTTCCTACAACAGGATAACTAGGAGTGAACACAACAGTCCTAAGAGAAGCTGATCAGGGAAGCCAAGCAGGCCAGTCACCTTCCTTCTTTCTGGACACTGGGCCTCTAGTAAGGAAGCCAGACAGCCCACTGGCTTTCTTTTATTGATGCCAAGTTGTACTGTTGATTCTTTTTGCACTGCAATCAACAAAAACTCTCGGACCTTGCTGTGATTAACAATGCTTCCTTCATCCTACACTTGTACTACCAATTTATTTCTTCATGTTCAACTTCAAAAGTAATTAATGTAATTAGTAAAATAAGGGAAGCAGTTAAATATCTCTGATAAACAAGTATCTCTGATAGTCAAGATATATACATATGTATATCTAAATATTTCTCTCTACATATACACATACATACATACATATATGTATATATATAAAAACCAAAAACCATTTCCCAATACGTAGGCATACAAAAAATAAGAACAAACAGTTCTCAAGAAGAACTGAAAATTAATAATACTGATGTGAAAGATTCTTCTAAATCAATAACATTCAGAGAAATGTAAATCAAAACAACTCTGAGGTTTAACCTTACTCCCAATAAACTGGCAGAGAAGACAAAAGATAAGAGCATACAATGTTGGAGGGCTTGTGGACAGATGGTAACATTTATGCACTTTTGGTGGAACTCTGAATTGGTCCAATAATTCTGGAAAATATTTGGGAATTATGCTAAGCAAATAACTAAAATATCCATACCTTTGGACAAAGAGATTCCATTTCTAGGCCCCCAAGAAGTCAATGATAAAAAGATAGCCTCCTCCACCCCTATACAAACCCAAAATATTTATAGCAGTAAAGATCTGTAAACAAAACAAATACTCAATGAAGGAAGACTAAACAAGTTGGGTATATGAATGAATGGGCTACAACTGTGCCATTAAAAAAAAAACACATCTCTATCCTTTGCAGAGGTGGGTGATTATGGGTATGGAACCCTACATGTAATGTCAGATTTTTTGGATATGATTAGTTTTGCTTAACTGTTTTTTCACACTTTTTATTTTCTATATATGGGAGGGCTTCCTAGGTGGAGAGGGTGGTGGGGGAGAAGATATACTGGAGAATATAGGCAACTGGTGGAACAGTGAACAGAGTGCTGGGCCTGGAGGCAGGGAGACTTCAGTTCAAATCTGGCCTCAGATACTAGTTGTGTGACCCTGGGGCAAGTCACTTAACTTCTGGTTGCCTCAGTTAATATTAAAATGGGGATAATAACAGCACTTACCTCACTGGGTTGTGGTAAGGATCAAATGAGATAATCTTTGTTAAAAGTCTTTTGTACAATGGCTAAGCACACAGAAGATACTATATGTTAACGCTGTTTTTGAAGCCCTTTTCCCATCACCCCCTCACCCTCATGGCCTTAAATACTCACATCCTCCATACAGATATCTCTATACCCAACTCTTCTCTCATTTCCCTGAATATCCTACCAGCACCTCAGATTCATTATGTCAAAAAACAGCTTATTATCATCTTCCCCCTCTCTCCCTGAATCTCCACTTTTGGGGAAAGGCAGGAGATAAGAATTAAGAAGAAAGAGAATTCCAAGCACGGATGGCAGTCGGTGAAAATGTCCAGGGAAAGGGAGTGTCTTGTGCTGGTGTCTCTGGGTCACAGAGTCATGTAGGTGAGTAAGGTGTAGGAAGGCTGGAAGCAATGGGAGGAGGTCAAGTTATAAAGGGCTCTTAATGATAAAAAGAGGATTTCATGTTTGGAAGTGATAAGGAGTCCTGAAGCTTCCTGAATATAGGGATAACATGGTTAGAACTGAGCTAATTTAGGGAGATCCATTTGAAGCTAAACAGAGGATGGGCTGGAAAGGGGAGAGACTTGAGGCAGGGACACCAACCAGCAAACTATACAACAATGCAGATGTGAGGTGATGAGGAACATCATCACCAGGGTGATGGCAATAGTAGAGTGCCAAGCCTAGAGGCCTGTATTGGGCTACCCGAGTCTTTCCTACCTGTCCCAGGTCTTCGGCTGGCCACGCCAGATGCACATATGAGAGAAAGGACGTTCCAGAGTCGAACAGGGGTTGAGCTTTATTCCAGGGAATCGGTTACAAGTGCAGGGGGGCGGTCTTCCTTAGGAGGAAGAGGGGGAGATTTCCTAAGGAGGCTAAGCTTAAGGGATTGGAAGTAGAAGTACAAGCGGGGAGAGAGGGGGAGGGGAGAGAGGAAAGAAAAGAAGCGGAGCCCTACTTTTCTCTTTGGCTCCACACGTGCTAAGAGAGCTTTTAGGCTTCCTCATTCCTACTTAATCTTCAGCCACACAGTTTGCATCTCAATACCATGCTGTTAGGTAACTAGGTGTGCTCCAATCCGGGACGACCTCGAGGGCAGGGAGACTCCACCCATCAGGTATCTCCGGGGGAGAGGCGGAAATACCCGAGCTAGCCGAGCTAGCTCAGTCTGACCTTCTCGAACCCCCGCTGTTCATGGAGGGCCTCATAAGACTCTAAGATTTAGAAGTCCCACTTTTACCTGCCCGAGACTGTCCACACGGAATTGAGCTTCCAGTCCCAACAGTAGAGGAAAGGAGGGTATATGTGAGAAGTGTTGTGAAGGTAAAGATGACAAGCATATGGACATGAAGGGTAAGTGTGAGTGAGCTGTTAATGACATCAAGATTGCAAGCCTGGATGACTGGGAAGATTGTGTGAATCTGATATTAAGAGGAAAGTTTGGAAGAGAGGAGGCTTTGGAGGTGGGGGAGGAGGCGAGAAGATGAGTTCAGTTTTGGACATGCTGAGTCTGAAATGCCTGTAGAAAATCTAGTTTGGTATGTCTAACAGGCTTCACAAATCTTAACGTGCTATATAAATGCTATTACTATTACTATTATTGTATTAGTGAGGCAGCAAGATGGAATGAAAATAATCGTTAGAATTCCATCCTTATCACTTCTTAGAACCTTTGTGACTTCAGGCATGTATCCTTTCTGGGCCTCCACTTCCTCATGTGTAAAATAAAGAGGATTGAACTTGACTGCCAACTTCCCAAGAAGGTCTAAGTAAAACATCGTATGATCACTTACCTTCTGTCAGCTTCTGAGAATTACCTTCTAGATTAGTTCTTAGGCTTCTAAAACTTAATGTTTGAAGGTAGGGTGATAAGAATGAACAAATGAAACTCTGAGAGAGAGAACTCCTGCTCTCAGAAAGCTTACATACCAATGGGAGAAATAATACTTATAGTAGAGTGATGTTCAGGAAGGGGCCCTTTGGTTCTGAAAGTTACTGAAATTATAAGTGAGGCCACAGGGGAGTATACTGATACATCCCATCCAGAAAAATGGCAGAATTGTTTGGTATGAGAGGTGAGTAGAAGTTAAGAGACCATAAACTGGAACATGAAGGACTCTCTGGATGGTGGTACTATTTGATAAAAACCTGGCCTACTGCAACAGCCTTTTGAATATCCTCCCCCCTCCCTGCATTTCCCCTATGCCTGGAATACTCTCTATATTTTCTTCTGCCACCTGACTTCCTAGTCCAGGGGTAGGGAACCTGAGGGTTTGAGGCCACATGTGGCCCTGTAGGTCCTCAAGTACAGCTGTGTGAATTCAAATTTCACAGAACAAATTCCCCTAATAAAAGGATTTCTTCTGTAAAACTTGGACTCAAAAGGCTTCACCCAAGGAGGCCACAAGTGACCTCAAGGCCACAGGTTCCCCACCCATCCTTGGCTTTCTCTGAGACTCAGCTCAAATCCCACTTACTAACAGGGGCCTTTTATGGCCCCTTCTCAGCCCTATGCCAATATCTTTCGTCTGAAATTGCTGGCAACTTCCATACTGTTTAACAGTCACAGAATGAGTATTTGAGGCTGTATTTGAACTCAAGTATTCCTGACTCCAGGTCCAAGGCCCTAACACTGTACCACCTAGGTGCCTCAAAACATACACAAAATCCTTCAGTGTTTTATCATCTCTACTATAAAACACACGCTCCTCAAACCGGCATTAAAGCCTCTGCCTAAGGCCCTACAATATGGCTCCTGCCCACTTTGACAGCCTTATTCCACATTTCTCCTTTTCAAACATCCTGTACTCTAGCCTAGTAGTGTCACATTCAAATAGAAACAAGAGCCACTAATCCATACAAAAGGATCTGTCTGGGCCACAGATTGACTTAGTTTTAAAATGCATTATTATCTATGTTTTACTGCATTTTATTTATTTTGTTAAGTATTTCCAAATTATATTTTGATCCAATTTTGGCCATAGTTGAGCACACTTGGGAGGCTACCTCTGCTCCAGCTACCATTTCATCTTACAGCTCTGTACACTTACCCAAAGGCCCATGCCTGAGAATCACTCATCCCTTACCTCTGCATCTCAGAATCTTCATCCTGCAGTTTGTTCTGAAGCTATTACCAATGCCCAGGTCAATAATGTCTCACTCCCTCCTCAAATTATCTTACATTTATTATTGAATATATGCTATAATTCTTCCTTCCCCAGGTGCTTTTGCATCCTCAGCACCTAGGACAAATCCTTGTACATATTAATCAATTTGTAGGTGTTTAATGAATTATCACCATTTATGCTATCCTTGCTGCTTTTAATCTATCCACATTTAGCTAGGCCAAAGAAAAACTGAATCCTGCAAGATAAAAACTAAGATAAAAATAACCAAATTTGTTAAATCAACAACAATTTTAGGGCCAATGCTAAGTCAAAAGAAAGTTAATTTACTATCAAGCTAAGGTATGGGATTTGTGATGGTTATTTTTCTTGCTACTTATGACTTTATTTTTCTTCTAGGTGACTAGATTGTTAGTTACTAGATGTCTATTTCCTAAATGTAGTATTACGAGGATGTTGCTCCATCAACTTTTACCTCTCTCTTTTGTGTCTTCAATATCCTTCTCTATGAGCTTCCTCTACTTACTCTACAAGCATGCTCAATTTTCACTTAAACAAACACATTTTACTGGGTCCAATTCTTTCAGCCAAACTATTATTCCTCTGTTTTCTTCTTCCTTTAAAGACTGAATATTTTCAAAGCATACCCTTTACAAAATTGAAAAATCAAGGGCCTACTTCATTAAGGACCTCAGATACCGTCTAATCCAACTGATCCCTGAACAGCAATCCCCTCTCCCAAACTACTGAACCATCCATCTTGCTGGTGTTCACATCCTCCAGGTGAGGGGAAACTCACTAATTAAGAAAGCCCATTTTACTCTTGGACAAGTCTAATTATTATGAAATTCCTCCTTATGTCCTGACTAAAACTCTCTGCAACTTCCACTAGCCACTCATAATTTAGCTGTTCAGGGCCAAATTCTTTTTGAACACAACTCTTGAAATGAATAAAGATAGCTAACATATTCCCTGTAAATCTTCTCTAGGCTAACCATCTCCAGTTTTTGCAATGGCTCCTCATATGGCATTGTCTTTAGTTCTTTCACATTCTTGGTTTCGTGCTTCTAAATATTTTCTATTTTGTCTTTATCTTTTCTAAAATGTGGCACTCAGAATTGAATACTGGTTACGGATATTTGTTTAAAACATATGATGGCAAAGCTGGAGTGTTTTCTTATTATTGTAATTTGTTTTTATAGATCCTATGGTGAGTTGCTATCATTCTTTAAAATTAAGAGCAAAGAGAAATCACTGGTTAGCTGAGAAGAAAAAAAAATAACATATAAATTATTAGAGGCCTTTAAAAAATCTCAGTATTTTAATGTTAACCTTGTCATTTTGAAAACATTTAGCTGAACTCAAGGTATTACAGATACGACAAAACTTCCTGGCAAAAAGAAAATACACACACACACACACACACACATATTTCTTCAATCCACCTCTTACTGTTATTTAGTTCTTTTGTATTCTAAGAATCATATGTAAAATATGTATAAATTAAAATATAGTGAACGAACAGCTTCTAGAATAGTACAAGTGTAACCGTTAAAATCCTTTATGTCAAATCCACTGAGCCTGTTTGTGTATAAAGCTCCATGCTCTTTCATTCAACATTAAGACATGCTGATGGGTTTCTTAGCCCCACCCCCAAAACAAAACAAAAACAAATAGTTCCAGAAAAAAGCAACTGAAAGAAAACAAACTGTCTTTCATATCCATTTGCTCACCTAGAGAGGTTCCACTGTTGTTACCAGCACGTTCTGCATCTTCTGGAGTGTAAAAGCATACAGAACAAAAGCCAAGAAATAAAGCAGAACAGTTAGATGCCCAGCCACAGATGCAAAGAAAAAAATGTTTAAAATAAAATAGTAAAATAAGTTTCTTAAAATAATCATGTAAAGCCCAGCATAGAAAAGCCCTTACCGCAGCACTGGTTAAGCATAAAAGATGTTGTATGCTCTCAGTCGCAGAAACTTTAAAATTTATCATGCAAACTGATGTTATCCAATTTCCTATAGTATTTCTCTAAGAGCATTCCTATTGATTTTAAAGAACGATCTTCCTTTTCATGTTTAAGAAAATTTTGGCACTTAAAAAAAGTGACTTTCATAAATAAAGCTTGCTTTTTTTAAATGAGACAGCAATTATATATTGGCTCATTGGATGAGACAGAAAGGTTATGATCATGAACACATCCTTTCAGGTAATGTTACAAATACTCAGTAAAAAACATAAAGGTATATTAGAAAGAGACTATTTCAATGTATTTATAGGAAAGGATGAATTAACCTACAAAACCCCTGCACTAATATTCTAGTGAATAATAGAGACAGAAAAAATAATACTGCTTAACACATTAAGATTATTTTAGAAATGTTCTTGATGACAACATTAGTACAAAGATATTAAATATTCCTACTGCCCTGACTAACATTTATTTGTGAATACCAAAGAAAAATACCCAGCAGTATATCATATTGCTTCCCTTCATATGTAGGACAAAAGGTTAGACAGAAAAATATTTCCTACTTCTTTTAAAAAACATAAGAGTCTATCTCAATATGCTTGGTGTTATAAAGTCAATATAAAACTTTTGTATGTATAACATAATAATCTCCTATAAACTTTGAACCATATTCAGTTTAATCCCGAACACATGTTCACCAAATAAAATTACTGAGCTATGCAGGGAAACTTTTATACATGTACCTTCAATTTCCTCTGAGAAGCACAAAAAGAAAGGGGAAGGAAATGATTAAATGTGCTGAAATATAATTAAAAAATGAAGATGCTACATCTAGCAAGAAAAAAGTGCACCTACCACACTCAACTGTTTCCTCATCTTAGAAGAGCCAAAAAGGAAAACAGATGTTTTAAATTTTTCAAATCATCCAACAAATAGGTTGAATTTATATAAACGTATCAAAAAGAAAATTTTTAAACAATCTAAAAAGACTGTGCAGCTTAATAAGAAGAACACAAAAGCCCTAATGGAATCAGCTAGAGTGAAATGAAATGAAATAAATAAGATGCACTCACAAGGCTTCTTCAGAGTATTTGTCAAGGAAAGGGGATATAGGATTCCATTCATTACTATAAGGCAACTTTGGTTACAAGGAATTTCAGATAGTAAAATTATGAGATATTCATAGATAAAAATAGTGAGAAGCATTATAGGAGTAGAGTCTAAACACTTCATTTTACAGATGGGAGAAATGAGGCCCAGAGTGGTTCAATTTCTTGGCTACGGTCATAAAGGTATTCAGTAACAAAGCCAGTGTTCTTTCTACTATTCCATGCTACAAAAACACACATACATGTACACACACACACACACAGAACCTGAAATCCTTAAAATTTTTAAGTATATACATATATATATTGAGTATTTCAACGTTTAACAAAATGCTTTTTAAAAAAACTTATCACACAGATGAAAAAACAAATAAATTATTTTTACTTGTAACAGCATTATTTTGTGTATTGGTAACTTAGTAGCCTAAACCAATTCTCAAATTAGTAATAGTAGAACTAAATAAGTACCACAATTAAGTAATCAAGTTTGACTTCTGATCTGCCTACAACAGTTGCAACATCTAATAAACAGGGAGATAAATGAGTTGATCAGGAGTCAATTTGGTCATTAGAGAAAATAGCCCATTGTGGGACATGTGGGGACACGAGAGGTCAGATTAGCAGTTCTCTCTTCTTTTGTCTGACAATTACTCTGTTACATGATGGACTGAAGAAAAATGAACTATTTGAGAAAATGAAATGAATGATAATTCCAAGCTAGTATGCTCTTTTGTTAGTATGTGCCTCATTAGTCAGTTAAAGATTCTAGATGCATAAAACTAGCATAAATGAATTACCAATTATTACTTCATTTTACCCAATGGGATACCTAAAACCAAGGGATCATTTCTTTACCTTTTAGATAGCACTAAGATACCATGTTAACATAAAAATCAGCCATTGGGACAAAATGGAATTGGATTTTGATGGATAGGAACTCAATACAAAGGCAAGAAGAAAGAGACATGCATGTTCAATAAAATAAGTTTATTTTTAGGCATTTCTGGAAATTATGCCAAAATGAAGATCATGATAAAGTAGATCTTACTTTCTCTTAGTAGCAGTGTTTATTCAAAGGCTATAGTTTGTATCAAAGATTTAGCATCAAATGAACTACAGACATCCTCAACTATTTTATCAGAAAAAAGAGGTATCAAGTAAAAACTCTATTTTAATAGTATGTTTCAACAGACACAAATACATCGCATGCACTGAACACATCATAATGTACTGCAAAATATGCCATGCCACACGAAAATAAGAAACTCTACTGAATCACAAGTCTGGTAATTAAATTAATGCTCTACCTAATACACTAGAATTTTGTTCTCTTTCTTAGGATTTCTTCTCTTTTAAATCTTATGATTTAAAAGCTGTCTATGGGGAATAATATGGATGGCCTAGATCAGTTTAAGAAGCTGCCTGCCCTAATTTTTCTAAACCCATAAATAGCCAAGGATCAATTCTCAAAAGAGAAAAAACACAAATGTCTAATATAATGGAAAAATTGGAGCTCTCACATTAACAATTAAAAAAAAAACCCCAAAAATCAAAATATAAAGAAAACCTCAAATGGGTTCATTCAGTCAGTCTCAACTGCCCTCGAATCCAGTGCTCACCGTACACCTGGACCTCTCTAGCTTAACAAGCCTGTGAAGCTTTTGTTTAATGTCTTTAATATAATCTTACTTCCACTTATTATGTTGGCTACTGAACCATTACTATATAGGAAAATTTATGTTACTCTGGCATAATATACTAACTATGTAACACTTACATTATTATAATTTATATTACTGCTATGTTGACAATTAAAACAAGTTGACAGCACCATTTCATTTCATGGACACTCTCAGAACCATGTTGGTCAATCAAACCCCATGACAGCAAAGATGGAAAAAGCCATTTATCTCTGGAATTTACTGAAATGGCTGTAGTGTTTACATTCCATGTTGAAAGATACATTTGCTATTACTGGCCAGTGGAGTGATTATTTCCTCCAAAGTGTCTATCATCTGTCTATGCAGGTAATATTACTCATTTCAACATAGACCACACTAGTTAGAGTGTCCTGCTGAATAGGTCAAGGTTAAAGTTTCAGTTTCCACATGGGTCAATTAGTTTCTCAGAGTGCAAAACAAATGAAAATAATCAAAAATTAAATTAAAATAAAAATCCAAAGCACTCCATGGCCACAGAAGATACAGTTAGCCCTAAAAAATTATTTCATATGTATATGGCATTGGTCAGAAATACATTTCACCAGAGAGCACATGGCTCAAACTACCTGAAACTGGGGAAAATCACAGTGATATACCCTGATATCAGCAGCATTCTCAAATGTTAAGAACAACACTGAGACTTAACGTAATAAAGGAAATCTTTCCTTTTGCACTCAACTAGTAGAAATGTGAACTTAATTACTTTACTGTCCATCTCCTCCTACCACCAAATGTTTTCTCAGAATGCGTTTCAACTGGTTTGACAAAGAGAAAAAAAAACTTAATTGGGGTTATTTCTTCTCAAAGAAGAATACACACACATACACACAAATTCATAAAGACACAGCAATACAAGATCAGAATAGCAAGTAGACAAACTTGACACTATATTCTAAGTGTTCTAATTTATTTGTGAATTAATGATATGCGTGAGGGTACAAATGAACTTAAGCCAACATGCTGGCAGCAGGGAGCTGACTAAACTTGAAAAACCTTATTGCAACAAGCTGTAAAGTCCTGCTTTATATTATTCTTAAATGCCTGGCCTTCCAAAAAATTGGTAACATGCACAATACATTCATTCTTTGACTAAATGTTTAAATTCTTTTGTTGGCAGAATGTTGTCTTCAATCCACAAAATGCTTGTCTTTGGATAATCTGGGTTACATCTTGTTTGAATGAACACCATTTGGCTGCAGTTAAATATTTCCTCTTACCCATGTGATGCTGATCACATATGGTTAAATCAAAACTAGAATAAGATATATTTTATATTTTTACTTTTGAATACTCATAAAGTGAATAAAGTGATGATTTTGTTACAATAATTCCATAAGAACTACATTTAGTAACAGCAACTCACAATGAATGTCTTTTAAGAGGTCATGTTTATAAATTTCTTTCTAATTACGTAGATTTTGATGGTTTCCTTTAGCTAAAGCAAGTTAAGAGCTGTAAATAAATCCATAGTAGAATATTCTGCAGTAAAAATACACCATATGAAAATGGTATATATTTTTTTCTTCTTGGAGACCACACATATTGGAGTTTAAATACAAAGTATATGCTATTAAAGGAAAAGAAAAATTAACATTTATGACATAAGGAGGTTGTCTCATCTGATATACTTACAAATCAACATGCAGAAACAAAATGATATCTTGAGAATTTTCTAAATAATCAAAGAAATTAATGCTTTTTTTTTAAAAAAAAGGACAGATGATATGTTGCTTTATATATGTAAGTGAACTGTAAAAACAAATTAGCTTTGGAAAGGCAATCATACACAGCATATTTTAAATTATATAAATCCTGGGAACATAAGCTGTCAAGCTTCCCATCTTGAAGGATATCTACATGCTACTTGAGATATAGAATATGATTTTACTCATTTGCAGAATACAAGTTACATCTCTTACGTAATAAACCACAAGCTGGTCCTATCAAAGAATATTATTACATCAGTGTCTTCAAGCTCAGATACAGCTAACCTCTTTAGTGAATTTATCATTAAATTTCTAAAATAAAATCTGAGCAGAAATGTGTCTGAAAATACTTTTCTTTCTGAACAGGCAATTCTTACACTTTCTCCAAAAACTTGATTGTTCTGGAATATCAAAGAACAATTTTCTAAGATATAGGTTTATTTTAATTTTAAGAGTTAATGATAAATTTGTTGCAAGTAAGATTCTTTTGGGTAAACAAACTGCTTTCTAGGTACATGACTGCAATCATTCTCTTTGTACGATGGCAAAAAGGAGCAACAGTAATTTATTTTCTATTTTCCTGACTTCATACATTTGTACAGCTCCAGCTCTAGTTATTCTACAGCTGCTAACGACATCCTTGCATTTAAACATTTGGAAGATGAGCCTCCCAAATTAATCATAGCATAGATGATAATGCCTAGAAATATGACAACACTGTAACAAGTCATTCCTTACTCTCTACTTAGATGTTGATATTAACTAGACCCTCCTAAGTCACAATTAGGCAGTTTATGTAGAGTTAAACTTTAGCAAAATCATACATTTAAAACACAATGTACTTTATAATCTTACTCATAAATGGCATTTCAGATTTAATGGCATTGGCTAATCTGAATACACCCACACATGTACAGATATATTAACATACATATACGTATACATACACACAGATAAAGCCAGGCCTCAATTTCCACATGTAAAATATATAGATATAAGGATGAATATCATTAAAAATTTACTTTTCAAAAACTTCTAAACATAAACATTTTAGAATTGTATTGCTGCAAACAACTGTATCGTATAGACCTTGGAGGATGCCTTAAATTCTATTCTAATAAATTTTCAAAAATATTAAAAAACATTCCATGAACAACGAAGAAAGTCATTTTCACAGCAACACACCAATTATGAAGTAGGAATAAAATAAGGTATAGTATTATGTGAAATAAGGGCATGATAATATTAACTACTGCTAAAAATCAATGCTTCACAAAATTCATGGTCAAGGACATGAGAACATTTAGTAAGGGAAGGTCATTAGTTGCACGAAGGTACAATATTAATTGCAAAAGTTTCAAAATAAAGTACTTTCAAATACTACTATCAATCATGTGAACGACTGCAGAGATTTTAGCAATTATACTGTTAATTTGTTTTTAATTTCAAGGAAATTTGGCATATAGCAAATACTTTGCTGTATTCTATTCTACACAGATCATCCAGTTGACTTTCATGGAAAATCACTAAGATTATCAGCTCTTTAAGGATAAAGATAATTTTTCTTACATGATCATTATTTTTAATTAGATGTATTTTCTGTGTTCTATATAAAGTGAGCACTCAACAAATGCTGATGGATTTACTTTTGCTCATCTTGAGTGCAAATGATTAAACAGAAATAAGATCCATACTTAATAACAAATGAATCCTCCAGGGGAACATCCTTAGGGAAAAAATATAAATGGTATTCAAGAAGGAAGTTCAAGAACATTAGTAGCAACAGGGTAGCAAGAATGAGGCAGAGCACTAACACTGGATCTTTATTTCTAGTAGCAGAACAATGAAGTAGGAAATAACATGCAACTCTGAACAAAACCACATGTAAAGGGCCTTTATTATCAACCCTTCTCTTTTCCAAATAGACTTCAGATTACTTATAAACTGAAGATTAAGTCTATACTTTCTTTATAATGATTTGAACAAATTAATATGTTATCAAAAGCACAGACAAAATTAGGGAAAATCAGCAAATCTATCTCTGTTAATTTCTAGATTTCATGCTATTTAAAAGTTCTATATGTAAATGGATATTTAAAAAAAGCTCATTTGTCTAATTAAAATATATATTCTAATTCAAACCCCCAAAACAATTCACCATTTGGCATCCCCCGACCCCATAAAAATTTCTTGAGGATAAAATCTTAAGAAACTTTCTGGCCATTTGATTAAAATTGGTGTCAAGTATGCCAAAATAGTTTTCCAATGTGACTCAAAAGGTAAACAAAGTTGGGGCCCTAAAAGGAAAATACCAGGCATAATAATTATGCTAAAATTTGTCTCCTATTTGTTAGCACGGAATTGCTTGATGACCAATTTTGTGGAATACTATTTAAGAACTTGTACCTAAAATTTAAGGTTTTTCAGTAGATAAGCAGATTTGAAGTAGCAGAACCTTTTTCAATCAAACTTTAAATGCTTCTGATGTTAAAATATACGTGACAATGGATAAAAGGTGCTTTCTGTTTGGATTTAGAATAGCAGGGACAAGCAGACTTTCAAATCAGTGCATTCAATTTTTAAGCACTGTTTCAATTTGTGAAATTTATATTCTAAGGCAGGTAATTTCATTCTATCTAATCCTGAGTTCCCTTTCTTATATACCTCTATAAATAACAGAAGATAACAGGAGAAGTAAAAAACACACAATACTTAACATAGGTATAGGTGCAAAATTTCTGGGCAAAGAATACATTTATCTCCATTTCTTTCTTCATTTCACCTCAAAGTGTGCAACTCCTATACTGAAACAAAGATCCAGGGCTTGAGGTCAGGACAGGAAAATACAGGATTTGAGGATGAAGACTAACTTTTACTATACCTTTTAGCAGCCACTTTCACTGATTCTAGGATTCTAAGATAGTAGATTTGGGTGTGGCAGTGGCCCTAGATATCAAGTCCAACCTTCTCAACTTATGGATGAAGACACTGATGCTCCAAAAAGTGACTTGCTCAAGGACACATAGGTAGTCTGACACAGGTATAGAACCTAATTACCTTGGACTCCAAATCCAGCACTCTCTACTACATCATTATGATTTTTGATGATTATACTCTTTTCCTCATGGGCGCTAGCTAGATGTGATGGAATGCATGCTTAGTGTAATTGGAAATAGGAGGGTAATTGGACAAGATTAGTAAGGAAAAGTAAGGGTAAAAATTATTTTCTAAAGAACCCTAGGACTTTAAGTTTTTTTCCTAATGTATTATCAGGGAATATTGTATTAATGTAAAAATTATATTTTTAAAACATCAAAATTCAAACTATAAGTAATTTTTAAAAATTTATTTAAACAAAACCTCTACCACTGTGACTTATTCTGAAAAGCGCATCCTTTCTTGATCTATCCCCCTCTCTCTCTTACCACTATCATCACCACAATACTTCAAGAGGTTTAAATAAATACTCTCAGAGTGAATTTCACAGCTGAAAATGGATGATTAAAAAGATCTTCAAAAGGTATAAGGGCATTTGTTTTGTTACAAGAACTTCTTTTAAAAGTAAGAAATAAACAGCAGGGTCTAGTCTCCCAACAAACTTACATGATTTCCGGTTAGAAACTTTCAGGGGTTGAACTAATACTTCTGGTCGCCTTAGTGCAAATCTCCTGGAAATGGGGAGAGAAATATAAATGAACCCATTCATTTTCTCTTTTTTTTAATTAACAGTTTTCATTTTTATTACACTTCCTGACAATAAAGGAATAATGACTTCATTTCACTCAAATGTTCTGTACCTCAATGTTTCCTACCCTAAATGCTTAGTGATTACAACTTGTGTTCATGGGCAAACTGTTAATTTTGAATGAACCTTGAACCACAAAACCCATCAGAGTTCCTTTTTTCATCTTCATTCCATCCCCTCCCCAGTCTTTACCTTCTAGAGAGAGAATTTGTTCATTTCTAGCCAATGCCAAGTGTGAGGCAAGAGAGAGTAGAACAAGAAAAATAGTCTAACTTCACAAGCATAACTGATATATTGCTCCCCCTCTCAAGGCATGCAGAAGGGGAAGAACATATAGAATTTAGAAGTCAAAACTTTCAAAAATCAATGCTATTTTTTTAAACAAATAATTAGTAAACACTGAAGAAAATAAGAAAAAATACATTAAACAAAGAGAAAAGCAGTCTAAGCTTTTAATAAGCTTGCTTACAGGCAAATGTTATTAATATTTGTTACTGACTTTCTGAAGAAACTAGTCAGATGGAAGAGTCAAACAGAGGCTTGTGATCAATGGCTGAAATTGGCCCTGACTTGGAGACTAGGTTCAAGTATTTCATTATCTATGTTTTCCATCTCTTTCCCCAGAGTTAAAAGCGAGAACAGAAGGCTGGATAGTGGTTGAGTCACAAAATTCTACAGCAATCATGGTGGGAAAGTCTTTTAAAATTCATCATTTTAAAAATATTTTTCAAGTTTTGATTTCCAAATTCTATACATCCCTCCTGCTCTTCCCCGAAACAGTAAGCAATCAGATATAGGTTTATACATGTGCAAATATGTAAAACATTCCCATATTAATCATTTTACACAAGAGGACACAAATGGAAAAAAGAAAAAATAGCATGATTCAGTCTGTATTCAATCAATATCAGTTCCTTCTCTGGAGGCAGATATTATTAGTCCTTTGGGATTGTCTTGGATCATTGTATGACTGAGAATAGCTAAGTTATTCACAGCTCTTAATCAAACAATATTGCTATTACTGTGTACAATGTTTTCTTGATTCTGTTCACTTCACTATGTATCAGTTCATGTAAGTCTTTCTAGGTTTTTCTGTAACCAACCTGCTTGTCATTTCTTACAGCATAATAATATTTCATTACAATAATCATACACCACAGCTTATTGAGCCATTCCCCAATTGATGGACATCCCTTCAATTTCCAGTTCTTAGCCACCACAAAAAGACCTGTGTTATCACAGGTATTTTTGTACAATATTTTTGTACAAATAGGTCCTATTTCCTTTTAGGAATGTCTTTGAAATATGGACTTAGCGGTGTTATTGCTGGATAAAAGGGTATGCACAGTTTTATAGCCCTTTGGGCATAGTATTAAATTGTTCTCCAGAATAGTTGGATCAGTTCACAATTCCACCAACAGTACAATAGTGTTCCAGTTCACCACAACTGCTCCAACATCTAGCATTTTCTTTTTTGTCATATTAGAAACTCTGATAGGTGTGAGGTGGTATCTCAGAGTTGTTTTAATTTTCATTTCTCTGATCAATAGATTTAGAGCATTTTTTCATATGACTATAGATAGGTTTGATTTCTTTGTCTGAAAAGTGCCTGTTCTTATCCTTTGACCATTTATCAGCTGGAGATTGACTTGAAGTTTTATGAATTTGACTGAATTTTCTGTAATATTTGAGAAATGAGGCCTTTATCAGAGATACTTATTACAAAATTCCACACACACACCCCCCTTCCTCCATTTTCAGTTTCCTTTTAATTTTTGTTGCATTAGTTTTGTTTGTGCAAAAACTTAATTTTATATAATCAAGATTATCTATTTTTTAATGTTCTCTATATCTTCTTTGGTCCTAAATTCTTCCCTTATCCACAAATCTGACAGACTAAACTATTCCATGCTCTCTTAGTCTACTTAAAGTATCACCCTTTAGATTAAATCATGTGCCCATTTTGACATTATTTTGGTGTACCTATTTTGACATTATTTTGGTGCATGGTGTGAGATGCTGGTCTATACACAGAAAAGTTTCTTCCATACTCTTTTCCAGTTTTTCCAGCAGTTTTTGTCAAATAATGAGTTTTTGTTCCAAAAGCTTGGATTACTGGGTTTATCACATACTAGTTACTATGGTCAATTAGTGTAATGAAATTTGTACCAAATCTGTTCTACTGAGCTAACAATCTATTCCTTAGCCAGTACCATATGGTTTGGTGACGTATAATACAGTTTGAGATCTTACAGTTTAAGACCACCTTCTTTCACATTTTATCTCCACTGATTTCCTTGATATCTTTGAACTTTTATTCTTCCAGATAAATTTTGTTATTATTGTTTCTAGCTTGATAAAATAGTTTTTTGATACGATGGGTATGGCACCGAATAAATAGATTAATTTAGGTAGAATTGTCATTTTTATTGTATTGACTTGGCCTATTCATGAGCAATTAATATTTTTTCATTTGTTTTAGATCTGACTTTATTTGTGTGAAAAGTATTTTATAGCTGTGTTCATATAGTTCCTGGGTTTGTCTTGGCAGGCAAACTCACGAGCATTTTATAATGTTTATAGTTATGTTAAATGGAATTTCTCTTTCTATCTCTTGCTGCTGGACTTTAGAAATTCTGATGATTTATGTGGATTTATTTTGTATCCTGAAACTTTCCTAAAGTTGTTAATAATTTCAAGTAGGTTTTTTAGTTGATTCTCCACGATTTTCTAACTATAACATTAAATCATCTGCAAAGTGATAGTTTTATTTCCTCACTGCTTTTTCTTCTCTCATTGCTATAAGCTAACATTTCCAGTACAATATTAAATTGTAGTAATGATAATGGACATCCGTGCTTCACCCAAATATACTGGGAAGGCTTGTGGCTTATCCTCATTACAGATAATGTTTGCTGATGTAATAACTATTACTTATCATTTTAAGGTAAGCTCCATTTATTCCTATGCTCTCTAATGTTTTTAATAGGAATGAATGCTGTATTTTGTCAAAAGGCTTCTTCTGCATCTATTGAGAAAACTGTATGATTTTTGTTGGTTTTGTTATGGAAATGGTCAGTTATGCTGATAGTTTTCCTAATACTGAAAGAGCCCTACATTTCTGGTGTAAATACCACCTGGTCACAGTGTGTGATCCTTGTCATGTACTGCTATAATTTGCTAGTATTTTGTTTAAATTTTTGCTTCAGTATTCATTAGGGAAATTGGTCTACAATTCTTCTCTGTTTTAGCTCTTCTTAGTCTGGGTATCAGTGCCATATCTCTGTCATAAAAGCAATTTGGTAGGACTCCTTCTTTGTCTGTTTTTCCAAATAGTTCGTATATTGAGATTAGTTGTTTTTTAAATATTTGGTAGAATTCACTTATGAATCCATCTGGTCCTGGGGATTTTTTCTTAGAAAGTTCACTGATGGTTTAATTTCTTTTTCTAAGATTGTGTAATTTAAGTATTCTAGCTCTTCTGCTAATTTGGGCAATTTATATTTGTGTATGTATTCATCCATTTCATTTAGATTGTCAAGTTTATTGGCATGTATTTGGGCAAAAGACAACAATTGTCTTAATTTCCTTTTCATTGGTGGTGAATTCATCCCTTTTGTTTTTGATACTAGTCATTTGGGTTTTCTTTCCTTTTTTAAATTAAATTAATCAATGGTTTATTGTTTTTTTCTTTCAAAAAACCAGCTTCTAATTTTATTTAAAGGTTTTCTTACTTACAGTTTTATTCATCTCTCCTTTGATTTTCAGGATTTCCAATTCAGTGTTTAATTGGAGATTTTCAATTTGTTCTTTTTTTACTTTTGTTAATTCCATGCTCGCTGATGTAAGCAATTAAAAGACATAAAATTTCCCCTAAGAACTGCTTTGGCTGCCTGCCACAAATTTTGAAATGTTGTCTTATTGCTGTCATTTTCTTTTGAAATTATTATTATTTCTATGATTTTTTTCTTTGATGAACTTGTTTTTTAGGACTAGATTATTTAATTTACAATTAATTTTAATCTCTTTACATTGTCCATTATTTAATATAATTTTTAAGCACTATGATCTGAAAAGGCTGCATTTACTATATCTGCTTTTCTGCATTTGATTGTGAGATTTTTATGTTCTAATACATAGCTTTTCTTTAGATGCCAGGTAGTGCCGAGAAAAAGGCATATTCTTTTCTATTCCCATTCAGTTTTCTTCAGAGAGCTATCATATCTAACTTTTCCAGAATTTTATTCACCTCTTTCAATTTTTTCTTGTTTATTTTTGGTTACATTTATCTAGTTCTGAGAGATGGAAGTTGAGATCCTAGCACAGTTTTATTATTTATTTCCTCCTGTAACTCATTCAATTTCTTCAAAAATTTAGATGTTATATCGTTTGGTGCATATATGTTTATTACTGATATGATGTCTTTCTGTATGGTACCTTTCAGGAACTCAGGTCCTCCTGACGCATGCACTGGTGCACTATCCACTGCACCACCTAGCTACCCAGGCAAGGTATCTACTACATAGTCAAACCTCCTTCATTTATTTGAGGCTAGAGATAAACACATTCACTCCTTCTTTGGCAATGAAGGATGGACACACACACCTTTCAGCAAAATATAGTTTCCTTCTTTATCTCATTTAATTAAATCTGTTTTTGCTTTTGCTTTGTCTGAGATCTTAATTGTTACCCCTGTTTTCTCCCCCCATCTTCCCCTCCATTATAATAGCTCTTTCATTCCTCTTTTAGGTGGGATAGTTTGCCCCATTCAATCTCACCCCCTCCTTCCAGTGCAATTTTCTTTCTCACCTTTTTATTTTGTTCTTTGGGATATTATTCCATCAAAGTAACTGTATATCCACACTCTGTCTCCATATACTACTTCTAATTGCTCTTATAGTAATAAAGTTGATATGAATTACAATTATCTTGCCATATAGTTTAATCTTGTTGAGGGAGTTTCTTATGTTTTCTCTTTCTTGTTTCTTTTTTACCTTTCTATGCTGCCCTTGAGTTTTGTACTTGGAGGTCAATTTTTTCTGAGTTTTTTTTTATTTAAAAATGCTTGAAAGTCCTCTATTTCATTAAATATTCATTTTTCCCCCTTTAAGATTATATTCAATTTTGCTTGCTAGGTGATTCTTGACTGTAAGCCTAACTCCTTTGCCTTCTAGTATATCACACTTCAAATCCTCCAGTTCTTTAATGTGGAAGCTGTCAATTTCTGTGTAATCCTGACTGTTGTTCCACAATATTTGAATTGTTTCTTTTTGGCTGCTTGAATACTTTCTCCTTGATCTCTGAAATTGGCTATGATGTTCTTTGGAGTTTTCATTTGGGGATGCTTTCGACCAGTGACCAGTGTATTCTTCAATTTCTATTCTGCCCTCTGGTTCTAATATATCAGGGCATTTTTCTTTGATAATTTCTAAATTATCCAAGGCTTTTTTTGTTTGTTTTTAAATAACGGCATTTAGGCAGTCCAAAAATTCTTATATTACCTCTCAAGGATCCATTTTCTAGGTCAGATGTTTTTCCAATGACAAATTTCACATTTTCTTCTTTTTTTTTTTGCTTCTTAAATTTAGTATTATCATATCTTGATATCTCATAGTCATTGGTTTCTACTTTTCCAATTATGATTTTTAAGAATTATTTTCTTCAGTGAGCGTTTGTACTTCCTTTTCCATTCAGCCAATTCTATCTTTTTAGGGAGTTATTTTCCTCAGTAAATTTTTGTATACATTTTTCCATGATATTGACTCTTTTTTCATGATTCTCTTGTGTTACTCTTATTTCCTTACTCATGTTTTTCTTTTACTTCTCTAATTTGCTTTTTTAAATCCCTTTTAAGTTTTTTCCAGGAATTCTTTTTGGATCTGAAACCAAATTACATTTTTCTCTGAGTCTTCATACATAGCCACTTTGAAACTATTGTCCTCTTCTGAGTTTATGCCTTGATCTTTTTTGTTTGCTTTTTACTCGTTCCCCCTCTTCCACTTTCCCCCCAATCCCCCCTCCACACACACACACACACACACACACACACACACACACACACACACACACACACACACACACACTTTTGCTGACTTGGTGTTTTTATGTGAGAGTTGGACTCTGGTCCTGCACTGTCCCAAGATTTTTATGCTGAGGCTCTGGGTCTAACTGTTGGCTTTCACTGGCCTTCAAGGTTTAGCTGTTTACTTTCTCTGAGGGCAGACTTCCCTTTTGTCTTGTACTGGGGTATGGGGCCTCCCTATTGATCTCTCCAGGGGCATGGGGTTTACTCTTGGCTGCTTCTAGGGTGGGGTCTTGCTGTTAGGTTGCTACGGAAACAGGGTCACTCAGTTGGTAGGCCCCAGGGTAGGAGTCTCACTGTTGGCCAGTTTTGGAGAAGGGCTTCACTACTGATCCGCAGTGCATCAAGGCCTGGTTGGTGGCTTTTGATGGAGGTGTGGCTCTGCTATGCTGCACAGACTGCTCACTTGCCTAGAAGTCTGCTGATTTGTAGAAAGGCAGGGCCTCACTGGTGGACTGCCCCAAGTTCTGCTGCAGACCTCTTGCTCTTGGACCTTGTTCCCCTCCCATCCTAGTGAGACAGACCTTTCCTGTGGGGCTGGTAAGCTTCTTCCCTACTCCTAGACCAAATATGAGGCGGTTTTCTGGTTGTTTGGAAGGCAATTTAGGAAGACTTCAAAGGATTCCTTCCTCACTCAATTCTGCTGTCACGTGAAGTACCCCAATTCATTTTCCTATAGGTCACAGATTAATAAAAATAATACCAGAACATGGAATTTTTTAAAACAAACCACTAATAATAAACAATGAAAATAAAAGAAATTATTCAAGTTGAGAAATGAAAGCAACCAGATTACAATTTTGCTGAATAGGGCAGAAAAAGGCTGAAGCATTTACTTTTACTTAGTATGTCACTATAGTTCTCATAATGATGTACAAAATATCTTTTCCACATGTTTCTGTATACTTTCAAAGGGATTAGAACTAATACATCACTTTGAGTCATTATATACAGATACCAGATTAAGGAAATGCAAGCTTCACAGTCAAAAGTGTCCAAATTAAGCAACTAGAAATGGTTTCTAGAAATGGTTTCTCATCTTAAATAAAAACTTTGATGAGTTCACAAGTTGTTCTGACTACAGCAAAATAATATACTTCATAGAACACAATAGGCGTAGTATAAATAAACAATAGTGTTCCCTCAGTAGCTCACCTTTCCTGGAAAGGTTTTGAAGGGATCAAGCCTGCTCGAGGATTGGCATCACCTTCATGTTTGGCTTGCCACCAGGTTGCATCATCCTGGCTCATAATTTGAAGGATATCTCCCTTTTTGAAAGAAAGTCCAGCTTCTTTACATGGAATTGCTTTATCCTCATAAGGATCATAGTCAAATAGGGCTTTCATATACATCTGTAAAAGGAAGAATATTTCAGATGAATAATATTTGAAATAAATATCAATATCAAATGCATTACACTAGTCACACTGTTCTTACTCTGATATTAAAGACAAAATAAACAAGGAAAATATCAGCAAATCATAGCAGATTTGTTACTCAAATAAAGCAACACACCATATGGAATATATTCCTGTTAATAAGAAAAAAA